>NC_080836.1:55702522-56005552 GCF_030435755.1 Ochotona princeps | reverse complement strand
TAGCATAAAAATGGATGTTTCAGAGAGAAAATAATAAGAAAATGTCAAGCATTAAGTACATAACATTTCTGCTTAAAATGCTATTGGGTCATCTAGATTTATTGCAAAATAAGATATGGGAAATTTAGATTTGTCTTTCAAAGTAAAGTTAATTAGGACAATATAATTTTGGTTTAAACATTTCAATTATGGAAATAAAACACTTTCAGATGCATTTGAGCTTATTATTTCTTCTATTTATTTATTTATTTATTTATTTATTTCCAAAATAAAATCTATGGAACTGTGCATATGTTATGATGGAAACATTTTCTAAATCTCAACCCTAAATAATTCTAATTCATGCACAGTTGGAGGAGCAAGAAGAAGCTAAGTAGGATTATTCCTTAAATCCTTGTTTCCCTCTTCATTGTGATTGCCTTTTACCCCTTCTACAAACCTTTGTGCAAGCAGTTAAAATAACATTTGTAGTTTATATGGGTTTCATTTTACTTACCCCTCAAAGGCAAAACCTTTAGTTCTAATCAAGCAAAATGGTTCATTTTTCCTGACATAAAAGCCATTTCTCTTTTAATCTGATCATACCCAAATACGGACTAGCTAAAATGCCACAGATTTGGGACTGGACACTTCATTCAAGCATGTTTTGTGTCTGACAGTTCTCCAGATTCTGTCAAGCTTCTGCATGTCCCGTGAGCCAAGTAGCAGTGATGTTGTTCTAGACAAATTTTCGAGAATGTTTGCGAGAAGGTTATCTTTGGGAGAGAGATGATGCCTCTTTCTCACACGGAAGCCAGCTTTGTTTACTTCTGAAAGATTGGGGTTCCCTAGATTTGGGGTTCCTCACACCTGTTGCATGAGCCTGTTTTATGACTCCAGAGGAGGTCAAGGAGACCCTGGGGAAAAGACAAAGCTCAAGCTGTTTGCCTTGCTGTCAGGGATACATTTTCCCTGGTCTCTGAGCTGAGGGGGTTATGTCTTCTATCAGCATCCATAAAACATTGGCAAGTGTGCAAGCAGGGTAAAATCTCAGGCCTTTCACATTTCTTGACACATATATATTAAGAAGGTAACACAAATCATGGCACAAAATAAAGGTGATTTTTTATTTAAACATTCCTATACAAAGAAAACTCAAGAAACAGAACATAATCAGAACTTCCTCATTCCCCTCAGACTTGCTGGAGTTCATGAGTTCCCTAACAGAATATCTATCATTGGGCCTGCTATTGGGCCTGGCCTATTGGCTAAATCCTTGCCTTGCATTCACCGGGATCCCTAATTGGCACTGCTTCGTGTCCCGGTTGCTCCACTTCCCATGCAGTGCCCTGCTTGTGGTTCAGGAAAGCAGTAGAGAACAGCCCAAAACCTTGGGACCCTGCATCCACGTGGGAGGCCTGGAGGAAACTCCTGCTTCCTGGCTTCAGATTGGCTCAGCTCTGGCCATTGTGGCCACTTGGAAAGTGAACCAGTGGATGGAAGATCTTTCTCTCTGTCTCTTCTCTCTGTAAATCTGCCTTCCCACTAAAAATTTAATTTTTTTAAAAACATATATATATATATACATGATTTTTTTTTATTTGAAAGACGAAGTTGCAGAGGGAAGGAGAGATCTTTCATCTGTTGGTTCTCTCCTCAAATGGCCACAATGGCTGGATCATGGTCAGTTTGAAGCCAGGAGCCAGGCACTTCGTTGAGGTCTCCCACATGAGTACAGGGGCTGTTGTTTTTCCAGGTACATTAGCAAAGAGCTGGATAGGAAGTGGAGCAGTCAGGACTCAAACCAGGACTCCCATTGGATACTGATGCTGCAGGTGAAGGCTTAGCCTGCTATGACATGGTGCTGAACCCTAAAGAGAACCTGACTGAAGAAATTATTCCTAAATATCCTAGCTCTTTCTAAAGTCACACAGCTCTTTATAATACCTTTCCTGTCCAATGTACCACTCTTTACTCTACACTTGAATTATTAAGTTGTTATCCGTTGTTCTGTAAGCCTCTGTAGAGAACCAACTATGTATATGAGATGCCAGAACTGTAATTATCTATACCACCTGTTCTGAAAACTATATTTTGTGAATGAATGACTGGTTAGTTAAACTGAATGCCAAGGGAAAGGTGGCCATAAAGAAATACCCAAGGTAATTCACCAACAAGTGAGTTGACTATGTGCCATGAGGAAAAAGAAGAGTTTTTAACAAAATGCAAAGACTACTATGACAACAGCTTACTAAAATCTTGACATGATTTTTGGATAGGCATGTTTCAACTTTGCACAAGGAGAACTTGTGACTCACACATCACACCAAATGGGCTTCTCCAACAGATCTTTTCCACTTTGTTACTATATATTAGGTTACTCAACTGAAAATATTGGCATCATTTTCTCTCCTTTATTCTTCAAATCTCAATGCCCTAGTAAGCTCCACGGACCCCATCTCTAAACCATATGCCAATCTGTTCTTTTTAGAAATGTGTTGATTCTACATAAAAGTCAGAATTACAGAGAAAGAATTAGAAAGATTTTTTTGTAAAGATTTATTTATTTTTTATTGGAAAGGCAAATTTACAGAAAAGGAGATACAGAGAAATAGATCTTTTGTCTACTGGCTCACTCTCCAAGTGATCACAATGGCTAGAGCTGAGCCAATCCAAAGCCAGGAGCCAGAGCTAGGAGCTTCTTCCAGGTCTACCATAAGGAAGTACTGTGAGCTTATTATTTGAGTGGCAATGGTCAATTTGATTCAGATATAAAGGTATATAATTAAATATATATCCTGAAGTTAATTTTACATTCACTTTTACGATACAGTACACTTCTATAGAATAACACATGGCTCTTGATTAAACAGCAGACTGCCATTCAATCTAAAAGCTGAAGATAGATCATAAAACATGAAAATGCAGCATCAGCTTTGAAGTATGGATATGATATTTTAATATTCACTTCCCTGCTCTTACCTAGGCAGCATAAAAATGGACATTTCAGAGAGAAAATATTAAGAAAGTGCCAAGCATTTGACAGATCACAAAGCTTTCGCCCATCCTCTGTTGCTTTGCCAGGTCATTAGCAGAGGTCAGCATCAGAAGTAGAGCACCTGGAACTCCATCCAGCAGCTATATGGAATACCAGCACCACAGGTGGAGGATTAGTTAATCTGTACTCTGGCTTTCACCGCTTTGTCAGTCTCGTTCTTATAGTTTCCCTGCTTCTCATGTGCTGCCTCCATTCTCCCAGAAGAGCAACCAAGTAATATACTGAGTCATAAATCAGGTCATGTTTATTCTTGTTGAAAATCATCAAATAAAATCTGATTACTCCTAAAACAAAAGGCAAACTCTTGCCTCATTTCTTTTCTTTTTTCTTTTAAAAATATCTATTTATTTTTATTGCAAAGTCAGACACATAGAGAGAAGGAGAGACAGAGAGGAAGATCTTCCATCCAATGATTCACTCCCCAAGTGACCACAATGGCCAGAGCTGAGCCAATTCGAAGCCAGGAGCCACAAGCTTCTTCTGGGTCTCCCACGTGGGTGCAGGGTGCCAAGGCTTTGGACTATCCTTGACTGCTTTCCCAGGCCACAAGTAGGGAGCTGGATGGGAAGTGGAACTGCCGGGATTAGAACCAGCGCCCATATGGGATCCCGACGCATTCAAGGTGAGGACTTTAGCTGCTTAGGTTACTGTTCTGGTCCTGATTTTTTTTTTTTTAATCTTGGAACAGAACACTTTGATTAAAAAGATATGAAAGGACACAAATAAAATAATGACAAAATAAAAAGGTTGTCAATTGATATTTTGGATTTTAAAGAATTACTGCTGTAACTTGAGCAAAAAAAAAGAAAAAATATTCCTCCCAAACAGGAAACAAACTCACATTATGATATAGTGTCTTTGTTTAACTGTTATAGTTCAGACGTGCTTAACAATGTCTTGTCCATCTTGCCTCATTTCTTAAAGTCCATTCTTTGCTGTGACTAGAAGTTCATCCAGCTACAAAGCTTGTCTAGCTTTGCAGTCTTTGGACAACCTCATCTCAACTCATAATGCTGAGTTTGTCACCACATGACTGACTTTCTCTTTTCATTTAGATCTCAGCTTAAATGTCACAATCCCCCTTGGGTGGCATAGCCAGTAAAGCTGCCACCTATGTCACCAGCATCCCATCATGGGTGCTATTTCTAAGTCCTGAATGTTCCACCTCCAATCAAGCTCAATGTTAATGTGCACAAGTCTCTGCATCTCTGCACCTACGTGGGAGACCTAGGAGAAGCTCCTGGCTTCAGATTGGCCCAGATCTGGTCCTTACAGGCATTTGTGGAGTGAATCAGTTGATGGAAGATCCTTTTGTCTCTCCCTCTCCCACTGTATCTCCCTTTGTAAGAAATGTGTTTCAGGAGCAAGGAAAACACAGAGTATTATTTAGGATGTTTCTATGACAGAAGAGTGTAACAACAACAGTATGGCAATAAAATCTAGTTCCTCTACTATTTCCATTTGCTTTACTTTTGCCTGCTATATTAATGCAATTGATGATAACACGATGAGCCTGACAACCAATGCCAAATTTCAAGGCTCTTTAAAATACACTCTAGAGTATGAGAAAATGGCATAGCCTGCTTCTCCCAGGTCCTTCCTTGTCATTGGTTGAATCAATCATTGAGTTATATTTGCTGCTATTATTCATAGCATGTCTGGTACCATTATGACCTTTCAGATCTTATTACCTTAGCTGATATTGGTGGAATTTTATTTACATTGATTTCCAAAAGGCTATGTGTTTTAGAGTGTGCTTGGGTGGTGTGTATCAAATAGGATTGACTGGGTAAACATAGATAGAGGTAAGAATGCTCAAGAGCCAACCAGATGAATAAGCCAAATCTTATTTAGTATAATCGGATTTATGTTACCCATAAATCCAAATTGTATTTATGAAATACTTATTTATTTCCTATAGGTATAAAAATAGCTTTAGAGTAAGGATAACATTTTATCTCTCAAGATCACTGCTTAATGGCAGACAATTAGGATTCTTATATTGCTTTCAAAATAGGAACTGTAAGAAATGCCAGTACATGACCGTAGTGCATCCTATCTATACTCAATGTACAATGGACATTCGTAAATATTAAATTGTCACTTCAGCAAGACGTTGAAGATGTATAGAATCCATTAATGCTCATTAATACATGATTTTATCTACATGAGTCATCTTGACCTGATCAAAGATTTTACTTGGTTGGGGATTTAGTTTGATGATGACACACATGATAAGTGGCTTCTGAATTACACATGGCTAAGTAGCCTATTGACAGAAGACATATGATCAGTGGTTAACAATCCAGGTGTTGGAGGCAAATATACCTAAATCTGAATCCTGGCCTCATTTCTAACTAGCCTTTTGGTAAATTATTTTGTAACATCTTTGCATTTCAGATTCCTCAACTGTAAACCGCAATGGTGATGATTCATGCTTTTTAAAGGTCTTGTGAGGATGAAGTGAGATGATCCAGGTAGAGAGGTTGAAATGGCTTTACTGGGAATAGCACTGCCTCTACCCACTCTTCTGCCAGCTACACCATCATTACACCTTCCTGTGGCCAAGCTTTGCCCGTCTGCTAAACTTCTGTGGATAGCAACAAGAGGTGGTCCACCTGTCTCAGCATCTGTTCTGGCCCAATTAAGGCCTGGCTAATGTCCCTTCCACTGTGAATCTGGTTCTTTCTCACCCTTCGCCACTGGGTCCTCTTTTCTACATTTTCTTGTGTTTCTCTATCAATGGTGGATCTCTTGGAAAAGAATCAGAAAGCCAAAAGGTGGTTTTTAGGTGATGCAGAAGCTCAACTGCATAGTACCAGTTAACCACACTTACATCTCTTATTTGGTGGAATTTGGAGTGGGAGATTCGGGGGAAGATCTGGGAGTAGCCTCAGAGAAAGAGGCAATAGTCAAGTAGCAGGGGAAGTTGAAATGGTCATGGGACAGGCACAGGACTTAGAGCAAGGGTAACTTGCAAATTGGCAAAGAAATCCTTTTATTATTAGCTGTGTCTATGTATATGAGTTAATGATCAGCCTTGGCAACAACTAGCTTTCTCCATGCTCTTGCAAATTATCCTTTAATTTTTTTGTCTTTCTCTTTCCCTCTTCATATCTTTTTGTCTCCTGTCCACTCTTTGACCTGGCAAATGTCAAATAACACAGGCCCAGGGCAAAATACCTATTCCCTCCCACCAGATGACCCGGTGGGAGCCTTGACTCTAGAGACTGCATTGTAAACTGTCTCAAAAGGTAACTTCCTGGCCTCTCCAACATTGCCGTCCTCAGATCATCCTTGGCTGCTGGAAGTATTGTCTCCCTTCTGTCTTCATCATGTGGCATTCTGCCTGTTTCTTCACTCATGTCTTCCCAGGCTCTATCTGTACCCCAGTCTCTCCATTTAATAACCACACACATCATGTTGAAATAGCCACCCCCATGACGTTACCTGGACTTGCTTAAGTCTATGAAGCCCCTATATCTAAAATAAAGTTATATTCTCAGACATGGGGTTTGGACTTCTTGGTTCTAGATATAGTTCTCCCCATACATGGCCTTTCCACACTCTAGGCAGTCCCCAGTAGAGAAAGTCATAGAATTCTCTGCCCTTTTGCCAAAATCAAAAGCCATGAGTTAGAAACTAAGAGCCTTTATTCTCTAATAAAGTACAAATATGTGGGGCTGAGGACATTGATCAGTTGCATAGGGCAGCAAAGCTCACCAAGCTGCAGTACTAGAAAACATATCAGATATTTCCACAAATAATATACCCATTTTACAGATAAGGAAATTGAAAATCTTGGCTTATAAGGGTTCTAGTCAAAAGTGGAATCCAAGCCCCCTCACTCCCCTTGCATTATGCTATACTCTCGAATGCAAGGCATTGGTTTAACTATCATTTACTTTGGGGGTGTTATTTTAGTTCATTTCTTTGCCTTATCTTGTCTGTATAGACACAGCCTCCAACACAGTCCCTATGGAATATTTCTCAGAGACAACAGCGCATCCAGTGCCTCTGGTAGTCATAATGAGAATCAGTGGGTAAAGCACTTTAACAATCCCCAAATGTGTTTTTAACACTGTTCTTGTTGTTTTAACATTGAATACACTTAACCAGGAAATCCAGACATCTTTCTGAAGCATTCCAACTGTTGTGTTTATACCCGTTGCCATACAACACTTGCTCATACTGTGTTTTAGTTGGCAAGAGTTGGAGGAAGAGTTTCTGTAGCCAAGTGGCCTCAGATAGGGGATCTTTCCAATTCCCAGAGACCTGGCACAGCCCCAGAATCAATAATCACAGGAACAGATGCCAAAACTCATCTCATCCAGGACTTTAGCTAACCTTGGACCAACCCCCTACTTAGACCCTGAATTTGGATGGGAAGAACCAGCTGAAAAAATAGAACCCTCCAAAGGTTATAGATAAATAAGTAAAAGCTGCATTTTTTTCCATCAGGGACAAAAGGGGATTCCTGCAGAGTACTTATTAAGTTTTTCACTCCCTGCCCCCTCAAAAAAAAAAAAAAAAAGCCCTCCAATGCAGCCAGGTTACTAATGTCCTGAAATAAACTTGCTTAAATACTAAATACATTCAACATTTTATTCTTATTACATTTTGTTCAGAGTACAGCATATTAGAACTGTGTTATGGCCTTGGAGTATTTCCTAATTTCAGTTTAAACTTTAGAGATTGTGAAATGAGAATATATACTATTTAAATGGCAATAAATAAATCTGACATTTATTTCCATAGAACATAACATTCATTCAGCAAACTCTGAACAGATGTGCACTATCTTTGCTCTGGGATTGCCCTCAGATGCCCTGGGAATCCATCTGGGTCCCAGAATTTCTTATAGTCAAAGAAGACACTGTGTACCAGCTACAGTCCACTGTGGCACATGCTATCAGAATAGTATATGGACAGGGTTAGCCTTTTTGAGTAGCAGCCAAGAGTTCACTGGAATGGCCACAACTCACACTGGAGGGTCTGGGTTCAAATTCTGTCCATGTTCTGAATTCAGGCTTCCTAATAATGTGCACCTTGGGAAGCGTCAAAGTGATGACATAAGTACTTGGATTTCTGTCACCAATATGGGCGACGTGGATGCGGCTTTTGACTTTGACCTGGTCCAACTCTGCTGTTGTTTGTATTTGGAGAATGACCCAGCAGATGGGACATTCCACCTCCCCTTTTCAAAATTAACTACATTAATATGGACAATGTTATAAAGCCCTATATGAAAGAGTCCTTTTGCACTTTAGGGAGAAATGAAAGATGAACAGCTTGTCTAGTAAAGATTAGTTTGATCGCTGTTTCAGAAGAATAACCATAACAGGAGTATGGAGCCTAGCCAATAGCCCAGTCCGCCACTGGGCCTGGGGCTATGTTGTTTTACACAAATTTTTCACAGTTCCTTTGGCAGAATCCTTCTGAGAAAGCTAATGGGCTATGTATGGCTCTCTGTGGCCATTGTAAACCGCATTATTTAAGGAGGGCTGGGCTCCACTGGAAAAGCCCCTCTCTCTACAGTAGGATCTAGGATGGGTTGGGCCGGGCATTTCTGCTGACCTCTTACTCCAACATCCTTCCGGGGAAAAGCAGCTGCTTTTGTGTATGTTTTCCTGACCAAACACCAGATTACACCTCCAAACAAAGATGCACCAGGAACTGGAGCTGCCCTGGAAGCCAGGGTGAATGAAGGCAAACAGCAGAGTACTGGGGAGAGAAAAAGGGGTCAGGGGAGAACCAGACCAGAGAAGGGGAGGCTGGAGATGTGGGCTCATCTGGCTTTATTTAGATATTGCTCTCCTGGACTCCAAATGGAAAATAGAACTGAACACCCATGATTAAAAAATGTAATACATGCTAAGAACGTCTAAAATAATTTACACCAGGCATTAAAGTGTTTTGCATGAGAATATAGTACGATGTAGACATCCCAAGAATTATGTCTTTCATTAAAAGGTTTGCAACTCAGTGTGCTGTGATATAACCGTAGCAGTTTTTCTGTCTCGGTGATTTTTTTTAAACACTGCCTTACAAACCAAGGAATGCAAATGCACTGGGAACATTCAGCTTCTGGGTATTAACTTATTGTCACCTCTTACTAATCACTTCCCTTTAGTACTTTACCTGTTGTGCCAAGGTGAAAGGTGAGCTGTTATCCCATGTATCCTGAACTCAGCTGTAAAGTAAACTGTCATTTATTTCTTCATTATTCGAAGTTAGCATTCACTAGTTCAAAGCCCATTGGAGATTATGCATCAAAAAGGATATACATTAAAGTTGGGCTTAAAGGAAAATCAGTTGCATGAAAGAAGGGTGTTTTTGCTACAAATCTTTTGTGCGCATGTCAAAAAGTATATTCATTGCCTAATTTAAAAAGAAACCAGGACAACTCCCAGAGATCTATTCCTGTGTCTGGCCATTCTTTCCGTAAGGACACTTGCTGTTTGAAGTTGGACTATGAAATTAGAGGAAAAACACCTTTCCCTGGCTAGCACATGTAGCTGGTTAAAAAAAAAACTAGATACAATTCTGATGTTAGACACTCATGAAGAACAGAATCAAAAGTTGATTCATACTGGACATGCTGAGACAGGGCAAGAAGCTGGACTCACAAGTAGGGCAGACACACTTTGGTTAGTTACCGGAAGAGATCAGATGAATTTCCAAAATCCCTTTCAACTCAGAAATTTCATAATTATTTTGATTATTACCTAAGTCCACTAATGATCTTGTTGCCCTGTTTGCCATGGCCATTCTCTGATCTGCTATAAATCCAATGATGCCCAGTGTGAATCAAGGGATCTGCGCTGGACTGGTCACTAAATTAGCTGAGTTCCATTAACTATTCCATTTAATCTTCAA
This sequence comes from Ochotona princeps, assembly GCF_030435755.1. NCBI lineage: Eukaryota > Metazoa > Chordata > Mammalia > Lagomorpha > Ochotonidae > Ochotona > Ochotona princeps. Next base: position 55,995,636 of record NC_080836.1, on the reverse strand, counting down.
ATCGGTACAAACATTTAGAAATCAGGAATTTATTCTTCTTATTGCCCTCCTCATGATTTATCCCATGATTTTAGATTATTATTAAATCACATGACAGAGATTTCAGATCTGGTGCAATATCAACTTTGAAATTACCATAAACACATGCTGTATATGCCTCCCAAATCTGTGAGCTCACACATACAAGACAATTCATAATGGCTGTATTGTTGCTGGACCAATCTGCAACACAGAATAAGAAATGTCACATGGAAATCTAACATGTGCATGCAAATTTACCAAGGTGCCATGGCTCTTGAGCCATTTTGGCTTTGGAGACTATGTGCCTTCTGGAACATCTGTGATGTTCCTAATGTGATGTTCCAGCACAATGTCGGGCACTTGAGACAGGTTTGATAAATGCCCAGGGAACTGAATTTAGACTCAGAGACCTGTCTTTCAAACACATCCCAAAGTACCGCAAATCCTCTAATTTCCAAACATTATGGTGGAAAGGTCAGAGAGCCAGGCTTTTCCATATGTTTCTGGCATCCCTTCTGATTGAGGCTTGATAAGCAAGCGTGTTAACTGAGGCCTCCAAGCAGATGTTCACAACTCATTTCTGCTTTTAACTCAGTCACATTTTGCTAAAGGACTCTTAGTGTTTGGATAAAGGTTGTGATATATATATACACACACACACATATACATACTTGGAATAGAAGTTATCTTCTTCCATAATTTGGGGAGAGTGTGGAATATTTCTTTGGATAAGAACTAGTGAAAAATACATTCATCTCATATTTTTGCACCAAGCTTAGCCAATTCCATCATTTCCATCTGGCTTTGCTCTTGTATAACAAAAACATCAAAGTACCCTTGGCAAGACTCATCCCCCAAATATGCTTTCATTGTCTATGCTAGTTCATCTCTGTCCAGTCAATAAAGCAAATGTTTTATTGTGGTTAAACCCACTTGCTTCATAGAGAAAAAAATGAACTTAGCAGCCGTACGTAAGCGTGAATAAATCCAATGGCTTTATAATTGAGAAGAAAACAAATGCATATATATTTCATATATATTTATATATAAATGTATATTTTACATTTCACATATATTTCAAAAATATATATACACACTTCATATATATGTATGTGTGTATATATATATAGATATATAATCCCTTAATTTATTCATATAACTCTGATTCCAGCTGTGAATCCTAGCATTGAGGAAACTGTAGATCAGAAAGACTGAGTACTTTGTCCATGATCACAGTTTGAATTAGTGGAGTTAGAGACTGGGTTCAGATTAGCATTGCCGACTACCTATTAAGAGAACCCCAGCTTTCCCCACTGGAGTTGCAGCCCTCTGTTGGCTCAGCAAAGACATAGTCATTGAACTGTAGCTCTAACATTGTGCAAGTTTCTCAGGGCTGTCTCTCTGTTCTAAAAAAGGACTGTGGAACCATTTCCCATGGTTAGGGTGCTCCTGTGTGATTGTAAACTCTGGCTGCTGAGTGTGCTGGACATCTGGAAAAGGATTGGTGAAGGCATCACAGGCCAACCTAGTAGCCCTGAAGAGCCCAGATGGTTGTTGTCACTTCTGTTTCCAACCGAAACAATGCAAGGGAAGCCTGTGAGGCTCTGGATGGAGCCAGCCTTGTCACTGCAGCCAAGGGAGTGCTGCAGTGAAGGCCAGCATATTGCAACAGCAGTAATCACACTTCACGAATCAACCATTCCCATATTTGTCAGTGGTTTCTTCCTCCATCACTTAGAAAGTCACTCAAAAGCATGGTTCACTTATGGCTTCCAGGTAATCCACTGCAAGCAGTACTACTTGTATATGGTGATATGTGGCTAATGCCATTCACATGTATTCATGTATGAGTGCAGTCTTCTTCCTTGTGGTTCAAAATCAAAGGATGAAATTAATCAAATCCAAATACTTTTTCATTCTATTTGCAGAAGTGCAAATGAGGAGATAGGTGCAGATGAGGAGATAGGTCTCTATTTCCCAAAGTTTACCTAAAATACTATACAGTCAATATGTATATATGTGTGTAAATGTAAAATGTATACATATATATCTGAAGCACCTTGTACTCACAGAAAGAATGATTATCAATTTTTGATAATTATTTCTCATAGAGGACCCATAAGATATGGCTTGTTTTTGTTTTTAGACATAAAGAAACTACAGCATTGAGAGCTGGACCATCCACTTCAAGGCACACAGAAAGTGCAGAATTACAAATCAGGCCCTGGGTTTCCAAGCAGAGCAATGTTGCTGAAATGATCATAAAATGCCAGTAGGCAGAGATGCAAGACTGCTGTCGCAGTGCAAATGTTTCTCTGAGGAATCAATCTATTTCTAAATCCTTCAGTTGGCAGCAAAACATCAAATTGAACAATCTCTCCTGCACAACTAATTATCTCTTAGTTTCCTCTCATTTAAGAACACCCTGTTAAAAACTGTGTCTGAAAATTTCACTTAATTCTGGTAGCTGTATTTTTATCTTTTCATGTGAACATGTACCAATCATCTTTCTATAGAACTACTTGTTTCCTCTCTACTCACAGTCACCCTGGAAGAAATGGAACTAAAATGTACAGGAGGATGAGTTACATGCCTGAAGTCTTGAATCAGTAGGTAGTACGAAATGCATTGTCTCTAGGCTTTGACCTAAAACATGTGACTTTCCTAGTACTCTGCTCAGAATCCGTTTAGTTACAAAACTGACCCACAATAAAAATGTAAGTTCTGCACTGGATTTCACCCCTTCCACTCCCCCATTTTGTGCACTGTTGCCCCGCCTCCAGAGACTCTTGGACACTGATTGCCACCAACAGGTCCCAGCTCAACTGATCCAGGCTCTCTTGTTTTTGGCCACTGATCTTTCAAAATTGGTTATTTTTTTCTTTATCCTCACAACCTCCCTTGGGGCATTTTTCTAATAGATTAGTAGGCACCAAGTCTAATGATCGAAGACTATTTTTGACAGTGGCCTTGCAGACATATTTTATGCATAGGTATGCACGCTATAGTGAAGACATCAGGCACATGAGCAGAAGAGTGAAGTCTTGCAGGAAGATTTAGCATCTTACAATGCCCTAATAACCATTCCTCCAACTTGGACTGAATGTGGCTATGGTAGGCCCAGCCACAAATGTGTGTCATGTCCTTGTCTCAAGATTCACCAAATGTTAATTAAGAAGTTGTTCCAATGGCACTTTTCAGGTTATAAATAATAGGAATGGACTCAAGCTAGAACAAGGAAACAGAAGACAATTTAAATATCTGGAAGTTAGAATTCAAGCCCAACTCAAAGAAAAGTGAACCAATCAGGTCTTAGGGAGTGGACACATGAGGGCCATGCTGGGGATGCAGGAGTAGGTTTCCAAAAACTTTCATATTCATGTGCTTTGGGTTTTGTCCATTCAAGTTTCTTGAAACTGGATAATGTATAGACAACAAAAATTCATTTCCTTTACTTCTAGAGGTTAGAAAGTGCTAGAAGGAATAAGCAGGCTCACTTAAAGGCATCAATCCCATTCATGAGGGCTTCAATTCTATGGCAATAACCTCCCAAAATTCCCATATCTTAGTGTCCTTGCATTAGGTGTCAACACATCAATTCTAGGAGGATGTACACATATAGACCACAGTAGTCTCCAGTACTGAGACATTGTGACTTTCAGCCCCTAACTATTGAAATAGATATATCCAAGCAATGCTTCTGATCCAGTTGGTTCCAGCCTGGTAGGAAGGATCAGGAGGTTGAAATACAGCATGGAAAGGGGGAGGGACACGTTTTCAGAGAAAGAAGTGTATTAGTTGAGGTCCCAGTGACCACCTATGATACATCTCTCTTGATTATAAAAGAGTAGAAGTGTGGGCACAGAAGGTTACCGAGATAATCCCAAGATAAAACAGCTTCTGACAGAAAAAGAGCAGGATTTAATGATAGGCCTCTTGCTGCTCCTGGAACAGGGCTGTGCAATCTGTCTTTCTGTTTACTTGTCCTTTCACATATTTGATGACCTCGGTCTGTCATCCCTTCCACCCTTTCTTACCACTACCAACAGAGAAGTCTTCCAACAGTCCCTATGTGATCAAGACAATCATCAGGGAAGTGACCATCTACTGCTTCCAGTCCAAATCCCTTAGTACTACAGGCAAGCCCTTTAGTCCCTGCCTCGTAGAGTATCCTGGACTGCAGGAGCTGCCAGGTCAGAACACCACAGACTGAGTGACTTAATAAACACAAGCTTATTCCTCCCACGTCTGGAGACTAAGAGGTTCAAAAAAACGAAGCCAGCAAATTAGGTTTCCTTCTGGCACCTCTTCTCTTGGCTTACAAGGAACTTCTTTTCCAGTGCTCAAATGAGTTCTCATCTCACTATAGGGCTCTGGTTTCTTAGATGCATGCCATTTCCATCGAGTCAGAATCTCAGTCTTAGGACTTTATTAAACCTTAGATCCATCTATTTTAGCTTCTGTTTCCATATACTCACGTTTACAAATGTAGCCTCAACATGCTACATTTGCCCTTGGTGGCAGGGCACAATTCCATTTCCCATTTTTCAACACTGTCTCTATCCCTGTTCCCTTTACATTTGGCCATTCTAGCCACAAGTCATGGCTGTTCAGGTTTGCTCCTCCTTGGAATGCGCTCTGCTCTCTCTCCTCTACCTTGATTGTAATTGTCAAACCAATGGCTTTGCACATGGGCTTCCTGGATGGTCCTCCTCTGAGCTAGATGTCTCCCATGTGCTCCTTTCACTGCCATGTGAAGAGTCCACACATATGCCCGTGGTGGAGTCACATTTGTGTCACTATATTTGTGACATTCTAGTTCAATCAGTTCATCTGTGCATTAGTCTCTCCAATCAGAATGGAAACTATTGCTTGTCCAGCTCTGTGAAATGGTAGATACTCAAAAAGTTTTGGTAGGATAAATAAAAAGGCAGCATGTTGCAGGAAGGAAAGATTGGTTATTGTTTTCTTTGTCTCCATTTTATCACCATCTATTTCAAGGAAATTTTTTCACAAACCAGGGAAATTTATGTTTACCAGAATTTTAAGGGAAAGCAAAGAGATGCAGTTAGAACACTTTTCTGAAATAATCAAGAAAGAGTAACTTTGCTTACTTTACTCACTAATGACATTGGGGAGACCCACTTCAGATTATAGGATTTGCACAGTGGATCCCTGGTGCATAAACAAGCGGTGAATTCATCATGTTCTTTCATGTTGCTCTCTAATTTTGCTACCAGGCTAAGCATAAACTGCAATGGGAGACCCCATGAAGCACACTGATAAGCAGATGAGAAGCAGGCATGATAAAATACAAGAGTAGCATGCCGTAAGATTCATTTTGTCATTCATTTTGACAAGGGTAATGTGATTTTAATTACTAATGATAACATATATTGCCTACTAGTAAATGTCTTGTGGCACATTTTGCAAACCTTTTGCCTTACAATACTGCAGTACCCCTGAATTTGTTCATTAAACCTTTGTTAAAAACCAAACAGTTATTGGCTGTCAGGGGAAAATGAGCAACTTTGTGAATTAACAGTTAGACATCAATAACCTCCTACTGCAGCAATAATATCCTTTGAAAATTAGAGAGCAAGATACAGTGATCTTTAAGATAGTTTTATTTAGTTGGAATATTATAAAATCAAAGTTAATAAGTTGAAAAAAGGCCATATTTAAAACTGCTTCAAAGTAATTGAATAATTGATTAAAACCTAGTTTCATTTTCAACACCGAGAAAGTACATAAAATTTGTATGCCCCCAAAAATGTCAAAAATAGAAGATTGTTTCATTCTATTTGCAAGTATAATTTGTAGCATTCAATGCTCCTATTGATGTGAGCTTGTCCTCATAACAAATCATACACAATTATCAATACAAATTCAAAGAGTTCAGTCAAGGTGTGAAATTATACAAAGCATTCCACTGCAGATAAAGGCCCTGCAGGTGATTATGATATTGAATTCTTTCAAAGGAAAGTTATGTGTTTGTGAATACATATCATTTGATGAAATGATGGTCATGGAAAATTAAACTTCATCTTGAGAAAAATGAGTAAGAATGGGAAAAAATCACCAGAAATTCTCAATATTGAATTTTATTTTTTTAAAAATGAATTTCTCATTCTTAAGTCATAGAGGTCAACAACATATTAGTTCATATACAATTGGTATAAATCCATACTTTATTCCACTGTGTTCTTTAGTGAAATAAGTAGATTGTGACTTCTTGCCTTGTGAAACTGCTGTTTCCTCCATTGTGGCTATGCTTTTGCAGCAGGCTATCTATAGAGCAACAATTAAGTGCATGTGACTTACTATTGCAGAGAGGTTAGGTTTGAGTCACAATGACTTTGTTCATAGTTATACAACATTGTCAGATACGTTAGGATCTCATTATCTTTGTGCATGTTCCATCCTGGACTAAATGGATGAAGCCTCTTCTACTTGCAAAAGAGCACTTGGTACACATATACTGTGAACTTTTACTTGTGGCTCCATTTGCCTTCCATTCCTAACTCATTTCACTACTCAGTGCTGTCTGAGCAAACCTTGCTCCAAAAGGTTCCCACTACAGCATCCTACCCACACCTTAGCAGGGTTTGTGGGGGGCTTGTCTACTTTGATTTTTGTAGTTAGGTTGTTTGGGGTTGAAAACTAGTCTATGTAGTCTGTTCCTCGCAGTACTGAATGTAATGGAGCATTATTTGAAAGGTAGAAAGCAAGTGAGAAATTAGAGAATGAGCATATACTTCATCAATTGGTTAACTCAACAAATACCTGCAGAAGTTGGGGCTGACCACGCCAAAACCAGCAGCTCAAAATTTCATCCAGGTCTCCCCCATGCTGGGGCAGAGACTCAATTGTCTCTGAGCCATTGTAGCCACCTCTCAGAGTGCCCAGAGTAGGAACTGGACTAACAGCCAGGACAAACTCAGATGTTAGAAAAGAATGGCATGAAATGTTCAATTCAGTTATATGCTAAAGGACTGAAGAACTATTAACACCAGAACAAGACACCCTGAATACTTGGTATAGTACAGTGGTTCTCAAAGTAGGGTTCCCTCCTCAGCATTGCCTGAGTCCCTACAAGAAATGCAACTTTTCTGACCTATACTTCAGACTTAACGAATCAAAAACACTTGGGATGGAGTCTGCATTTTAATGAACTTTCTTAGTGATTCTGATCCAAAGGTTTGGGAACCACTGCATGCCATGTGTGCTGGCCAATTCCTATTTCTGGACTGCAGGACTTCCTCCCCAGGCTCTGGGAAGGTTGGCAGGAGTCAGCTCTTAGCAGACATTTTAGCAATGTCTGAGAGCCAGTTTAGCCAAGGCCATGCCTCCTCACTGGAGAGCATCATTTATACATACATAGCTGGTATGTGAATGGAGGGAACAGGGATCCAAAACTTTGACTTCTTTTCCTGAATGTGAGACAGCCATGAAGGGCCTGTTCAGTCTAGGGCTCTCCATGGGACAGGGCTGATGCTTTTGTCATGACTACATCACAGGACCTCATCCCTCTACCCAACCCTGCTGTCTTTCTTCTTCACAGTTGTTCAACCCCCACAGGCGGATTAAGTTTCTACCTCTTACAAAGGGATTACATTCCAAACCCTAGCAGTATCCTTCACAGCATCCTACCCTTTGTTCACAATCCATAGCTCCACCTGGATTCTCACCTTCCAACATTTCCATGGAGAAACATTACATTGCCACTAATCTCTAACCTCAACTAGATTTTTCAGGTTTAGAGACTATTTATAGCCTCCTTTCGCCTGATGTATCCTCTCCCTCCACTCGGTACGAGTTTCTTCTCACCCAAACATGAGAGACCAACAAGAGTTTTTCCTTCATGCAGTCTTTTGGAATTCCCACAAGAAATGAAAATCTGCTGCAAGACCCACAGTATGCTGTTCCCCTCTCACAGCGTGGAGACATTCTGCCATGAGCTCGACCATGCGCAGCTTCTCATTTCAAGTTCCTTGGAGTCCAGGAAGACATCTTGGCCCACTTTACATCTCCTCTAAGGCACAGCGCAAGTTATTTCACATAAGGACAGAGGGTCCCAAATATTTAGTACATATTTAGCTCTCATTATGACAAAGAATAGAATATTGTTACTTAATCTAGCCACTTCCTAAAACACCCCACAAGTAGTAACAATCATTAAGGGCTCTACACTCCTAAAGGTTTTTGTCTACGGTAAACATGTGCCCTGGGATAGTCTTGACCTACTCCTGATTTCTTTGTGTCATTATTAATACTGTCCCTTTTCACTCTCAAAAGTGTCCCACAACGGATAATAAACTTTGTGGACAGCCTATTTAAGCAATGCAAACTATCAGCCAACATTCTGCTTGCCAGTTTGTGGAAACATTATATGCTAAGCATCTCAAAACAAGAGAGGTCTCTGCACCTATTTTTCGCCGCCTGCTCATACCCGTTGCCCTTTCCTGAATAAGCACTACACTGATTTATTCCTCCAGGATGTGCAGTTATTACACACGAGGGTTTTGAGAGACACTGGATCGGATCAGAACCTGCATTCTAGATCTAGAGACTTTTTGTCCCCTCTGTGCCAATGCCAGGGTACAAAGGCCACTTGAAAGCTATTCTCACCCCACTGCGACAAGATAAGAAAATTGCTGCTTGAGGCCTGGTGCAAGGCATTTCAGCAAAACGACCCACGTCGGCATGGGACATGGCATAGATGATGTCTGTGGTTGCTCTGCTTTGAAGATGAAAGCAACTCATGCCAAGCAAAAAGTGCCCCAGCCTGGGTGGGAACAAACATTGCAAACAGTGAAGAGGAACATAAAATATTCTTAATATTTGCTTCAATTAATCACCCTGCAAGTGGATAATTAAAACTAACTCACAAACTCATACTTCATCCAGTCCTTAGAAAAACACTCAGATGCTATTGGACAAAATTACTAAACATTTTCATACTCATAGCTAATATTTATCTTAATCCCTACTTCTCAGTACCAGGCACAGTGTAAGCAATTTTCAGGCAACTGCTCACATTACCTCCCCATATAAACCCTAAATATGGGTTTATTTATGGTTGCCTGCTGTATCCACTAACATCAGCTTCAGAAGGACACTTTGTGTTGTTCATAGCTAAATCCCCTGTATTCATAATGTCTATGGCAAAGTAGATTCTCAATACTTTTTGAAGTGATGAATAAAAGAATGTGTGACAACACACTCTTGAGATAGACATCCTTTATCTACATAGTATAAATGAAGAAATACAGAGGACAATGTAGAGGCAGAGGGTAAGAGGAAGAGAAGAAAGGGAGGGAAAGAGGGGAAACTCTATACTTACAAAATTGCAGAGTGGAACGTAAAAGTTAAAAAATGAAGAAAACAAAGACTTGAAAAGATTAAGAAAGTTTCTTGTGCATCATATTTTGGAGACTGTGAGGTCCCAAGGCCTTGCTCATGACAGTGTACTCCTTTCCCTTTTTTCTGATGAGAAAACTATTACTCAAGAATCTTAGCAATTCTTTAGGACCAAATAAAGTTTGGGTCATTAGAACTTAGGCCCATGATTCCAACTAGTATTGTTTTTTCTCCGTTATGAGTGACAGGTTCAGCTTCCACATACTCGGCATGTACAATCATGAATTTGTGTTGGGAAAAAGAGTGGGAAATTCTCCCATGGACAGCGAACTCCCTGGAAGGAGTTTATTTATAATCCCCTGACTTACTCTATGGTATTCGTGTTTAGTCAACTGAGAAGGAAACAGACATTGAAGCTTTTCTGTCCAGGCTAGAGTAAGTCGTACTTTTCTTACAAACCATAAAATTTTAGGGATTTGATACAAAAGATATTCATTCTTAATTATGTAACAGAACAAGATAGACACAGAGATGAATGGACAGTTTTCTCCACATGGAAAGTGAGAGACCCAGTCTCATTCAACACTGCAATTTTATCATCCTTAAGGATTCCCTGTTGACAGTGGCAAAAGGAGAAAGAGGGCATGAAGGAATTTCTTAAAACATCTTGGCCAAGATTGAATAGCTCTTGACACTCACACACTACTGGAAAGGACTAGTCCACAGATCCACTCAGACACAAGTAGGGCTGGAAAATGTAGTCCCCCAGGCAGCCACTCCCCAGGACACTAAAGAAGGTGTAGCACAGAGTTTTGGTAGCCAGTCAACTGTTGCAGCTGTTATGAAAACAGAATGGGCCAGGAGGAGCCAGGGGATAGGAATCTGGGCTGCTGCTTAGAGAATGGATGGTAACAAGCAGCAGGAGGGAAGGTGCAACAAATGTCTCCTCTGGCTTACCCTGGAAGGAGGAGGTTGTAGAGTGTTACTCTATAGTAGTAATGGAGGTATGGCGAGGATGTGTCTTTGCTGGTGTTTTGTTGCACATATGGAGAAGAGCTTTGAATTAATGATCAAGAAGCTTCTGTACTCAACAGTACTACCCAACAGATTTGTAATTTCCATTCACACTCACCCCCACCTTCTCCCTTTGAGATGTAAATTATGAATCTTGCAAAACTGGGCAAGATCATAAAAGCTACAAGATGTATTGAGTGCCATAGCCTTCAGTTATCCTAGTTCATTAACCAGAAAAATAGGTGTACTTTTTTTTCTTTATAGGAGAACAGTATCAGGTAATGTCACATAATATTTCAAAACAGAATTTGTCTTTGTCATCCAAGTAGTGAATAACAAGGAAACACTGCATATTCTTTTCAAGAAGTGATTTGAAATTAATTTCAATCCATTCTGATAATCCAGTAAAAAGAGAAATATAGGTTTCAGTAGATTTCTTAATGTAGATTGCTATAGTAATTTAAAAACAACAAATAATAATAAAGCAATGATTCTATCATGCTGCCAGAATGCTTGACAGTGAATAGTGTATTTTAAAAAAATAAATTTGCCACTGCTCTATAAGCCAATGACTCAACTCTAAGTATTGCCTTCAGATGAGAAAGATTCATTGCATCATATTCATGTATTTTAGAAAGTTATTAACTATGACAGAGTTAGAAATATTAGCAGTACAATTATCCTCAACTTTTCTCTCTCTGCTGCCTCCTAAGAAGGATTCCTCTGTGTATGAGTTGTGAGGATAGGACAGAGGTAGAAATATCAGCTTGCAGGAACTCCAAAGGCCTTACTTGATCTACACATGTACGGACATGACACTTCCTGATGAAAATCGAAAGATTTGGGAGAGGGAAGAAGGTGAGAGAATCTTGGCTAGAGAAAGCAGGCTACTGAGTACTTTCTGAGAGTGAACTGCCCCAGCTCTGATAAGGAGGGAATTCTGGTGAGAGGAGCATAAAGCTCCTCTGTGCCATGCATGGGTCGTTATTACAGCCATTGGTACTACAGATGTCCTTTGCTAAATTCCCTCCATGGCTGGTCTAAGCCGAGAATGACACCCAGCAGGACAAGAGAATGATCATAACAGCTAATGCCTACTCAAACTCACTTCCTATGTGCCAAGTAGATAATAATGATAATTACCCCTCCCCTCAATTCTTTTAATCCTTACAACTACAGCAGGTGACATTATAACTATCCCTCTTTCATAGTGAAAACTGAGGCACACAAAGACCAGAGAAGTCTGCAAGAATGCAACAGATGGTACTGCTCTGGCCCAGCCCAGACAATCTGATTTAAGAGTTTACATATCAAACCATGAAGCTCTAGGACGTCTCTTGACATCAGCACATAAGCCTTATTTCAATAAGAAATTGATGATCTGGACTCAATTCTGACTCAAGGTGCACCCCTTACCAAAGTTCTCTAAGGTAAACTTTAGAAAAATAATGTGTAATTATAGATGTCAAACTGTTGCTTCATTCATGTGCTCATAGTATTATCAGTTCATTATTGCATAAGCTTTAGGCGATTAGTGTATAGGGAACCACTCCTTCCAAATCGGGACATGTGTCCTGAACTCATTTTTTTTTCCATGTCATGTATCATGGCCAAGAAAACTGCAACTTGCTAGCTAGCTGAATTCTACAAGTGGTAATGACCTTAGGGTTTCCTTCAAGGACTTAACATGAATGAGGACTATATCTTTGCTCTCCTCCAGAAATGAGAAGAGGATGGAATTCTCTCTGTCATAGTTGGAGACACAGTGATACTTCAAAAGAAAAACTAGACAGGAAAATTGTGTATCACTAAAGGAATCCATTTGGTTATATTTGCAGGGTTGATAGTAAACATTGTGGGCCAAATCTTACTGTGAGTAAATTTCCAAGTGAGATGCTGGACTGAAGACTGATCATGCAAGACAGCAAAGATCCCTGCATGGCAAACAGCAGTGAACTATGGTACCTGCAACTTGGCCAACCAGCCCTGAAGTGATGGCTGCTGCCTCTGTTGCCTAATACATTGTATTGATAAGGTAGGTTACAAAATCTAATTAACCTCCAAGAAAAGACATTGTGTTTTGACAATGCCAATTTTTGGAAGTGTTACTCACTGCTTTAAAAATTAAATGAAGCATAAAACCAAGATGATAAATTCAAAATGCTGCTCATATTTAAACTTGAAATACACCAGTCTTATCAAATTGAGGCTGAATTTTATTGAAACTGAAGTGACACAAAATCCACCTCCAGAAACGAAAGTTAAAAAGCTTAGAGTCAGAAACTTTGTCACACCTATCAATCAGGAGGGTACAATCTGGCTTTGTTCTTTGCTCTTTTTTTTAATAATAAAATTACCATTACAACTAGTAATTTTTCATGATTTTAGCTTATTTTTATTCTACTGAGACTTTTTTTTTTCCCACTGAGACTTTTAACTTCATTCTCAGCTCATTTCCTAAGGCCATTAGGAGCCTTTTCTTGAACAGTCAGAAATAAATTTAAACTTCTGAAATGAGCAAATGCTTCAGGACTCTAGATCCTAGGTCCAGAGGATCCCTTCAAATGGTGCTCTGCTCCTCTTTGGCTCTCTTGACGGTGGCCAGGGTTGTGGGGGGGTAGAGTGTGGCACGGCTGCCTGTCCCCACACAGCCTGAGGTCTCACCTGTGGGCGCTCTTCTCAAGGAGGCCTCCAGCAGCTTCATTTATCTTAGGAGAGGACTACGTGCTGGAGCGGTGCCTGCCTGATGCTGGACCTGCGATTCGAGGTGGAGAAAGTCCAAGCTCGCTGCTCAGTCCATTAAGCAATCCCTTTGAGCTGAAGGGGTCCATCTATCAATCTCACTTTTCAGTCAGTAATCTGCTTACTTAAAGGTTTAATTACATTTTCAGGTCACCCAAGCGCTTCCCCTGGGTATTTAATAAAATGAATCCTTATTGTATTTATCACACGGTTTATTCTACATGGGCTTCCCATTATTGGGATGGAGGAGTAATTACTTACTGAAAGATAAACCCGTGAGCTCTCTGCCTTCAAAGCGTCCAGGTTAACACAGGGATGATTTGGGTATTGGGCACCCTGATGCTCACAGATTGATCTAAAGCTGTGAGGAGCAGACACCATTTCTGAAACAGAAAGTCAAATATTGATTTCCCAGTGCTTTTATGACCCATTTAACAACAGGCATTTTGGATTGGTTATGTCTTAGGGCTGAAGGGAATTTTCTAGACAGCCTCCTTTTTTAAAGATTTGTTTTTCTTATTGGAAAGGCAGATCTACAGAAAGAAGGAGGATCAGAGAGAAAGATCTTCCATTCACTGGTTCACTCCCCAAGTGGCTGCAATGACCAGAGCTGAGCCAATGTGAAGCCAGGAGCTTTCTATGGATCTCCCAAGTAGATGCAGACTCCCAAGGCCTTGGGCCATCCTCAGATTGCTTTCCAGGCCACAAGCAGGGAGCTGGAATGGGAAGTGAAAACAGCCGGGGTACCAGCCAGCGCCCATATGGGATCCTGGCAGACACAAGATGAAGATTTAGCCACTAGGCTATCAGGCTGGACCCTAGACAGCCTCCTTTTTGAGCCCCTCTTAATTACCTTCTCTGAGAGATGGGCAACATGGATATTCACCATGGCCTTGAAAACACACACACACACACACACACCAAGGGTGATTCAACCTGCGGCAGCTTAGAAGTGCACTTAAATGGAGGTTCTTTCCATACTGCCCACAATAACCAAAAAATTGGGTAAGGGGGAGGTCTTTGGGACCCAGGCCTGCTAACAAATTCTCAGGAATTGCCATCAAGCCAGTTAATGTCTGTGTAATAAGTGTTGAGCGATCCAAGGACCTGGTCCAACCTGCCGGCCTGACCGGCACGGAGCCCATTCCAAAGACCCCTCCCTGTGTGCCTCTCAGAAGGGAACATTTTCATGTTTTGCCAAATTGTCCAAAGTGCTGGGAGTAAAAGCAGCATTTTTAATCTTCAGCTCTTCAGGGCCACTAATTATGTAGCAACCGGTATAAAGAGGGCTTTACAAATCATGATTTCCATGAGGAAGGTGTTAGAACCCCGCCCCAGCAAGGGTGCCCCTCCTGTTAGCACAGCTGCTCCTCCCAGGGGAAGCGACCATGGCGGTGTGGGCCTGGAGCCGGGCTTCTGTTCTGTTTCCCCAGCACTTGAAAGAAAAACAAAACAGGGCTAATGAAAAACACACACGGGAAATGCTTTATTATTTCATCATCCTCACCTACTGCACTCTGGCACCGGCGCGTGATTAGGAAGAACTTTCCCCCCCGCCAAGTGAGGAGTGGGGCGGCAGTCGGCTGATACTCTGTCATTTCCTGTGGGATTGTGTTGAAGGAATTTGCTCTGATTTCCTCCTGGTCCCATCCCCTGACACCCATCCCTCTCTGCCCAGGTTCACAGTGGTCCCACGCCCCAAACCCTACAGTGTCTGAAGTTGAAGGTTGGGATCCCTGGAAACTCATGGCACCAACACAGTAGGACCGTGGAGCCAGGCAAGCTGAAATATGGGCAAGCTGGGGAGAGGGCTGAAGAGCACCCGGTACCCGGAAAACAGTGGGCCTTTTTGTGCATTTTGGAGGGGAGAGGCTGCTGAAGTCAGTTGGACTATTGAGTCAGATGGCAGTCCTCCCACGAGCGTGTTTTTGACTTCTCACCAGAAAGGAGAGTCAGATAGCAGACATTCCCCAAATCTCATTGGGCCATTAGCCAGTGAATAGCCCCTTTCATGAAAAAAAGTCTACATTCTTTGCTACACACAAGGTGAAACCTGCATATAATAGACAATGTATTTATTCACATAGGACTCAGCAACCACCTACCACCAAATAATCCAGTCATGGTCAAACAGGTATGGCTACCCCGGAAATTGGAATACTTTAGCCCAGACCTCGGCCACCAGTGCTTACCTATATTAACATGTGAGTAACACTGTTTTCCTATTGATACAGGTTGGCAGCTTGGAAACAGAAACTGTTGAATAGCTACTGTTCAATATGGATCAAATTAGTTGAGCTGGAATTGTGTAGAAGACAGCATACACTTAAGCTATCTCCTGAATTTCATGGCAGTAGCAAGTGGGGGTTGTGTACCTATTTATTGCCTCTGTCTAGAGGATCAACACTATATAGTACTACCACTAAACAGTAAGAACCCTAAAATGAGACACTGTGGCAAACTCTTGATGAAGTTCTTACTGAACTGACAAGTAATAGATAGTTATTTTTCTAATATCTATTGAACTACAGTCAATATCAAGGACAATACAGTACTACTATGTAAATGTTTATTGATTGTGTAGTATTTTCTTACTAAATATTTGTTGACTAGATTAGTGAGTAAGCATGATATTGGTTTAAATACCAAAAGATATTTTTGTGGGAACATTATAAGAAGCCTCAAGCTGTATGTATGGATATGTCTATATGTACACTAGTCTAGCCCAAATTCATTTCTCAATGGGAATGTAGACATAAATAATGTAAAATAATTTGTCTAATGGAAAAATTTTCTGATGAGAGTAAAATAATCCTACAAAGACCAGGCACAGTAATATATCTACTATCCATAGATGTTATGAAAGTTATGTTTGTTGTGTCTAAACTTCATTTGGAGACACTGATAAATATTTTTAACCTATCATAGTTGATAACTACCAAAGCATTAAGAATCCTGAAGATAATAAGTGTGCAAATATGATTAAAACAGTAAACGTTTTGTCAACATGAAAGGGCTAGAATCTGAAAGTGCTAAGGAAAAACTGAATCTCACCTACACAGAATGAAACATTTGGTAGTCAGAATAATTCTAAACGATAAAGGGTAATTGTTTAATGTGTCTTAACCCATGTGTGCATGGGTGATAGACAATTATTTGAAAAAAATAATTGAACTAGGAACTTTTCTTTGAAAGATTAAAGTGGTTTTCATCTCTTGTTACATGTTGACTCCAAGAAATTTTAACATATGGATTCCAAGCCACACACCAAAACCAATGAAATTAGAACTTCCAGTGGTGGAACATAGGTACCAGTAGTTTTTAAAGCTCACACAGTACACTGTGATTGCAGTGTACAGTCAAACTTGGGCTATGGCAGTGGGTCTCAAATTTTAACATAAGAAATCCTGGAGGCTTTATGAACTATAGCTGCCTGGGACCAATACCCAGTTTCTGATTAGTTAGGTGTGGAGTAAAGGTTAAGAATTTGCATTTCTAACAAGTTTCCAGTTGATGCTAACCCTACCTGGGGGACATGCTTTGAGAACCATGGACTAGAGGTTCAGCCACAAGACTTGCATCCTATTAATCAGAGAGTAATTCAGGAGAAGTCTGTGGGCTGGCTTCTGACTTCATGGTGATGATGGATCTCATATAATATTTGTTAGCAGCTAAAGTTTTTTCTTCAGTGTCAAGGGCTATGTGAATCTACACATGATGAAGGGAAGTCCTATAGCAGGGTGTAAAATCTAAGTATTGTGATGGTTAAATTGTTCCTGTGCTGTCTGGGTGGAACATTAACAATCTATGTAGATAAAAACTGGTTCATTTCAGAAGATACCAGACAAAACATATGTTGACAAGGAAGAGAGAATGATTTTGAAACATGGCAAAAAATCATCATGAAATTGCAAGCTCATACATGTCTCTCATTTTATCACCAAAGGAACATATAAGCACTAGTCTGAAATTTCTGTATCAGCCAATGCAAATTTGGTATGTTTGAAATATTCAGACTCTAGTAAAACTATACATAGAAGCAGAAAAATATGTTCAAAATTACCTGAGAGAAATTTACACTTCAAAAAATGTGGGTTTGAGGAAGGTATTTGGCCCAGCATTTAAGGCACTGCTTAAGATGCTTTAAGATGCCTGCATCCCATATCAATGTATCTGAGTTGAGCATCAGGTCCTGCTATGGTTACAACTTCCTACTAACAGACTCCGATAGATAGCAGATGATGGCCCAGGTAGTTCATTATTGCCAACCATGTGGGAGACCTGTGTTGAGGTCCTGGCTCCCAACTTCAGCTTGGCACAGCTGTTGGGGGTATTTTGAGGAGTAAGCCATTAAATAAGAGTCTCTCTCTCTCTCTCCTGTCTGCTCCCACTCTCCTCCCTGTCTGTTTCTTGAATTTAAGAAAATGGCTTTGAAGAGCTAAACAGTTCAAGACTGTGACTTAATTAACATACCAGTTATTGTGATTTCCTAGCCAATAACTCTTTCAAGAGGAACCTAGGTTTTTATCTCCATTGTTGTCTGTCCTCTGGCCATGAGCCCATCTTCTCATGGTCACTAAGAGCTTATGTAGAACTTGTTGAGCATATGTGAAGATTTACCCTCTTTGGTGCTGCATTGGGTATGGCCACTATTTCTGTTTCCCTAACATTTAACTCATTGAATCGTGATCACCTTTGAGTCTGAAATATTCAATAACACTTTTGATCTCATTTTTCCCCTAAAAATGTTCTACTGTATGTATAATGTTTTATATTAATAAATACAACCAGTAAAGGAGGGTGTTGTGGCATAGCATGTTGAACAACTACTTGGGATGCCTACAACCTATAGAAGAATGCAAATTTGAGCCCTGGTTACTCTGTTTCTGATTCAGTTCCCTAATAATGCAGCTGGGAAAGCAGTGGAGTATTTGAATCCCTGCTACCCACCTGGGAGATCTAGGAGTTCCTGGCTCCTCACTTCAGCCTGGCTCAGCTTTGGCTATTGCAGCCCTTGGGGAGTAAACCAGCAGATGGAAGATATTGCTTTCTTTTTCTCTTCCAACTGCCCTTCAAAGAAAAAAAATTTAAAGGAAATGCAAATAAGCCTCCATGTCAACTCTATAAAAAGAAAACAGACACAGTAGTCAGCAAATAGTTGACATAGTGTTGTAGCCAGGCCCACTGAAGGATGATTCATTGAGGTTTGGATATCTGTAAGTAAATCTCTCCTCCTGCTTGTCTACTCTTCCCATTAAATCACGTGATACTGATGTTTTTCACTTACAGTTAAGTAGTAAGCATGCAAAGGATTTTTGCAAAGGATTTTTAACTTGTTTTTCAAAGCCCTTGAGGTGACTGCATTTTGTGGATTTATCCTATTATTTGAGAATCTGTTGGCTTTCACCTTGGGAATGTCTCACAGAAGCCACAAGGCGCTAAAATGCCAACTGAAGATAAAATGATGAAGTTGTAGCTGCTTCATAGACAGACCATATGTATGAGCAAGGAGCTCAAAGAGAAAGGGCATTTTACAGCCAAATACTATAGGATGTTTTGGAATATGTGCCCAAATAAATTTGGCCTGGTTAAATAAATCATAACATTTGAAATTTTGAATAACATACCAGTCAGCTGAGTTTTGATCAGAAATTTTGGTGAATGAGGGGATAAATCTAATTTAAATTGTTTAAAAACAGAAACACTCTTCCAATTTCTCATCTTAGCAAATGTTTCATAACATCAAATGTATACTCATAAACATAACATACAGGTTATGTTTTCGTTAATCAAAGCTTACTAAAGGGAGAGTTCAGTTCAGTTGTTACTTATTCACATTGCTTCTCAGTGTTTGATCAATCTAATATTTACCAAATAATGACTTCAATTTTGGGGACATCACAAAGACAAAAAAGGAAAGGACTTAGCTGCCTTAATTACAAACAAAAGGTTCATGGTTAAGCGTGTTACATATTTATAATTAGGTGTCAGAATTTGCTTGAACACATTTTCCTTCTGACTGTATCTTTTTCATTAAGGCTGTGGGAAGTTTTTCTCTTCTGGTATTTAAAGTAAGATAAAGTTTAGCCCATCTCTTTTCCTCACTCTCCCCTCCCCCCTTGAAAGGTTTAATAACCACAATCTAAGATTTATGGTGAGTGAAAAAGAAAAATAAGTAAATTATCTGACTGGAGAGCTATTCTTCCTCTCTCCGGCCATACAGACTATTTTAAATGCTGCTAGCAACAGTCTAATTAAAATAATTCCTGTCAGAAGTCGGTGAAATATGCAGCCACATCCCAGCTCAATGTTCTCAAGCAGGAATGACAAATCTCTGCTTAATTGGTACTTAATATGGTAGTGCAGGATTAGTAATTCTGCAGGATAAAAGGAGATAACAAATAGAAATCTCTTGCTTGGGGCAGGGAGACTTGGAAAATGAACAGACCACATGGTGCTTACCGCTTACCCTCAAACTATTCCTATCAAGGGCTGTTATTTTGGCCATCATTTATGAAATAACAGACAATTAATGTACATTTTATGGCTAGCTGGAGTCCTAATTAAGTACAACTATGCACAAAGAATGTGAAGGGCCCGACTTACAGAAATCAAAATAAATACTGGCAGAATTATGGTGACCACTGCAGCCTTAGTTCATCTTGTTATTCTATCTTGGAGATAAGCACATTGGCAGGGATACAAGCCATTTTTGAGGGGCAGCCATCAAGCTGAAGTTCATAGTACATTTTGGGAAAATTGGGAACAATTGCAGGGGGGATTCATCTATCCTTCCATCCAAAGAATAGGGTCACTGCCAGTAAGTTATAGCATTTCCTTCCTGTGTTTCTTTTCAAATACATAGTTTTGTATCTTTTAATTCCGTTGTCCATGAGCTTTTGAAATATCCTTTTATGTTTTGTTTATTCCATAAAGAGTTACAGGTCATTTTCTGCTTTGCTTTCTTTTTTCACTTAATATGAATAGACATATCTATATGTTTTGTGAATGTTCAGTATGTTATCCATGTTATATTTACACAGAATTCTATCATGGAACTAATATTTGTTTCATGCCATGTGCCTTTTCATGTATTAACTAATTTAAACTCACAGTAAACTTATGAGTTATTTTCTTTTGTTATCTTCATTTTGTAGAGAAGTATATAAACACACACATCACCCTCAAATAGCCGAATAAAGGGGCGCTGCTGCCCACACACCCCCAAAAAATAAACACACAGCAAGATTGTGTTAACTTGCTCGAGGCTACACAAAGTGTTTAGGTGAGGCAGGACTTGAACAAGGACAATCTGACAACACAACTGCTCTTAATCCTGTCACTTATCATCTCATGAAGCTCCAATTATGTACCCAGACCATGCTCTAGATCTGGGTTGGCAAACATTCCCCCCACCACCAAAAAAAAATCAAAACTGCGAATAGCCTATGCTTAGTAGGCCATGTACAGTTTCTATGCAACATACCTTTTGTCTTGTGCTTATTTATTTGTCTATTTATTTGAAAGGTAGAGTTACAGAGAGGAAGACAGAGAAAGACAGAACTCTTCCATCTACTGATTCACTCTGTAAATGTCCACAATGGCTGGGGATGAGACAGGTGAAAGCCAGAAGACAGGAATGTCCTCCTGGTCTCCCACATGGGTTCGGGAACCCAAGGACTTGAACCACCATAGCTGCATTTTCAGGCACACAGCAGGTAGCTGCATTGGAAGTGGAGCAGTGAGGACGGGAATTCTGCCCATGTGGTTTTCTGGCATCACAGGCAGCAGTCTAACCCTAGGAGCCACAGTGGCAGCCCATTGTTCTTTTATCACAACATTTAAAGATACAATTGCCATTCTTCATTTACTTGTCAAATAGAAACAGGCAAGGAGGTAAGTTTGGATCACAAGAAAAACATAGCAAACACTGTTCTAGATTAAAAGTGAATTGAATTCAACATATGAGAATCAGTTAAGGCAACTGGTTTTCAAACTTGTTTTGGACAGTGGACAACGAAATAATTTATTTAGTTGAACGAATTGTTCTCAAATCAATCTAACATTAATATGATATGGTAACTATGCAGTTGGTTAATATACAGATCTTTCCATATCAGAAATGAAACTTATTCAAAGCATTTTTTTTTTGGTCAAAACTTCAAAATTTTGCGGGAACTCAAGGCTATAATGAATTTTTTCTTGATAAAGTCATAATGTTCCCTGAGCCAAGGTCTATAAAGTTAATAGAAACTCACTTGTACTATTCACATTTCAGCTTAAGCTTTTGTTAGGTCACATAAAATTCTGTTAATTGTTTTATGGTAGCCATTCTCAAAGAGTGGTTGAAAGCAGTGGCACTGGATCATTTGGCATTATCTTATCAGAATGAAAACACACCTCACTATAGAAATACTGGAACAAAAATCCTAAAGGTAGAACTTGGTAATGTTTGAGAACTACAGTTTTCAGTGAATTTAGTTTCAAATGGGTCAGTTTTCAAATACAGTTGGTGATGGGAGCAGGGAGTGTACACATAGCATATATGTACACACAACCAAAGGATTGCATGGGAGCTGAAAATATCTCACCTCATGATATCATTGTATGAAGCACCAATGTAGACACACTACAATAATTGGAATGAGGCAATTCCAGCGTTGCATATGTATCTTATACAGTCATCTGAAAAACTCTATAATGCCATGCACTACTGTATTGATTTTGTCACAGCTATTTCCGGGTTTATTACTTAAACATGACATTCTCTATAAGATTAAGAGACTGAAGGACTTAAATATCTTTTAAAAATCACTTTTTTAAATTCAGAGTCCTACATCTGAAAAATTACTTGACAAGCTTATTGTAACAAAGTGTCACTTGAAAATGTCACTTCTGGGATTCAGGTTCAGGATTAGACAAAGAAAACACGCTCCACCTGCTATGAGAATGCAGCTGTAAAACACGGACAAGTGTACAGGGAAGTTAGTTCAGGATTCCAAAGAGTAAATAGTAAAAAGAAGAAATTGAGATAGAAAACTAAAATCAAAAATACATTGAACTGGTGTGAGCTTCCATTACTTATCCCCCACAGCGAGGCCCTGAACCTAGGAATAGCTGCAGAAGTGCATGACAGAGGCCCCCATTCTGAATGGAAACAAGAAAACACAGGAGTTTATGAAAAGAGATTCAAAATTATTATAATTATATTATTATTATCTCCTAGATTCAAAAAACTGCACAGACATGAATTTCATCTTGATCAGGATATACAAAACTCCTACCAAGGCACGACACTTTACTGTTGAATGATATATTTTCGGTAGATATGTGAATAACACTAGGCTTTCAAAGCTGAACTGACCCTATAGCTCATGGAACAGTTGGAATTTGTAATTTGAATATCCTCGAATCGATTGCCAAATGAGAAAAGTATCAATACTCTCCCATGGATTCCTAATAAGAGTCAGAGTTTCATAATATAATATTCAAGACCTCCAGCATAGGGCCCAATGCAATGTTTTCAACAGCTAAATCCTTACCTTGTAAGCACTGGGATCCCTTATGGGTGCTGGTTCATGTACCGGCTGCTTCACTTCCCATCCAGCTCCCTACTTGTGGCCTGGGAATGTGGATGAGGACAGCCCAAAGTCAGAAGAGACTCCAGGCTCCTGGCTTTGGATCAGCTTAGCTACCGCCATTGTGGTTACTTGGGGAGTGAATCAACAGACAAAAGATCTTCCTTTCTATCTCTCCTCCTCTCTATATATCTGACTTTCCAATAAAAATTAAATCTTTTTAAAAATTTATCTTTAAAAGATTCAGTATGGTCATCTATTTTCTATATTCCACTTGAAATCAGAAAAGTGTTGAGTTAAAATAGATTTTGAAAATTTAAGCATACGAAATATAATCGCTCTAGCAACCACTAAAAAACTAAATGTTCATATAGTCTAAAGAAGGCAGAACAAAAAAAGGAGGAAGCAAAGAAAATGAATAGAAAATATAAAGACCTAAATGTATAGTATCAATTATATTAAATATAAATGGTATATTATCAGTACAGAAGGGGTTATCAGAATGGATTTTTACATTTGACATACTCTGCTGCTATGCTTCTACAAGTAATTCACTTCGTATATAATAAGTAAGTTAACATTGAAAAGATAGAAACAGTTATTTTACTAAAACACAAATTAAAACATTACTTCAAACAAATATGAAGCAAACTCACTGGATTGCTCAAGTGAAATCCTTGACTTACTGTTTAGGGTGATGTACTCTGCGTAAACCATTTCTTATTTTCAAGTGTGCAAAACATAGCTTTCCTAGGAGCTGTTCAATCTTCTGTCATTTCAAAAGAAGCCAAATACATTTATGAATATTTTGGAGTAGTGACAAGCACTACTAAGAGCAAACATTGATTTTAATTCTAAGCACTACTAAAAACCAAGATTGATTTTAATTCTAAGGTGAAATCAACCTGGATATTCACATCTAATCCTTCAAAGGAGAGAAACACATAGTCTTCAAGCTTTCGGACTTCAAGTCTCTAAGCGTTTATTAAACATCATAAATACATCAGATTTGTCCATGAGCTCACAGGTAGACATGCACACACAGGCAGCTCACAGCTCTTCGGGAAACCACCCGTGTTCTTTTCCTTAACTCAGGCAAGCAACACATATGGTTCCTGTCAGTAGCACTCATTTAGAGAGATAAAAATCCTGCAACAGCTATGTTCAGCCTCTCTCCAGCGGCCCTTTCCTTTGATTTCCAAGATATCAAATGACTATTCACTAAAGCCTCTAATTGCCAACTTTACCCAGGCCCACCTTTAAAAGAAGAAATAAGTGTTCAATTTCAAAACCCCTTTTCTAATATGTTGCATAATTAACGTATCTTAATTCCTTCTGGTAGAAGCTACTTTTTATTTATTTTTGGTAAGAAAGAAAAATAACAATTGAGATGTATGTGTGTAATTACACATAAAAATTTTAAAAATAATTGAAGGACGTATAGCATAATTTCCCTTGTCAATAAACAATTAGAAGCTTATTTGGTGGCATAATGGGTGATAAGCAAGGGTTGGTGAAAATTTTTTTGAAAACTTGTAGATAGGAAGCAGGAATTACTTTCCACAAACCTGGCTTGAATTCAGCTTGAAACATTGTTTTCTTCCTTTTTGTTCTTCCTGTCCTTAACTTTTCTTCTGCAATGTGAAAATACAAGGCAGATGTCTTCATCTCCCTGGAATGCTTTTAACCTTAATGAAGGGTTGTAATAAATCAGTACTTTCCAACCTGCTTTCTATCTTCCACACATACATGCTTTTGGGGATATTTGTCTCCTGCAAGATGATTAGAAACAATTAGGACAAGCTAGAACTTAGAGTTATTAGTATGTTAATAGACACATACTTGGTGTTTGCTAACTATCTTAAATATATAGAAAATTATTTATATGTCCAAATGTCTAGAAACTGCAAGTACTGGAAAAGAACTTTTAAAAAAAATCAATAATTGACTGTTATCCTGGAATGTGTGTGTGTATCTACATAGTTACTAGGACACACATAGGATTATTAAAATATAATTAAATAATTTTGAAATTTACATGTGCAGATTCTGGTAATTTATAAATAAATTAGGAAATCAAGAATGGCAGAGCTTTTTTGCTTTAAGATTTTTTTCAATCACTGTTACGTAAAGTTAGAAGGTATCTTGACCCGTCTTTCATATTATTTACGTATTTTTAATTGCGCAGGACTCACAACAAGCAAAACTCAACACACAAAACTCAGCACTCTGAACTCCTCTCGCTAATACACAGAAGAAAAATAAACCACAAAATCCTCAGCCTCAAAAAAGAAAGAGATGGGGTAAATAACCTCATAAAAAGTGACATCTTGGTGACCTATTTTATATGGGTGAGGCTTGGTGATAGCAAACAAGTCGCTACTTTCCCAGATCACAGGGAATTAGAGGCAGCTAGGATTAATGCACAATGACTGGCTATGCAGATGTGAAGGGTTTGAATAAGCTTTGCAGTATACTAAACTAAGATAAATTTTTCTGAGGGTGACATCCCTAAGAAAATTTTACAAGGCAGACTAACTACCTATCTTGATTCCCAAATGTTTAAAAAGCTGTTTCTGACTTCCAATGAATCAAACCTACTCATTTACCTTTCAAGAGGCCATAAAGTTTCATGCATGAAACTCTGGATGGGAAATTATGAGACTTAGGTTACGAGCTTCCTTCTCGGGAGAGGAGAATCAAGCTATCCAACTCTGTGGAATCTCTGCCACTTTATGCTTCCCTTCCACCTGGGAGGCCGTGTTATAAAATCTTGTTATATAGTTGAGTGCCTGAAGATGCAATTTCCAATCTCAGCTGTATCACTGGGTAACACAAAGCAAAGGGCTCGTCCTGTTGAACTTCAGTTTTGCCACTTTTGAAATGGGGATGAAGACATTCTGAGCCTGTGGGGGAATCTGTGAAGAGCAAAGAGGCAGTCAGGGAGGCTCTGCTGCGCACTGCAGATGCTGTTGGGGGCGTGATCATTATTGGCTTCTCTGGTCATCAGCATGTGTTCTCCTTCCAATTCCTTGCCAATACAGCATACATTTTTTTTTTCTGATCTAAATGCCAAACACAACTGGACAGGAGCTCAAAACTGGTAAAGTTTAAACTTCCCCAACAGAATTTGACAAGTGGAAGCTGAGAGAAAACCCTCAAATAATCAGAATTTGAATCCAAATTTCCAACTCACTCAACACTCCTCCCGCTCTTCTACGAGCTTATTCATTCATTTCATCAGTATTTATCAAGCAGCCATTTTTATTAGTCATTGGGCTGCTTTAAACTCAGTTTCTAAAACTAGTCCATAAGCAATTAGCGAATCTTCCAGTGTTGGTGTCCATGACGGATTTATTCTGGCCGTATTTAAAGCATGAGCAGATCACATTTTTAGGGTTACCTGATATTGTTCTATATTTTAACCTTTTAACAATATTTATTTGTTTATTTATTTATATGAAGGATGGGGAAAGAGAGAGGGCGAGATCTTCTATCTACTGGTTCCCCAAATAGCTGCCATGAGTGGGGCTTTGGGTTTGGCCAGATTGAGGCCAGGAGCCTGCAACTCCATCTGGATCTCTCAAATAGGTGCCAGGGGCCCAAGTCCTAGGTCCATGTTCTGCTGCCTTCTGCCATGTTCTGCTCCTAGGTGCATTAGCAGAGGGATGGGTTGGAAGTAGAGTACCTGGAACTTGAACCAGATCTCCAAGGTGGAATGTTGGCATAGCAAATGACAGCTTAACCCACAATGATACAACACATGCCCATAAAATCATTATTGTTAACATTGCTACAAATATCTAGGAAATATTCCTTTAACTGAGACTTAGAGTTTCAGAGTACAGCTCAGATGAAAGCAGGGATACTCTGGGTAGAGGAGAAGCAACACCTCTTTCCTCCGAGAACCCGTCACAACACCTTAGCCAAACTTCTAACAATTCAGTGGTTTCATGGTTCAAGAACCATTGTATTTCTTGATTGCTTTTCTTGGGCTTGACTTCATTAGAGGTTATAATTTCTAAACAGAATTTTAAGATATTCACTATCATTTCAAGTGCCGAGTACGCTTTGGACTGCTGGAAGAGGTTTAATTGTTTATATTTCCATTGTTGTCTCTACCTGTTTGAAGTACAGAGAACACTGGACTTTCTTACTTTGCAAGATCCTTCTTTTAGGTATCCACAGATCACCTTAGTTAATTTGCTACCATACTGACATAATTCAAGCCTGTTAAAATTATTCTAACTCCCAATGAGTGAGACCCTTCATTGACCTGGGTGTGCTATTTAATGAATGCCAGTGATATTAACAAACTCATGATCTGTGTATTTCGTAGTTCCAAAGTCTTCCTTTCTGCTAGGGATATTGATGTCCTGATTGTTGCTAAATTATACCATCAGAGAAAACTCTGTTTTAAGGAAATAACAGGACTGATGACGCATTAATAAAACTTGTTATAAAATCTTTGTTTTATTTTTATAGGTTAAAAAAGGGGTGTATTAGCTTCAGTAACCTAGGTTGAGCTGAGGAATTTTGAGGAAAACTGCATTTAGAACACAGAATAATTTAGTAGAGCACCAGTACTATTTTTTGAAAACATGGAATAGAAGAAAACCTTTAAATAATCCAGTTTCAAATAACCATTGAGTAACCCATTTATGACACATTAATACTCCACACGTAACAATTCTTTTTTTTTTTACATATTCTTTGAACTAAGCCTATTCCTGTAAGTTCTTTGGAGAAATATAGATGTTATTTACACTCATATCCAGGTAGAAAACTTATCTTTGCTTTAACTATAGCCACTTGCTAGATGTTTAATTGTAGAGTGCTGGTTTCTTCTTTGTGGTCAATGAACCACATCAGCTCATCTGCTGTAATCCCTAGGATTTTTCACATTAAATCACTTATTTTGCTTGTTCACAAAAAGAACTGAAAATGGAATTTCTCTTCTGTATGACTCTCTCTAAATTAAATAAAATTAAAGCAGTTTGGCCTGTAGTGTCATTATGCTACTGGGTAATAAAAGGCTGGTAACCACAAAAATAACTCTATTTTTATCTTACGTGGACTCATCTTATTTGAATAAATGTATTTTCCATTCCCTTATTACAAGCTCTCTAAGAATTTAATGTTACTCTTTATGCATGTGCGATCTACATGGGAAAGACAAAAATGATCAGCCACCATACATGTTTTCTAAAAGTAAAAGGCTGGGATTTTATTTTTTCAAATTGTCCCTTAAAGATTGACAGCAAATTTCATCGCTGCAGGAGACCAACTCAATTATTAAAGAAGGTCTTTGGGGTTCTAAAGGCCAGAGCCATTTGAGGTTACTATGGTAGGCCACTCTGGATCATTGAGAACAAGTAGAGTCTTGCGCAGAGGGAGAACTAAGGCCATAATACTGAGGAGGCACTTAGCGGGGCAAAACTTTGAAACAACGGACATGATTTGTTGTCTCTTTGGTTTTATTATAGCGATGTGTCTCAAATGCTAGCGACTGTGGAAACTGGAAGAAAATCAGAACATCATTACAAGGACAGTCCTACAGTCACCAAAGTCCAAACAGGATAATGTGTTTACTTCTTTCTCCACTCTGCTCTTCTATTGTTGGTTTCCTTTACATGAACTAACCTTACCAAAGTGCCAAACTGGAAAACATAAAGCCCAAGGAAGAGATGGATATGGATAGAAAGGTGGCTGGGAATCAGCTTATCCATTGCCATTGAACAAAGATAAAGAATGGCCCTGGTTTTTATGGCTATAAATAAAAACACACCAAATCGCTCCAAAGAATGATGAAAAATGTCATGTTGGAGGTTGGCATTGTAGTGCACTGTGTTAACCCACCACCTATGATGCTGGCATCTCATGTAACAGTGCTAATTCGAGTCTTGGCTGCTCTGCTTCTGATACAGCTCCCTGCTAATGTGCCTCAGAAGGCAGTGGAAGACGGCCCAAGTACTTTGACCCCTGCAACCCACATGGAGACCCAGATGGTATTCCTGGCTCCTACTTTCAGCCTGGCCTAGTCCTGACCATCACCATTGTTTAGGGGGAGAATCAACAGATGGAAGATCTTTTTCCCATGTCTCTCCTCTTTCTGTCACATTCTTTCAAATAAATATTTTTTAAAACAAACTGTCATAGCCTCTTAAAAGGAGGACATATGCACAGAACAGGAGGGGATCTCAGAGTGGAACAGGAGGACAGGACGAGGCTTGTATCCTAACCCCAGAGACTCCCAGTACCTCACCAAAGACTATCAGTATGGGCACTAAGGACTATATCCCAACTGTCAATGAGGGAATTGGAGTGCCTTCGTAGGCCAAGAACTCTGAGGTCAACCATTCCCTATTGGATCTCCCACTTGGGGTGGAAGAAGCCCAAATCCTTCCTCACAGGATCTAATGTCATCGGAACAACAGCTGGGAACCCTGAACAGTCTTCAGAAACAGAAGAACAGTAAACTTCCTTCGGGACTCAGGAGAGGAGCTTTCTCTGGTCCTTAGTTAGTTCCAACTTTGGCTCCCTACTCTCTCTTGCAATGACCATCAGGGTCACTCTGGAGCCCCCAAAATTAGATCAGATAGACAGATAGAGAGCAATAAGGAAAGCTTAGAACAGACAGGAAAAAGTCAGCTTGGACTACCATATACCTCACTAGTTAAGACACAAAGATCAGTTACTCCTCACTAAGGTATTGAAGATTTTTCTGCACACCCCTCTGAAAATTGTCCTGTTCCTCAATCATTGACATATGCCTTGTTAGAGTTATAAGCCTGTTTAGAACATACTAAAATTCGCGAAGTACAGTAAAAATCACTCTTGAATTCTATAAGCTGCTAAATATAAAAATGAAAATAGACACGAGACAGCTGAATAGCACTCTATAACCATTTTTAGGTTTATAGCAGCCGGTTGTGTATATACTAATATTGAGATGTCAAGGAAATAGTTACAGGATGTGGTTAAAAAACTTGTATTTTCTAACATATTGGTCACTCAATATCATGTTAATTAACTTCATGATGCTGTTAATTTCCATGTTTCTTCCTGTTGTTGAAGTTGTGTAGTGGTATCTCATTGGTGGGGATGATATTCTGCCAGCTCTACTTTCAAACCAAGGATTGGTCTCCCAATGAAACTGTTGAATTGGTCTGGACAATAAGATCCTGGACTCTGCATGGTCCATACCCGTAATGAAGGAATCATGACTGGTTATGAACTGTACTATTGTAACAATATGGAGGAATTCAATATGGGGGAGAGTTTGGAGAGGGGTTGGGAGAATCCCAGAGCCTATGAAACTGTGCCATGAAATGAAATGAAAAAAATACTTCTGAAAAAAAAAATTTAAAAAACTGCCATGTGTGAAATTGCATCAGTGTCACCTGGAGGAGCAATTGTGTAATTTCCAAATCCTGTTGTTAATATTCTCATTTATAGAAATTTATGTTAAGAAAAACAATCTTAAATGTGTACCAAAATTTAGCTACAAAAGCATTCAGCGCCGTATTGCTTGTAACAGTATAAAACTGGAAACTATCCATTTCCACCGCAACAGTTTTGGCTAAGATATAATTACACACAGACTAGTAGATGACCATTAAAAATAAGGCTGTCAAACAATATTTAATGAGATGGAAAGATCCTGTGTTAAAAAGAACAGTTTACACTGAAATTTGTGTCTGTGTATATAAAGTAAATATTCGCAGGATATAGTATACTAAAATATTGACAATAATTTCTGTATAAATAAATTCTGTTAAATACACTTTGTTTTACTCATGTATCCTAGTGTTCCACAATTAACATGAATTACTTTAAAAATAAGTTGTTTTTGTTTCAAATACTGGAAAAGAGGGGTGGGCAACTGACAAATAATTAAGGTGCTTTTTAGTATGCCCACATCCCAATTCCAACTTCTTGCTGATGCATGCCTGGGGGTAGCAGGTGATAGCTCAAGGGATTGAGTCCCCAGATTTGGCCTGGTTCCTGGACTAGGCCTGGCACAGCCCCAACTGGTGTGGACATTTAGAGAGTATATTGGATAGAACAGTTTCCCTCTCCTCTCTCTCTCGCTCTTTCGTCTTTCAATTTAAAAAAGTAAATAGAGAGCAAAGAGAAATGCCCTGAACAAGGTGGAATAGCACTACAGAAAACTGATTGATTAATTGTTTAGAAACCTGGGTTATTCCTTCACATTTTAAGGGCAATTCAAGATAAAACATGACTTTTCGATGGAAAGGCTTAATAGTTTCTTAAGGAAAACCGTTTTCACCTTGGCAATTTGCAGCCTACACTGTCACATGTTTTACTTTTATTCTTTCCCTTTCCCCCAAAACAAAGTTCAGATTTATAACACTCTTAATATAAGTAGTTGCACCTAATTTCTATAGCACAGTGAAATTCCATCAGTTGCCATTCCACATTTTGCCTTTAGCAACAAGCAGTTTGCGAGATATAAAACCAAGATATTTTCTAAGGGCAGGTAGCAGACAGTTTTACTAAGCACAAACACCCAGAGCCATCCTAAGCCAGTAGGGAATTACTAAAAGTATTGTAAGCAGGTATCAGATCATATCAAGCTACTCATGCAGGGGAACTTAGAAAGTTGGATATTAGCATCTTAAGTCAAAGAGGTGCCCGAGAGGAATCATAAGCCAGGTTCCATGAACAACCACAAAAAGGCCATCTGGAAAAGATATGAATTTGACCTTTGATTAAGACACAAGTAATAGAAGAAAATAATACAAACTTTTCTGTTGTTACAGCCTGAGAGGCACCATTTTAAAAAGAGAGAGAAAGACATTGTATTATGTAACACAGTTTCATAGGTACTTGGATTCTGCCCACCCCTCCCCAAACCCTCCTACCATGGTGGATTCCTCCACCTTGTTGCATAACCACAGTTCAAGTTCAGTTGTGATTCCCCCATTGCAAGCATATACCAAACATAGAGTCCATCATCTTGTTGTCCAGTCAAGTTCAAAGAAACTACTTGTAAAAAAAAAAAAAAAGAGAGAGAGAAAGAAAAAAAAAAGAAAGCGAGAAATGAAGGAAGGAAGGAAGAGAAAGAAAGAAAGAAAGAAAGAGAGGAAAAAAGAAAGAAAAAAGAAATATGGTTATAGTTATAGGCTATGGAACCCCAATCCCAAATACTGACAGTTAGACCTGGGGGAGACATGTGATTTCTCCAGCTGTTAAAGGAATATTACAAAGCATTAATATCATAGGGTTACAAAATAAAAGATAGTAAAATTAGTAAATAGTAAATATTAGTAATAGTAAAATTAGTAGTAAATAGTATGTTTTACAAATGAAATCCACTCTAAAAATATTATTGTCCATCTGAATTATTTTATTTCACTATTTTCACTTAATTAATCTCATAACAGAAAACACCTCATCTTGCTATGCATTCCAAGTAATTTTGTGTAATTCCTGTTTAGAAAATACAAGCATATTCCAAAAAATATTTTACTTTCATAGTTAGGGACATAACTAAATTTTTTGTAATCCATAACTTCCATTCATAATTGCAATTCATGACTTATCAACTGCTCTTTGCTTCAAATTACATTCCTGCATAGCTCTGCATCCTGGAATGCATCTCTGTGATGGGAACAACCAACTGCCTCTCCAGGGTGGAATAATGTGGGGGAGTCACGGGGTTTCCAAACACTGCCCTTCCAAACAGGAAGGGTCTGTGCTTTTCCTGGGTTTTGATCCTTGTTCATTAGCAAAGATTTCTCCATTTCCTGTTCATCTCACTGTGGTCCTAGGGATGAACATACCATTGGCAATTCTAAAAATAGTTTCTTTTGTAGCAGAGGAATTCTACTTATCTTGAAGCTATACTCATCTTCTTAGTCCTTCATTAAGTCATCATTACTTAATGCAACAATTAACACTTAAGGACATCCTGAATTGTGCTTCACCTAGCATAATGTCAGTTATCACCAATGTTGGTGTGAAAAACATATGGCATATTCTATTAATCACTTATGGTGAGAAAAAAAAAAGAAGGAAGGAAGGAAAACAGAAAAAGAAAAAAAGAAAAACCACCGGCTGTGAGCTTTACACCATACCTAGCACTCAAATTTAAACATGGAAGACATGCTATGAGCACTAAACTTTACATGCTATCACTGGCAGTATTTATAAAGTAATAAAGAGAAATATTGGTGCAACAAATGGCACAAACAAAAAATTATTTTCAAACACAAAGAAAGCAGTAGACAATTTATCAAGAACAAAACTAGACTCTGAAGCACATCAGTGGACACATCAGTCCATTAACCAAATTGTGCAAGTAACACAGATACTCAGATATATAAGGTAAATTGAAATAATTCCAGTTTTCTTCATTCAAACAACAAAAAGCTTCCTTTATATACTTTAATGTCATTGTAGAGGGTCAAAAGAAAGAAACAAAATTAGATTTTAAAAAGTAACAATTATGAATTTGGACAATAGTTTGACGATGAGATATGCATAGTCCTATAGTCTGAAACAAGTAATTCTTAAAAGTTTTTACTGGTTATTATCATTGCAAATTTAACTGTTACTGTTGTGAAAACATAATGATGGGAACTATGGAAAAGAGAGAAGAAGAAAGAGAAGAAGAGGAGGAAGAAGAAAAAAGAAGAAGAAGGAAGAGGAGGAGGAGGAAGATCCTAGAAGCACAAAGACAAAAAAGATTCTAGAATTAAACTCGGTGAGTGCTAAGGGTGCTTGTGAGGTCTTCTCTGCTTTGCCCCACATTTGACAACCATATTAGTTGAATGGATGGAGGAAAAAGAAAAAATAGAGGATATACCAGAAAATTAAAAAAATAGAATCATTATATCATCCACCTCATAGAAAAACAGGTGATTCAAAGGTGTTTATTCTTGTGGAAAAAAATTTTGGCAGTCATACATTTTGACATTGTTGTTATGATGCCATTAGGACACCCTCAGACCATGATAGAGTGCCTGAATCTGACTCCTAGCTCCACTTCCAATTCCAGCTCCTTCCCAGTGTGGACCTTGGGAGGTAGATAACAGGTGACGGTTCTAGTGGTTGGAACCCCACCACCCATGGGAAGACATGAATTGAATTCCTGGTTCCTGGTATTTGAGGAGGGAAGAGAGGTCTCTTTATGTCTCCTCTTTTCTTCCCTCTCCTCTCTTCCTTTCCTTCTTTCTCTCCCCCTTTCTTCTTCTTTCAAATAAATAAATACGTTTTTTTAAAAATAAAATTATAGTTTTTCACATATGTACCTTCCCACAAATATTTTCACAGTCCTTTGTATATGCAAAGAAATGAAATCGGTGTATTCTAAAAATATCTGCACTTGCAGGTTTATTGCAGTACCATTCACAATTGCCAAAATATGGAATCAATCTATGTGCCTACCAACAGATGAATGGGTAACGAAAATGTGGTTTGTATAAGCAATGGAATACTATTCAAACTTTTAAAAAGAAGGAAATCCTGTGATTTGAAAAAAATATGAATGAACCTAGGGGACAATATGTTATGTGAAATAAGCCAGGAACAGAAAGGCAAATACTGTATGATTTCAAATTTACAGAAACAAGAAGTAAAATTGTGGTTACTGAAGGCGGAGGGACAGAGAGAAGATTGTAGCGATATTGCCCAAAGGATATAAGATATCAGTTAGGAAGAATAAGAGATCTGCTGAACAACAATGTATTATGCACTTGAAAATTGCTAGGAGAGATTTTGTAATGTTCTCATTGCAAAAATATCCTAGTACATGTAGTAATGTGTACATTCATCAGCTTGATTTTTCCCATTCCACAACATATGCATATTTAAGAATCTCATGTTGGAACAAAACAAGCAAACACAATTTTTATATGTCAATGAAAATTAATAGGCTATACCAGAAATACCCTATATGTAAAGCATCTTTTTAAAACTTCAGAGAATACATATATTATAAAAAATACACATGAATTTCCAATCCTTTGCACCAAAATAGACTTCTTATAGTTACATTTCCCATAAACTTTCTGCAGTATTCTTGTCTTGTAGCTGCATGACTGCCTTGAAATATGTACATTATTCTAATAATTGCAATCAGACACCAATACCTGAACAGACACCCAGTTTAAAAAAATACTGAGCAGTACCCCAACATTGGTATAACTGCTTGGGGATGCACAGGGCATGATGCCTTGTTCCTCTGGCATTTTGGATATCTTGGCCACTATCAAGGAACTGCACAAAAATTACGATCTGGATTCCTGTGTTAGTAAGGAACACATACAAATAGAGAAAAATATTCCTTGTTTAAATAAACCACAAAACTGAACCAAGGCCTTGCAGTGTTTCAAGTTGCAGCTTAAATGGTAATACTCCAAACAATTCTACTTTATGTGAGAAAGATCTGTTAAATGGATGCTAGGAAACCATGGGATCAAAAACAAACTGAGAGCCCAGCACAATGGCTCAATATTTAAATCCTCACCTTGCAAGTGCTGGGATCCCATATAGGCACCAGTTTGTATCCTGGCTGTTCTGCTTCTCATCCAGCTCCCTGCTTGTGGCCTGGGAAAGCAATAAAGGATGACCCAAAGCCTTGGGACCTTCATCTGTGTGAGGGACCCAGAAGAAACTCATGGCTCCTGACTTCAGATCCACTTAGCTATTTTGGCCACTTGGGGGCTGAACCAGCAGATGCAGGATCTGTCTCTCCTTCACTCTGTAAATCTGATCTGCCTTTCCAATAAAATAAATAAATAAACCTTAAAAAACAACAACAACAACAAAAAAAAAACCAGACTGACAGGATCCACGGCAGTATTATCATAAAGCCCAACTGTTTAGGGTGCTTTCCGAATAGTTTGTGATAAAGTAATCTCTGATCCTAATCATAGCATTGCTGTGGTATATTCTTGATGACTATGTCACTTCCTGACATTTTGGAAAGAATAGGACTATGAATGTGAGCTGGAGATATAGTCTCATTATTGTCCTCAGGCCTTGGATCATTATGTTACATACAATTTAAAGCAGGACTTTGGTTTTCAATACTAAGTATAATATAGTCCAACAGTACTAAAAGGAAACCCAAGATTTGCAGAATTTGGATGCAAAGGAAAGTCATGATTCCACTCCCAACAAGGATTTGGTTTCTAATTTGGGGGAAGGGGCACTACATTCCTAACATACAAAATACTTTTAAAATAAGATTTTATAGAACATAATTATTACAACACTTTGGTAGCCATCACTGGAATCAGTGTTTTAATCCTTTGATGCTGCTTAGTAAATTTATTTCTAATAATGATTCTCAAGCATTTGTCATATGCCCCCTCATTGAACCAGGTCATGCTGAAGATGTTAAAATATTTATTGTAAGTTACATATGCTATGGAAAACATGAGGGAGGCAGGCATATACTACAGAAGGTAACACACTGTTTAGGGCACCCACATCGCTTATTGGAGTGCCTACATTTGAATCCTGGTTTGGCTCTTCATTTTCATTTCTTACTAATGCACATGCCCCTAGGGGGCAGCAGGAGATGGTTCAAGTACTTAATACATACCACACTTATGAAAAACATGCTTGTCCATGAGTTCTAGTCTGCTTTGGCTTGGTCCAGCCATTCCAGCCATTTGAAGAGTGGATGAGAGTTCTTTGACCTCTTCTCTTCTCTTCTCCTCTCCTCTCCTCTCCTCTCCTCTCCTCTCCTCTCCTCTCCTCTCCTCTCCTCTCCTCTCCTCTCTTTCAAATAAATTAAACCACGAGTGTGGGACTAGCACTGTGGCATAGCAGGTAAAGTCACCACCTTTGATGCCTGGCAACCTATATGGCTACCAATTGTGCCATGACTGTTCCACTTCCAATCCAGCTCCTGGCTACTAGTCTGGGAAAAACATCAGGAGATGACACAGAGTGCTTGTACCCCTGTCACAATACATGTGAGACCTGGATAAAGCTCCTGAATTCTGGCTTCAGCCCACCCCAGCCCTGGTCATTGTGGTCATCTGGGATTCAGCTCTGATTCTCAAATAAGTAAATGAATCTTTTAAAAAAAAATCCTACAAGAGTCAACTTAAAGTATTCATTGAGCACAAAAGAAAAATAAAATCAGGCAGGGAGTGGAGACAAAGTGATTGAAGATGGAAGGAGTTGAGAGAGAACCTGAACAAGGACATTAAGGAAAGAAGAAGATATTCAGAGTCAAAGACCAGGATGCACAAAACTGGGGAAGTGGGAAAACCCAACCAATTAAGATGGAATATAACTTTCTTTCCAAAACATTTTAAATGATCAGTTATCCCACACTGAATATTTGCTAAAGGCCAGGCTAATTTGATTTGCATCATCTAATAAAAACCTTTAAAAAGAGCCACCATGAAATTATTCCCATTTGGCAGCTCAGGAACCTAAAATTTGCAGAGCGACAGATTCAGGTCCACAGCTGACGAAGTAGTGAAATGAGAAGGGAACCCAGGCAAGGCTATGTCCAACCTGCACGACAGACATTTTTCTTGTTCCTGGAGTTCAGAGGTATTGCTACTGAGAAATGGGATAGATGGATCCAGTCCAAAGACAGTGACAGAAGTGTCACTGTGGAATAACTATCTAGAGGTAGCAAGCTGCACAGGCTCCCAAAGACAATCTTTGTGAAACGCGCACGTGCTTGGCAGTGACACAACAGCACTATCGCTTTGATCACAGAATCCAGTTATCACAGGGTTCAAGGAAGGCATCCAAACGCCACACAACAGTCAGCCAGAGAAGCACAACCCTGGCAAGTCACTGACCCCTCCCTGATCACTGTTTCCTCATTTTAAATGAGGAGGAAGGACTTGGTGATCTCTCGGGTCCAGTTTAAAATTCAACAAGCATTTTGTAAATGTCATGAATGATTTCAGACAAACCCCAGAATTCCAGAAATGGAAATGTCAACTGAATAATGAGTAGCAGATGCCATGTAGAAGTTCTGTCATGATTGTTACTGAAAAATAAGCTTATGTTTCAATTGTGACACAGGAAGGCAAGTACCCTAGAAAGACACCCTTTAATAACCTGGAAATCTTTATCCTAAGAAAAACACAAAAGACAGAGGTATTATTGTATGAAAAATGGGCAATGCAGATTTAATACCAATTTTGTCACAAACACCATACCTTCCTACCTTAATTAATATAAATTTCCAAAAAAATGAAATACATTTTACTGAAAGCAGGCTTAAAGCTACCATTGTCATTGTCTTCTTGATCAATGGTTAAGTGATGAATTAACCCAAAGTGTCTATTCCATGGTTTTTGTTTATGCTTAAACAACATTTCTAAGGAGAAACGTGTAAATCCACAATTCCTAGTTTAAGAGGAGCATTCTGCACAATAACTTTTGAAGGTTAATTCTGAAGCATACCATAGAATTTTAGTTTCCCAAGATCCAGCATTTTTCATGTTCTATGATGAAAGTGAGAGCCTATGATACAAATGAGAAAAGATGATTCATATTGTTCCATTGATTCTTTTCCACTTACTCTTTAGAATATCTTCATGACTTTGATCATGTTTGTTTCCTTACAAGAGGTGCTTTTCTCCATGTGTTTTTTCACACAGCTTTTAAAAACGTTCATTTATTGAGCTACAATTTACAAATAGTAAAGTGCACAGTTCTTAAGTGTGCAGCCCAATTAATTTTTTACATATGAATTGCCATACTAACCACTGCCTAGATTAAGATGTAAAATATTTTCATCACCCAGAGAGTTCCCAGTCTACTCAAAAGCCTCAGCTCTCTGAAGCAGCTCATCTCCTTTGAGTTCCATTGCGTGGTTTTTTCCTGTCCTTGAAAATCATAGTAAATGGATTCACACACTCTAGGTTCTTTTGTGTAACATTTTTCAAATTCATATGTGTTGTAGGGGTATCAGTAGCTCACTGCCTTTCAAAGGTGAATGCAGGGATATATGACAACACGTTTACCGTTCACCTGATGATGGACAACCAGGAGATCCCCAGAACTGGGCTCTGATGAATAAATCGTAGCACTAGTATTCTCGTGGACATATGTGACTTGCTTCTTTTGGATATGTTCCCAGACGTGAAATTGCTTGGTCATAGAGCAGGTGAATACATCTCTCTGCATTTTTTAACACTTTCTGAAATGATCAGCACATTAAACACCTATTATCATTTCATAGTATACATGGTTGAGATCTATAAGCAGAAAAATGGAATTGGGGGCATTCTGAAAGTTATCTCTCAGATCCAGCTTTTAAGTGGCTACCAAATAGGAAGGCCAGCAGTTACCTGTTTACATGGAAAGGGAGAAGACAGCTTTCACATCCCCTCTGCGTACCAGGGAACTTCTGCTTCCTGCCTCTGGGGACCAAGTGATATTTAAAGCACAGACTTTTAAAGCCAAAAGTGCATCACAGTCCACATCCTAGCATGACAGTATCCTTGGCAAGGCCAGCCTGACACCTCACTGGGTCACTCGGCCTTCCATGGAATCTGATAACTCATCAGGACCAGGCCTGCCTACGATATGGAGCCCAGCAACAGACTCCAGCTTCAGGCGTCTCTATCACTTAAAAACCCAGCTCCCTGAGTTCAGGTCATCACCTTCCCTGTGATTTACAGTTTTCTGCTTGCAGATATTCCGAAAGTACTCCTCGTTTAGCCAGATAACATGAATCCCAGAAAGCATATTCCCACAGCTCTGTGCCCTCCTCCATCACCCACCACCAAAGTCAGCTTCTCCTTCTGTCCAGCTGTGAAGCTGCAGTGTGCTTCAGGCATATTTTGTCACTGAGAGCAACATCTTACCATCCTATCCCCAAAATGGAAAGAGAAAAATGTTCACACGGATCAAGGAGGACGTCACTTTACACAAATCTTCTTTTCTGATAAGAGGTGACCCGTAGCTAGAACTGGAGATTTATACATGCATTCTGACATAAATCTGTATCTGCAATTATGAGTCATAATGATCTTTATAGGCTGAACTAAATTGGTGAGGAAGAGTTACTGTTATTGACAAAGCATTGACCTGAGCATTAGTGGAGAGAGAGCTAATTATTTTTTTCCCCCAGCAGTGGGCCTTCTTTTCATCTGGAACCCAGACCTTTGTTAAAATTTTCTTTCCTACCCTCAATTAAACATTACTGAGTCTTCCAAATACATATGATACTTTTGCATAGTCGTAGAAATACAGAAATCTCAAAACTCATTTCAGAGACTTAAAAAAAAATCATTTAGAAGTCTGTGATTGGAGTCTGCAAGGTGATGCAAAGGGCTAATCCCTGTCTTTTGAAAATGAAGCTATTTGTGAGCCTTGCTCACAAGGGAAGGGGACCAAGGCCTTTTTTTTTTTCTTTTTGTTTTTTTCTGGGCATTCTGGGTTGCAAGTTGGAGTTACATTACTGTTAGCAGAGCTTTGTGTAGCTGACTGCTGTGTGTAGGTGGCCCAGAAAATGTGCTCTTTAGAGGTATGGGAGGTTAAAGGGAGCTTTAAATCACAGCCTTATCATACTTGCATGTTATTGGCAAGTCTGCCTAAAAATAGAACCTCATTACTTTAATTCTACAGTATTCTTAGGTTAGCCAACTTTTATTATTAATAATAGCATTTCACATTTATATAGCACTGTCTGCTCAAGAGAACTTCACAAATTATTTACATAAAACTTTCTTTTCCTGCCTTCATGCAAAAAACTTTGGGTTAGGCGGGCAGGAGGTAGGTGATAAGTACTGGTTCCCACCCCATGTCCAGAGAAGACTGAGAAAATTTTCACCAGGTGATTCCAAACAAAGCTACTGTTTGAACTTAAACAATCTGCTCAGCAAGCATTTTAATTCTGTGAAAGCATGTTGTATTTTTCATCAATTGGCAAGACTCTTGGGATAGTCACGTAGCCCCAAGAATAACAACCTGCTTCTATGATCTATTTGGTGGTTGTCTGTGCGGATTTCTGTTGAGTTTCAAAAACAATCCCTCTTGCCCAAACTCCACGCATCTTAGGAAGCTGGTAGGTGGGAGTGAAAAATATGTTAAAACCACCCTGGCCTACAGGAAACATAATAGAAGAGGTAGCTGATATGCCTTTAGGTGA
This sequence comes from Ochotona princeps, assembly GCF_030435755.1. Lineage (NCBI taxonomy): Eukaryota > Metazoa > Chordata > Mammalia > Lagomorpha > Ochotonidae > Ochotona > Ochotona princeps. Next base: position 55,954,806 of record NC_080836.1, on the reverse strand, counting down.
TTCTGTAGTAGTCAGGGCTATGCTTTGTCTTAACATGGAATGGCCCATCAAATCTTTTCTAACGTCCCTTTTCATAGCTGAGCAACCAACCACTACCCAACCAAGCCTGTTTTTGAGGAAGCTTTCTGTAAGTTTACATGTCCATGTTCGAACAGAGTGGAAGGAGTGTGGAACATCATCAGCCACATTAGAGTTTATGTGGGATACTTACCTCTGTATATTTTATACGTTTAATGTCCTTAAGTGAGTGTGAAGGTCATCTGAGGAAGCCACAGTAGTCAGTATGTCCACGATAACATTTACAAAACAGTATCTATAAGCAAAGCACTGTTCTAAGGAGCAGGTACGAAAATATTGTAAGGACCAATCTCTACCCTTCTGTAGTTTAGAGAAGAGATTGGGAAGGAAAAAGAAATTTCAGCCAATGGGAAAAGCATGTGGGTAAGGAGACCTTTTATAAAAGAAAAAGGTAAGCAGGTTTGGGGTGGTTAGGGAGTGCTTCCTAGAGAGATGACATTGCAGAGCCCAGTCAGGAGGAAAGTACCTGCAGAGGGAGGAATCAACAGGGACAGAGACCTGGAAGCAGGAAGGTCATACACTCCTACAACAGAGGAACCAGTCAGTAACACTAGAAGATGTCTAATGAGGGCAAACAGTATGGAAGAAATAGGACCGTGAGAGACAAGAAAATGCCACATGAGGGCGCTCTGGGGCATTCCTGCTGAGATCAGTGGGACTTGGCCAATGTGATGTTTGTTTTGATGAGGTGGAAGGGAGACTCTATCTGGAAATATAACAAGCCAGATGGTCCAGTTATACCTCATAGTGCACTTTGGAAGTCAACCTGTTCCATCTCTTTCTCCTTTAATTGCGCTTTTCTTTTCTGCATGCACACGGTTCCAGTAACTCCATGGCAGCAAAGTCAAAGTCCACCAGGGCATCTTGTAAACTCAGAAGTTAAATCAATGCAAAGACCCCAAAGACATGGGCTGGTGAGGCACATTCAATAATCCCAGCAACTTTCATGACATTTGTGCCTCAGAGACAAATCCCACAAAATGTCACAGTCCTGTGTTCTGATGGCCCAAGGCATGGGAAGAGGGACAAAGGGGAACTGCACAAAAAGGGCATTTCTCATTCATTGCCCATGAGAAATACATTTGCTCAGGAAAGGGAAGGCAAACAGGAAAGCCCATGGGTCTGGTCTGGTCAGCAATGCAGGCATGTTTATGTTTCAGAGACTGAGAAAGGCTTCATGGAAGGCCAGTCCATTGGCACGAACCCCTGTCATGTAATTTGGCCATGTTTGCAGACGGGCCACATTCTGTGTAGATCGGAGTGGCATCAACAGTGCTGAGGGCTCTGGGAAGGGACCGATTCATAAGTCTTTCTACTTCTTCCTTGCTTAACCTCATCTGAGATGGCCCTGTCCTGAGGCTAACAGAAAAGACCTTGCGATTGCTAACCGGGATGCAAAACAGGAAAATTGGGTTGATGATGAACCCGTCTGTCCCTTCCCTTTGGAAAGCTTCAGGTGCTCACTTGCAGATGCTAGTGAAGTGTGCTCATCTATGCAAAGGGATGTTAGAAAAGATTTGATGGGCCATTCCATGTTAAGACAAAACATAGCCCTGACTACTACTACAGAATGACCTAAAAGCATGTCAGCTACCTCTTCTATTATGTTTCCTGTAGGCCAGGACAATTTTTAGTGCATTTTTTCACTCCTACCTACAGATTTTGGATGTAACATGACAATTCTTCCTTGTCTACCAAGTTCCAGAGATACATGGAGTTTAGGCATATATTTTATTATTATATCCTCCAATAAATACTTAGATCACTCAACATAATGCTGCCTTAGCAAATAGGTTTTTTTTTTTAAAAGATTTATTCATTTTTTATTACAGCCAGATATACAGAGAAGAGGAGAGACAGAGAGGAAGATCTTCCATCCGATGATTCACTCCCCAAGTGAGCCACAACGGGCCGATGCGCACCGATCCGAAGCCGGGAACCTGGAACCTCTTCCGGGTCTCCCACACGGGTGCAGTGTCCCAATGCATTGGGCCGTCCTCAACTGCTTTCCCAGGCCACAAGCAGGGAGCTGGATGGGAAGTGGAGCTGCTGGGATTAGAACCGGCGCCCATATGGGATCCTGGGGCTTTCAAGGCGAGGACTTTAGCCACTAGGCCACGCCGCCGGGCTCAGCAAATAGGTTTTAATTGATGATTTTATGTAAGAGAAAAGAACTTATGCTTAGACTAGAGCTTGTTGCAACTAAATATACACAATGTCCTATGAATTGGAAAGCAGTTTGGCAATATTAATCAAGAACCATAAAAATGTTCACATTTCTCAATTCAGTCATCAGTCTTATCTCTAGAAATCACTCCCGAGGAAAGTATCCAAAATAAAGAGGAAAAGACAAATATATAAACCACAGCACCGAGATATTTCAAAACTGAGAACTGAAGCTATCCATCCATAGATTTGAGGTTGGATTCAAGCTGATACATCCAGGCACTGGTGCAGTGAGACTTTAGTTCTGAGGGTCTATTGGATGCTTTCAGGAGTTGGCAGTGGTCTTGGAGGAAGATTTGAAGGTATAAACATAATGGTCTTTCCAACACAGTCTCAATATGAAAAGGGATTTGTTTCCCAGGCCACAAACAGGGAGCTGGATAGGAAGTGGAGCAGCCAATACACGAACCGGTGTCAATATTGGATCTCAGTATATGCAAGGCAAGGATTTAGTCACTGGGCTGTCTTGCCAGGCCCATGAATTCATTTTTATCCTAACAACAATAACAAAAAGCTGTAAGGACTTATTACCCCTCCCTAAAGACAATGACATGACGTTCCTAGACAACGTAGCTGATCTGACTGCAAAGCTAGGCATGAACTGGTCCTACAGATTAGCTGATACTGTGTATGTGAAACCTCTGTAGCATCTCAACACATAGCAGCTGTTGTTTTTATGAATCACTGTGCAACATTGCCCCCAGTGAGGCCACATAACCAGGTTTAAGAAAACAGGAAGCATATTTTCAGTCTGGAACAGAAGCCATTGATGCCATATAGATAAGTTCTGGAAGAATAATTTGACCAACACCTTCACCCAGCATCACTTGTTAGGAATTAAAACTCCTATTCTGTGTTTCGTTCCAGTGCCTTGCTACACCAGAGAACAAGTTTCACAGTGCTCATGGTATATGGTGTCTTTACTACTCACAATGAAAGAGACTTCTGCAATAAACAAATCAGTACAACTTCCCTGAAGAAACACTAGGTAACACTTTATAAAGGGGGAGGCAGGGAAGGGAACGCTTTGAGAAAGTACAGCATAAATGAATTTACTAGAAGAAAATATTCTTGTGGCCAACCCTCTGACACAGGAGGTTAAGCTACCACCTGTAATGCTGGCATCCCATGGGAGCGCCAGTTTGAACTGTCCCACTCACGCTCTGTTTTGATGCACCTGGGAAAGCAACAGAAGATGGGCCAAGTGCTTGGGCCCTTGCCACTCACATGGGAGACCAGGAAGAAGCTCCTGGCTTCAGTTTTCCCCAGCTCTCCCTGTTTGGATATTTGGGAAGTGTACCAGTGAATGAAGGATTCTCTCTCTCTTTTCTTCTCTCCTGTTATTCTGCTGATCAAATAAATAAACAAATCTGCAGAAAAGAAAATACTCTTAACTACAGATGTCTGAATTGTCATTTGATGAAATGAAATAAGGCTGATGTGTATCTATTGATGTTACATTGTAGCAATTCAAATAAAAAAATTTCTGAGCAAGAGCATTGTCCTTAAAAATGGAGTCTTTTCATATGAAACCACCTCTCAATGAACTGTTCAATTTTTATCAATACTGTTCTATTTTTATCACATTCAAAGCTTATTTTTTTAAGATTTATTTTTATTTTTGTTGGAAAGGTAGATATACAGAGAGGAGGAGAGACAGAGAGGAAGATCTTCCATCCGATGATGATTCACTCCCCAAGCGGCGCAATGGCTGGAGCTGAGCCAATCCGAAGCCAGGAGCCAGGAACTTCCTCCAGGTCTCCCACGCGGGTGCAGGGTCCCAAGTCATTGGGCCGTCCCCGACTGCTTTCCCAGGCCACAAGCAGGGAGCTGGATGGGAAGTGGAGCTGCCGGGATTAGAACCGGCGCCCACATGGGATCCCGGCGTGTGCAAGGCCAGGACTTTAACCACTATGCTATCGTGCCGGGCTCCAAAGCTTATTTTTACAAAGCATGTTGAGCCAAAACCACCTTTTTCTGTCTCATCTCCAATTTTTGTTCCACTGTGCCTTTCAGACAGAGTTACTGGATCAGCCAGACTTTCCTAGTAAGTGTTCAAACAGCCTGTGTGGTATCAAAGCTGAGAGAGCTGGCAGAGAGCTGGGGCTGTCCCAGGTCACAGAAACTGCCAGTGCACCTACCTGTGAGGGTCAGCAAACCAATACTCATCTCAAAAGGAAAACCTAACATCAGAAGACCCAAATTCTGTTTTCGACAATCATAAAGGCTTTGCTACTTTTATTGGAGTATGTTTATGCCTTTTAGGCTGTCGGCACTATTTTTCTTTTTCTAAAAGTTCTGGGATAGTCACTCCTTATCTGAATCCCCCCCCCACCACCACCAAAAAAAAGCGTTATTTTGCTCTCCTCTCCACTTGGTTACCTATTGTTGAATTGTTTTCTAGAAAATCAGAACAATGGCAAATAGGAACCCATTCATTCTTTACAGTTGTTATTGTTAATGCTAGTTCTTATTTAGAAGGGGTGTTAGAAACTGGTAAAGCTTAGCTGGCTTAGCACGTGAAAACTGTGGAAGAAAGCATGCATTTTAACTGATGCTTGAGAAAAATCGCTTCTCTACAGTGAGCTTGGGAAAAGAGCCATTGAATGGAAGGCACAGAATAATTGCACAACATCTTAGAAACTTTGCTCTCAGCTGCTTGATGAGCTATTTGCATATCTTCATGGACTTTCTTTTATTTAGAAAAATGGGATTCGACACTTTTTTATTTCTCTTCCTTTGGAATCTCAGACTTGTTTAATCTCAAGTGAACACAAGTTGCATTTTCCTGGCAGTGTTGACTATCAGTACAAACCATTTTACTCATCGCATCATACTGCCAGTCAGCAAGCAGGGACCTAATTAGCTCTTTGCTTTAATGGCAATAGTTAAATCTACATTATTAATTTAAATATTACAGACTCTGTAGACTTGAGCACATAGCTGACATAAAGATGTAAGATGAATAATAAGGTGCTGAAAAACACCCACAGTCTTTATTCCCATTATGTTCAAACTTTTAGCTCTAATGATATCAATTAAAATTCTAATCCCGGGGAAAAGCTTTGCTGGTTCTCTTTTGTTAGAATAACTACAGTTACATGAAGGGCTTTGCAAAATACAATTGTATACATAGGTCAAGAACTATAACTGCAATTAAAAAATTTTTTTTTCGGTTTTTTGTGTTTTCACAATGCCCAAACGGTAAACACATGACAAGCTTTCCTGACTCGTCTCGTGTATCTCTGGTTTCTCCAATGTCCTAAAGTGCTGCCATCACTCTGCACTGTCAAAACCCGTTTGAGCTGTAAGACAGATGGGACTTTCAAGATGAAATGTACCTATGACTGTTTGCTACTATATATATAAAATGTCTCATTTAGTCTCATCTGTGATTTTCCAAGAGGAAAATGTTTCCAGGAGCAATTTATCTCAGTCCTACAGGTTTGTATCACTGAATGACCATCTGAAAAGCAGGCCCAGAATCTTTTCTTAAAGGGAAACTGCCTCAGTATGTTGGCCGGAGGTGTTTTCAATTCAGTACTTTCACAGCATGGGGTAACTTTAAAATGAAGGCAACACTAAGAAATAAGTGGAAATAGAACCTTCAGATGTTTTCGTTTGGTGCGTGAAATCTTTCATTTGCATTCATAAAATAGTTCGTGCCGTTTCTGTGAAAACAAAACAGCTGGTAGGAAAGATAAAATTCAGAGGCAGCCTTTTATTTTTTCTTTCGTTCATTTTTGTGCCAAATTGAACCCTTTGACTCCCCACCGTTCCTTCTCCGGCTCTTTCCTTCAGTCAAGCAGCTGAGCCCTTTCCTGCATCTATTCCCTCCCCTACTAAGGTGGCCGCCTCCCATGACAGGGGCTGCAACTCAGCAGCGAAGATGCCCTGGCCTCCAATCCCTCCTTTATAGCCTATTTTTAAAAATTAATTAATCAATTAATTAGCCTGTGAAATTCTAATTGTCTCTTTCAAATAAATGCCTCACTGTCAGGCTCTGTGTCTGATTTACCTCTGTCCTCCTGACAATGCACAGTACTTGGGAGGCGCTCGATGATGTTGACTGAATGTGCTGGAAATGAGCTGGCTCCAGACGGATGATGCAAAGGTTTGCTCATCAAGTGTAAAGTCTCTTTTGCTGTCTCATAAACTATATCCAATGCTTAAAGACCGAGGATGGCTTCATGTATTTAAATCCAAAAATCTGAGTTCAAGTAATACTTGCTTTTGCTCAGCAGTGAAGTGTCTGTTTGAAACTTGGCTCTATAGGAGCAAAAGAGAGACAGAAATGGCCTCTTGGTTGGGATGACATAAAGGAGAACCTTAACATTTCCTGGTATAATGTGGGGTCTAAATAACAAAGTATATAAAACCTGTCCGTTAGCAGGAAATTTCAGGTGACTCTGTAAGAGAGTGTGGCTGTTAACACAGCTGCAGCTCTGCTTGAGGAACTCAGCATGAACACAAAGCGCAAGAACTAAGTTTGCAAAGAGGACAAGATGTACTTACAGGGATCTAGTACTTTCCAAAGATGGACTAGTAGAGATGGGCATTTGGCCTGTGAGTTAAGACTCCAACTGAACACCTCTGTCCCTTTTGGGAGGGCCTGGGTTCAAGTTCTGGCTCTGGCTCATGAGGCCAGCTTCCTGTTAGTAATGCAGATCCTGGGAGGCCCCATGAGGGCTCAAGCAGTTGTCCCTGCTACCAGCCCAGGAGCCCTGACTGAGTCCCAAGCTCCTGAGTTCTTTGGCCTGGCCCACTCTGGCTATTGTGGGCATTTGGGGGAGTGAGCCAGTAGCTATGACTACTCTATCTCCCTCCCTCTCTCTTCCTTTCAAATAAATACATGAATTAAAAATGATAAGTTAGCAATCAATATTACCCTTGGATAGTAGTTAGAATAATGTCAGTACTATAGACACTGGAGTGAAAATCCTTGGGTTCTAAATCTAATATAATAATAGCATCTGTCTTTTCAGCTTCTTGTGAGTATTAAATAAAAGAACTCTTTAAAAAGTTAACACAATACTGACTACTGATGAGCCCTCATTGAGTGTTAACTATTATCAAATGGTTAAGTTGTTTATAATTCATGGTTAGCTCATCTGTACAGGCAGAGATATGCTCTATGTTGTTCTAAAAGTAATTCCTTATATTTTTCACCATCTTAAGGGTTAAAGAGTCTCCTTTCTCTCCATGGAGTTTCACAGGACTTTCCCATGTTAGGACCGCTCAGAAGAGGACATTATCCAGAACAGGATCAATGCTCAGGAGATGTTGAGCAGAGTCAGCAAAAATGTGTATAGTCCACTGTTTACATGTTAATGTCACTACTGCCTGCTGGACTCTTCTAGATCACTCAGAGTGCCATTTGTGGCTGTGTTGGAGTTTGAGGTTAACTATCTGGAAAGGTCTATCCAAAGACAATAAGAGACATCACTTCTGGAGAGTTTGCAATGTGTCCAACACGATGCTAGGACCTTTAAAAACATGGTTTTATTTTATTGTAACTCTCTAACATGCTACAATTCTTACTTGAGTTCCGCAGAGGACATTACTGAGGCTTACAGACATGAAATTAATTTGGTGAAAATCAGTGAGAAATGAAAGTACTATGGCCTGAATCTAGATCATTAGGATCAGAAATATATAAATACACACATGTACTATATATGTGTATATATATATATTTCACATAATATAATATGCTTATATAGAAATGCACAGGAGTATGAAGCCTAAGGTTTTGGAGCTCCAAGACTGTGTTCAATCTACAAAAGTTTTTAGAATAAAAGGAAGTCTCTTTTTTTTAGCTGCTTCCTTTGGAACCTCCCTAGACAAGTTACTGAAGAGAACAGGATTTATGCTACAACTTTATTTCCAGATAGGAAAGTGTTTTCCTAACACAATTCATTTGCAATGAGTAAATTTGTCACCATGGAGGTTGCAATAAGTCTTTGGGGCCAACTCAACTAGGAAATCAATAAACATGCTCTTCCAGGGTACCACATGAGGTCTCCCAGGCCAGAAAAGCGTCCCAGTGAAGCAGCAATTTGTGCCTATACCACCTTTACTTCCTTAATCTTTTGGAACATGTTTTTGAACAATGTGGAAAGAATTAATGCTTCCATTTGCTTCTTGGGGAGACTGGAGTGTGTGCTGTAAGAAATAAATCAGGTAGTCTCCATTCTTGTTCAATTCCATGGCCATTTCAGGTCCTCGGTTCATTTATAGCGTTGGGGATAATTTGTGGGTCATGTTTTAAACACTGATCAGCAAAACTGTGCCAAATAAATGTTTCCCAAACTCTCCATAGTTTGCTGCTCTGGCTTCAGATGGCTGAATTTCCCTGGCTCCACAGTCTGCTGTCTTTGCTTCTTTTCTGGCCATTCTGAAGGATTTCATTCTCTGGAGGGGCACTGCTCCGTACATTACGTACTGCTGCTTCCTTCATGCTAAGCTGACGGTCATTGTTTATGAAGTCAAAGTTGGCACTGAGAATGGAAATGAATGGGAAAAGGATATGTATTTGAATTCACATCATGTAATTTATGTCATGAGTCCATGGCATGTGGCACGTATAAAGATATTTTTTGCGTGTGAGCCCAAGCAGTCCATGAAAAGTGAATACAGAGCCAAACCGAATTTTGGAAAATAAAGAAATTCGTATTGAAGAGCAATGTGTGTCACTAGGCCACAACATAATCCTTTGAACAGAAATTTCTTTGGAAAAGTAAAACTGACACATTGAATTGCTCATTGAACTGCTATGTTAAGCGTTGACTACAGGAAAAAAACAACACACAAACCCTGGGCTCGAGGAAAAGCTACTTTGTGTAATGCAATGGATAATAATTCTGTAGCTTTGCCATCTGAAAGTCTATGTAATGCTCCTTAATTCTGGTGTATCCTACATAGGATTTAAAGTGTCTAGAGGGATTTGCTGGAAGTGTTGTTTTATTTTGTTTTCAACAAGGAAGATAGATCAGAAATGATAGGGCCTTTGGGGCCTTAACTAAGAAGACTTTGGTAAAATATGACCACTAATCTGGCCAATGTGTTTCCTTTATTAGCAGTAATAATGTTATTATTCATTGCCTAGTTTATGTTCTCGATGTCACCACACTGAGATGAGTGTTTCTGATCTTCAGATCTTCCTGTGAGTAATTTGCCTTCCTTAGAAATGTGATGGATGGCATTGTATGAAGGGGATGATAAAAGACTCCGATGAGCAACGTCCATATCTAGTATGAATCTGACAGTTTAGAGGTCCAGAAGCTGGTAACAAGTACAGAGGCGTGGTCCTCTTGTTTTCTCCAACTTGCCTTCCTCCGTATCGCACAATGTGCTGAATGCACTGTTTGCCTTGATGTCGACTACATTTATGGAAAGTCTTCACGGAGGAAGAAAACACAGACAATATTGTTCAAAGCATCATTAAGGAGGTATTGTTTGTGATAATAATGTCATTAGGTTTCTGTAAAGGGGAATGCAAGTATTTAGCTATTCAGCATTTCTAGTGCACTATAGCTATGGCTAATTAAGGGGAAAGTCAACTAATTTATAATGTTTATATTTCTTGTTAAACCTGATAGACATATCTGAAATTACCAAAACTACAACAACTCCAGTCTTGGCTCCAATGTTGTTCGTTAACATAAAATCATATCTGCCATGTAGGGAAACATAATAAAATTTTGGTTTTGGAGAGACTTCTAGTTCTTAAAGGAGTCAAATCAAAAGAAAAATTTTCCACAAATCTGCCATGTTCAAAGTATTCACTTCAAAAGAGTCCTTTTTTAAAAAAAAAAACCCAATTTATCCCGACAAAAATTCTCCTGGGCTTTTATTTCAAAAGATGAAAAATGAGCTGTGGCAGTCAATGGTGTATGGTGACTATTTATCTGTTTACACCTATCTGTGTGATTGCTGAAGAGCCAGATTAGACGGGGAAGGCAAAATGAAGAATGTATGCTATTCACAAGTCCACAGTCCTCAGAGGAGAAATAGGTTAAAACTCAAAAGAGTTTTAGAAAGCATGCATTTTACTTTTCTGAACAATAATTCAAGGCCTGCTTTTTTTTTCAGATAAAACAGATGATGGCCAAGTTTTAAATAAGCTTATCAACAACATATCAATTCACAGCTTACATTTCTCCCTCCCTGCCACAAAATCCCACAAAACCAATTATTGAAGAATGTCTGTGTCTCCATTTATGTGACAGGTTCCTGTCTGAAAAATACCTACACATCTAATTTTGGTTCATTGAAAAATATCATTAATACACTGAAGAATATTTTTGTTTGTAAAATTCCTTGGCAAATGCCTTTACAGTTAATAATAGTCCTGATTTGTCCTTATTTTGCAGCTCCTGATTTTCAGACTGTGCTTTTTGTTTGTTTGTTTTCATGGGTGTGCACCTGTAGGAAGTTTTATGCGGCAGTCACTCGGCCATTATCAGAAGGCAACCTAATTTCTGGAGGCAAATTATAAATAGACAATGGCATCCAGGCCTCTTTTACAGCCACATCTGCACAGTTCAGGGAAACGTTTTCAGATATGACTGTTCATCACCTTACAGTGCTGTTAGGAGAGAGTAAAGTTGCACCTTTGATAGGCTATGGCAGCAGTTAGAGGTCCCCAGTCATTAGAAGTTTCACAGTGTCACAAAGCAGAGCAGATTGGAGACCCTGGAATGCTTTATGCAACTCACTGGGTTTGAGTCATTTCCATCAAGCATCAGTGGACTCGTTCAGTAGAGATGAAACACACGCAGACACACACCAACGAATAAGAGGAATATAGGCTCTGACTTTCACCTCTGTGACACAAAGTTCCCTGTGCTCAGAACAAGGTGGAAGATGCCAGCTGAGAACAGGGCTGCTTTCAGGAAGTTATTCAATGCTATGAACATCTAGGTGATATGTGCAGCCCATTATCACATCACTAAGGTGGCGGTAGACATTTCCTGGCCAAGCTGAGGGAGCTCAGATGTTTGTCAAGTGTGTGACTGGAACACGGAGTCCTTAAAAATGATCTTCCTATTAAGTGTTGCTGAATGCCAAAAAGAACCAAAAATGAGCACCAAGCAAGCAAATCCAAACCCTGATTTGTTTTTTATTTCAAAAGATGAAACTGAATGCCACACAATAGTTTTGGTGAAACATTTACCTCCTGGATGCCATGGGTCCCATGTGATTAGAGAAAAGCCAGGTATGGAAAAGAGGTAGGCGGAGATAATGTCTAAGAATGTAAAACTCACAGGTACATCCACCTCACTATCACAACACATTGGATGAACAGGAGTCACTGCGGAGTGTCTCTCATCCTCACCAAGGACATCTCAAAACACTCTGGGGGCCCGCTCTGTGAGCCCCAGCTGGACAATACGCTATGCAAGATCAGCATGAGTTCTGAGTGGGAGAAACAGCCCCTTGACACCCGAAACATGCTACAGTGCAAAGAGAAATAGGCAGACTAAAAACACAACCTGCAATGTAATTAAAAATAACCCCTGCCTCCCAGTTCTATGAAGATATTGGAAAATGATGCACATATTCTTCTTATATATTTTTGCCAGCAATTTAGAATCTACAAAGCCCATATTACACAGGACTGTAATTTGTTTTTGGAATAAAGGACCCATCTCCAACAAATAGAAATCCATCATTTTCCAGAGAATGGTGAAAGTCTACCCCATGAGCCTGATTATTTCTAATGAGGTATGTGGCTTTAAGATGACCTGAGATCTGAGTTCAAGATAATTCTTTTTTAGAAGTAAAATGAATACAGTAAAAACCAATATTGATCATTAGGAGTAAAGGTGCTAATTGCTCCTATAAAACCTTTTAAGAACCAAAAGGAAGAAATTTCCAGTAAAACTACAATAAATTACTATTAAACAACCAGAATATTTGTGAAGAATGCAATGTCAGTACATCCACCTCCCTTTAATTTGAAACGAAAGGTGTTACTGGTTCAGTGAGGAAGACCATTCCAGTAATATTATAACAGACTTCTTACTTTGGCAAGTTACCTTTTCAACTTACATTTCAATGAAAATCCACTTTTTAGATTTCTTATGCTTTTAAGAATGCACTTTTAATCATCTGTAGGGTTTTTTTTCCCTTTCCAGGTATTTCAAAGCATGATACAAACTGCTCTTCATTAAAATGAAAGCAAAACTATTTATTGAGAGATTGCATTTTAATATTTGATAATCTGGATGGGCAAATATCCATGATGATACGTTTAAAGAATTAAAAAGGTTCTATGTTTCACTGTGCTATTATGAGCTCTGACCAACCTTTTCAGTAAATTGCCTCTTATGAACAAATATTAACGAGACCAAATACCATATAAAAGCCAGGTTTGATCATTGTTGATGTTGGTGTTGATACTGGACTGGAAAACTTCAGGTCTGTAGGTCAGTATTTAGACACTCTAAGAACTTTTCATTCCAGAACACTCTGGGGGTTCCGGATAGGCTGCAAGCTAGTGTTTCTGAACTGTCTAGCATAGTTGTGATCCTTTTCCAGTTCTGGTCCCTCTGCAACAGCTATTTCTGTGTCTTTACCTCATCTCATGGATTCTCATCTTCTCTAGCCAACTTCAGTAATTCTTGTTCTCCTGGGGGGAAATCTGTAACCAACTCCACTTCTAGCTTTCTAACTGCATTTGTGGATGTTTCAGTCTAGTGTGGGAAACAGGAGAAAAGTGGAGACTCTTGAAACTGAGCAGCAGGCTATCATCTCATCCCAGGCTCATCGGCTAGTCTTCCTCCTCTGTCTTTTAGGGGACGTGGTGGTGGCATCTAGTGTAATGAAGGCACCTGGAATGTCACGAGAAGTGACCTCATCTGACACCAAGTGGATCTTACCTTTCTGGTGGGCCAGTTGTTGGTGCTTGACAAGCCCAGAGCCATGGCTGACCAAGAACTCACACAAGCTACCCCTGGAATCTCTTCTAAGAGGAAGTATTTCAAACGGGCTATTTTGTAGATGAGCAGAGGTCCAGTAAAGTGAAGAACTAGCAAATGAGTAGGACGAATGCACTGCTCCTGGTTTCTAGACCAGTTCTCTTTCCAGTACCAGGATGTCTTGCGGATTTCTGGAATCCACAATTTTTATGGCTGGTTACTTCTGAAGCTCATTTTGCTAGAAACTCTTCAAGCAGTTCTCAGGGTTTCGACACTGTGAACAGATTGTCAACACTCACAGTGTCAAAACAGAGTTTCTGAACAAGTGGGCAAAAATTAGGGCTGCAAGCCTAAAAAGCACAGGCACAGTCTTTGGCTTTGCTAGAATCCACATCTGTCCACACCCCTGCCCACCATGCCCTGTCTTCAGCACATGGCAGCTCATGTAATTCTATAATGTCCTGTGATGCAATCTATTGTTTTCATTACAAAAGGATCAGTCTCATACAGCCTATAACTACCAATATTAGCACCTGTTTGGACATCACTTTATAGTAGAGAAAGACCTTTGCTCTAGTTATTTCAACATATCCTCAAAAAAACTGAGGATGTGCTACAGAGGAGGCTCCAGTGGGCCAAGTGATTTGCCCAGAGATACTCAGCTGTTAAGGGGAAGAAGAGTTACTGGGAGGGAGCCCACATCCTCTGGTTTTAAATATGTCTCCTACTAAGTCATAATCTCCTTTGATGTGAGCTTGTAACTGATTGTTCATGAGCCACTTGATACATAAAAGCTAGTGGTGGAAAAATGTTTTTACCTTCCTACAAACATTGAGTCTTCTTCTTAATATCTTTTTTTTTCTCTCTTTTGCAACTGATTTTGAAAGAGAGATTGTGCCTGGGGACATTTTGGAACTGGGACCCGGGAAGCATCCACTTAGGGCTGCTCCACTTCCAGTCTGTTGATGCAAATAGGAAAACAGTGGAAGATGGACGAACTACTTCGTTTCCTGCCGCCCACATGGGGGACCCACATGGCACTCCTGCCTTCTGGCCTAGCACTGGTTGTGTGATGATTTGGAGAGTGAATCTGTGGATGGATCTCTGTCTCTCCTTCTCGCTCTGTAACTCTGCCACATTTCAAATAGAATAAATCTTTTAAAAGGAAATAAAAAATATATTTTTAAAAAACTGCAGCTTGATGGGGCCTGATACAATGGTTCAATGACTAAATCCTCACCTTGCACACACTGAGATCCCTTATGGACGCTGGTTCTAATCCCAGCTGTTCCACTTCCCATCCAGCTCCATGTTTATGGCCTGGGAAAGCAGTACAGGATGGTCCAAAGCCCTGGAACCTACATCCACATGGAATACTTGGAAGAAACTCCTGGATCCTGGCTTTGGATCCGCTCAGCTCCAGTAGTGGCTGACATTTGGGAATGACGGAAGGGTTTCTCTCTGTCTTTCCTTCTTTCCATAAATCTGATCTAACTTTCTAATACAAATAAATAAGTCTTTTAAAAAAATGCAGCATGAGTTTTCAATTCACCATTTGAATTCCTAACTTAGCTTTAATTTATTTGCTAAGGTTTTCATATGTATTTTTGTTCTGTTTTCTAATTATTCATACTTCTAGAACATTTCTATTATGCTTTTCACTGTACACCAAGGTCATATTAGGTGACTTCACATCTTTAAATTTGAATCCAAAATGCTAAATTAATTCCTAATTACTTAAAATGTTACTGCAAGGATAAATATGAGATCATACCATATGAAGCAAGATAGCAATGCAAGAGGATGTGATAATTCATTTAACCCATTAATCAAATCCATTTACTTATTTATTCATCAGCAAAACACATGCTTGGTCTTCACCAGGTAGCAGTATATCTCCAAGTACTTAGTGATGTCCAGGTTGCCTAAAGACTCCTTTAGTTTAATCTCAAATTGTGAGCAAAAATTTGTCCAGTGGGCAAAGCACAGTTTTGAAATGCAATCTAATTTTAAAAACTTACATAAAAACCTTTCCATTGTAAACATGCCATCGGTGGAATTTAACTGAGGAAGATTTTGAATATTCCTTGTTCTATTAAAAATAGAAGTCGTTTCTTAGCCTCATCAGCCATGAGAGATTTTGCCCGACAATCCAAGTCTGGATCTGCACAGCACAAAGTAATACAGCTATTTGGCAAATGGTTACTTAATGTTGTTATTGTGGAAAATAAAACAAAATAATTGATTCCACTAAAGAGAGCTTCCTCTTTTAACTCTTAAAAAACAAAAACAAAACAACAACAAAAACCCTTGTTTTTCTTAGTGATTGGTTTACTTAGAAGTTGGGAGAGTAATGAACATTCCTTAAACTGTGGTGATTGAGTGACTAAATGCCAGGGGTTGGGCATTCTCTAAATGTTCCTGAATTTTGATTCTGTGACTTGACTCTTATTATCAGAACCTTATCTATATGAGTTACTTCTACCTTCCCTTACCAAAAATGATGTCTCATTGAATAGTACAGAGGAAAAAGAGAGGGGGGAAGAGAATTGCCAATAAAATAGATAGGATCTATACAAATACTCATAATGTCTGCTTGTGTTCTATTTAAACCCACATGGAACACATAAAAGGATAGTTTAAAATATTAACAGATTTTTGGGGCTGGTGTGGTAACATAGCACACTAATCCTCTCACTTCAGTGTTGGCATCCCTTATGAACACTGGTTCAAGTCCTGGCTGTTCCCCACTGTGATGCAGTTCTGTGATATGTCTGGGAAAAGCAGAAGAGGATGGCTTAAGTCCTTGAGACCCTGAATTCATGTGAGAGACCTGGATGAAGCTCTTAGCTCCTGGCTTCAGATCAGCCCAGCTCTGGCCATTGCTACCTTTTGGGAAGTGAAAAAACAGGTGGAAACTTTTTCTCTCTTTGCCTCTCCTCCTTCTCTCCCTGTAACTGTGACCTTCAAGTTAAACGAATAAATATTTTTTTAAAGAATATTAACATATCGCTGAAAAACAACTATAGACTCCTGGAGGATAACACATTTATCTTATTCTCTCTGGCCAGTTAAAAGTAAGCAAATGGGCCAACGGATCGATGCAGATGATACCAGCAACAAGCAGCCTGCAAAGCTACAGAAGAGGGCTCCAGCCAGCACCGGTTGCCATTCAATAGGAATTGTAATGAGAGCATCAAGTGCCCAGAGAGTCATCCTGGGCTGGGAACCACGCTGTGCTATGTCCAGAAGCAGAGTGAGTTGTCTATGTTGTCCATGCTACAACAGTGATTTCCCAAAGGGAACTGTATGCCAAGATTTTCACAGAACAGGAGCAAATATTTTTCAAAGGGACAGTATAGAAGCTTTAACATAAACTTAAATTTATCCCACTTGAACTACTTCATTTCTAAGTCATGGTGGTCTTCTACTGTGGTACAAAAAGTTCTATCCCTGCATAAAACATGGGAGAAAAGAGACAGGGTGTGCTCACTCACTTTCATTGGACTGGGAGTAAGAGGGCAATTCTTCATTGTACCTCAAACTAATTTTGGAAACTCTTCTAGTTCATAAAATGCCAACGTAAAGTAATGGGCAGACCACAGCGCCTGGCTTCTTAGCCCACCCTCATCCAAGTGAATGAGCTCTCCCACCACAAGCCACAATGCCCTCCTGTTGCTGTCATGACTGCCTGAACAGAGCTAGAGAAAACCCAGATGGGCCTCTCCTACCCGGGTCTGCAACTTGTTGTGTGTGTTACTGTCTACAGGTAAAGTTTTCACAATCTGTTTCTATTTATTGTTATGCTCACATGGGCTGCACTTTGAATCCTCGTTTTCACAACTACACACTTATTCACCGAGCAACTTCAGAATCATTTCATTCCCAGATTCAAACAGTACTTCGAGACACTGAAGAGCAGATGTCCCAAAGCCAGTGAAGGCTTTAGCCAACCTGCCTGTACCTAGTTTGTTGTTCATGATGGGACATTCATTTCCAACCAGACAGTCTACTAGGTCAAGACAAACTCCCCACGTGATACCAGGGCTGCTTAAGATCTCAGTCTACCTGGATGGTAACACACATGGTGTTCTGTAGTCATTAAAGAACAGCACTGTGATGCTGAGCACCCCATCTGTTGGAGAGTTCAAAAGCTTCAATGGTCATGTGCTTTTTTTTTTTTTTTTTGCTATTATTCATGCTGGGAAGATCTTTTCATCTTTTTTTTTTTTTGAGTCAGAGAAAAATGGGTGGTGCTTTTCCTACCCATTTTGAAAAAGAAAGATAACATCTGTCTCAAATGAAAACTCTACGTTGTACTCATTCACTGCAAACTCTCCCAGCAGTGTCTTACAAAAGCAGTTGCGCCTGAAAGACAGCTTTACAGTGCAGGGTTACACCAAGAGGTTGGCAAAGGATGAAACCGAATTTAGCACAAACACCCTCCCAATCCAACACAAGATGTGATGAACAACAAACTTAACGAGATCTTTGGTTTAGCAGAGAAATGAGGAAACGTCAGGGAGCCCCAGACTTGCTTAGCTACATGTCTGAGAATGCTTCCAATAGCCCCAACCCATACAGATGTACAATTTCACTGACCTGAATTTCCAAGCTTGTATCAGCAGTGAATGTTGAAAAGCTCTTTCGCAAACCCTCACATCATGAGCAACAGGAAAAAAAAAAAAAGCTAAAAATTGGAAGAAGATCATATGCTCAACCTGACTGTTGTAAATGAGTTTCTGGAGTCACTAGCTGATCTAACACTGCACTGTAGCGTTACACAATATGCCTGTCAGTGACTGTGCCAAGGGCTGGCACCTTAACCATCATAAGGATCTGCTCATCCATTCAAATGAACAAACCTAAAGGGAGCAGAGTTAGATTCAATGAAGCTGGATCCCAAAGTCAGGCCTGTACTCTGGCATTAACATTCAATCTATCCCAAAAGGAGAGACTTTGAACAGCAGCTAATGAAACTGAAATTCTCCAAATTCTGTCAAATGCTAGCAATGTGTCTTAGACAAGTGATTTTGGATTCTGAGCTTTACTCAGTATCATTTTCTGTAAAATAGAGACTAGAGTATCTCCAAGGTCCCAAACATGTTTTAAAGTTCTTTTCACTTCCTTGAGAAACAGAGTTCCTATACATTTTCCCACTCTACAGACACCCGCAAGGCTCAAGTACAAAACCCAGTAGCAGGACCCAACTCTTTGAACTATCACTGTTGCCTCCCAGGGTTTGCACTGGCACAAAGCTGGAGTCAGGAGTCAGGCATGGGACCCATAACTTCCCTGTGGGATTCAGATACCACTAGGTTACAAATCTGTTTCTGAAGCTGAGAAACAACTATTTTAGAATTCAAGTTGTTGATAAAATATCAAGAAAGTACCAAAGACTCCAAGATAAATCTATATGATCATTCTTGAAGGATAATGAGAATTGTCTGTGATAGATCACAATCTTAAGAAAGGGGGAAAGGCAAAAATCAGATCGGAAGGCTGGCACTCTAGTTTGAGAGTTAGGATACAGGCATAAAAACTACAATCCAGGGAGACTAATTCTAACTACCACCTATTCAGCACAGAAAGCATTTAGGATGCCTTCTGAGGAAGGAAAGCTTCAATTAAGGTGTGGGCAGAAGGAATTATTTTCAATAAGAAAATGCTTCAGCCCAATTTCTCTGAAGATGGAAGTTAAATTGGAAAATTTGTCAGGATCCTTGCAAATCAAAATGGCTTATATTTGGCCAAATAACAAATTCTGATTTAAACAATAGTTTTATTTATGTACTTACTTATTTTATCTTCTTTGAAAGGCTGAGAGACAGGGACCTTTCTTGGGTTGGTTCACTCCTTATATGCCCACAACAGCCCAGGCTTGGGAACTCAGTCTGGGTTTCTCATGTGAGTGGAAGATACCCCAAAACTTGAATCACTACCTGGTGCCTCCTGGGATACACATTAGCAGGCAGCTGGAACCCAAAGCAAAGGCATAACTTGAACTTGAGAATCCCAATATTTAATGCAAATTTACCAGAAGGACCTTAACAGCTATGCCAAATACCATTCCCTAAATAACCATCTTAAATTTTAAACACAGCTGCTGAAAATTTATACTGTAAAACTACTAGTATTTCTTTCTTGAGCTTCCAGTAACCCTAGGTGGTACATAGACTAATAAAAACAATTCAAACACTTGCTTGGTAACTGTGAGGAATTCTGTCTTGTCACTGTCCTTTATATTCTTTATATTTCTAAACTGGTAGACACAGGTAAGATATTAGATCGAACACTTCTGCCATCAACATTAGCTTTATTCTCTTGGTACAACTTCACTCACAGGTGAAAGAGTCCCTGTGGAAAATCCCACAGGGACACTCTGGAAAATGCTTCCTTTTAGCATGGCCACAGGACTATAGTATTCAGGAAAGAAGACATTGCACTGATAATATGCACAGTGAAATTGAAAGTACATTAAATTCAGAATTAGAAGCATAGACAAAAGTTTATTTTCATACGATGCAATGCTTTGCAGCTCTGAAAAATGGTTGAAAGGGAAAGATCAAACAAAAAGGCAGGATATGGGAAAATATTTCAAATCAATACCGCACCTAATTTTCAATTAGTCTCTCCCAAATTCTGCCTCACTCCCTATTCCTTTGTTTGGGTAAGTTTAAACTTGTAGATCAACATGAAATTAGTTTACATAAAAACACTAATTACCATCTACTGTTTGAGGATAACAAGCCAACCTCTTCATCTATTTTAAAATTCTTATTGTGGATCCTTAAAATACACCCCATTTTAAAGTATCACTGATTCAATTTTAAAACATTGCCAAAACCTGCTTTGCTAATCTGCAAACTCGATAATTCTCACCAAAAACTCAGCACACTCAGCAACAATTTAATAGCAAATATCTCCAGTGGGACCTCATATTACTAAGATTCTATTACTTTTTATATTACCAAAAAAGTGCTAGTACACTCTAAAGTATTATAAATAGTTAAGAGCAAGCAATGCCTGTCACAGTATATGAAAACTTATTTTTTTGCACTTGGTAACCTGGGATTTTTGTCTTGTACATTTATAATCTGTAATATGCCCCCTATCCCATTAATAAAGAATGTAGATTACTAGTCAACTTCCTAAAGTTTCTGGATGTTTTATTTCTGCTAATATGATTACTAAGGGAAGTAAATTGTATGCTAATAACCCAATCCTACCATTGAAAGCAAATTATAAGCATATGTTAAAATAATTGCAGTTATGCCTAAATTGGGCTTCTGTAATTATAGTTTTCTTATGCTGCTAAGACGTAACCCCCACTTTTTTGATTGAGGCTATCTGTGTTCATGTTATCTTGAAGATTTTTAGTTTGCAATTTAAGATAGATACATCTACATACTTATTTCATAGTTGTTATAATACTTTTTAAGTGACCTTTAAGAAATATAGATCCCCTGCTAGCTACTAACGTTTCACATCTTACTGGAGGTCTCTGGAAATCTATTCAATTTTGGAAAGTCAAGCTTTTCTGTCGTTAGTACAAGTTTAAGTGGAAAAGTTGGTCAACATACAAATACAGAACAAATACGGACTTTTCACATCTTAGAGATTTTTAAATTCTCAGTCAAGATCTCTCTTCAGCAATATCTACTGGTTCCAGCTTTAAATTGATTCATATTCATTTGATTTTTGACCGCTCTACTCTTTTTCTTTAAGATTTATTTATTTTTATTGGAAAGGCAGATATACATAGAGGAGGAGAGACAGAGAGGAAGATCTTCCATCCGATGATTCACTCCCCAAGTGAGCCGCAACGGCCGGTGCTGCACTGATCCGAAGCCAGGAACCTGGAACCTCCTCCAGGTCTCCCATGCGGGTGCAGGAACCCAAGGCTTTGGGCTGTCTTCAACTGCTTTCCCAGGCCACAAGCAGAGAGCTGGATGGGAAGTGGAGCTGCTGGGATTAGAACCTGCGCCCATATGGGATCCCGGCGCGTTCAGGGCGAGGACTTTAGCCGCTAGGCCACGCCGCCGGGCCCAACCACTCTACTCTTTTTTTAAAAGTGTATTTTCTTTTATTAAAAAGACAGATGTACAACTGGGAGAGAAAGAGAGCCAGAGAATCTTCCACTTGTTCATTTACTCTTGAAATTGCTGCAACAGCCAGAGTTGAGCCAGCCCAAAGCCAGAAACCAGGAGCTTTTTCTGGGTCTCTCACATGGGTTCAGGGGTCCAGGAATTTGAGCCATCCTCCACTGCCTTCCCAGGCACAATATCAGGGAGCTGTATGGAAGTAGAGCAGCTGGGACTTGAACCATTGCCCACACAGGATGCTTGCACCACAGCAGGCAGAGACTTACCTTGCTACTTGATGTGTCAGCCTCTGTATTCTTTATTTATTTGCAATAAATATTATTCATGTACAAAGCAATTTTTAATAAGCTATTGAAATCCTTTACTAGAGATAATCACAAAATGTCACATTAATTATACGGCAAATCCACAGTTGACATTTCCACAAGAGTCTATAAAGAACCCAGCATCACAAATGCACTGAGACCCTCCTATCTTACTCCTGTGTTGTACAAAATTTCTTTCAGGATCACTCAAGGATGCCCATCTTGTTCAATTCTTCTCCACTGTTGGCTTTTCTCTATCTCTTCTATATCCTATCTCTTCAAATTCTGTCTTCATCACTCTCAGCTATTCCTCTTTTTGAAAAATTTACAATGAGCTCTGTCATAGGAGCCAAAATATTTCAGCTATTCTCTCCCTGTAGGTATATCTAAGTGGTAAACCAGCCCTAAAGAGGAGGTCCTTGATGAACTCTGAGTCCATGAAGGGTAAGTGGAAATCCTATACTTCACGCTGAAGTCCATCCTGACCACTGGGACAGTCTTGCTCACAGGAATGGAATTTTCCACCTCCCAGAGAAGGAAGCATAAAATTGCTGCAGGCCCCCATTGGTGAAAATACAGCCCTACTCTCTTCCTATTTTTGTGGTAGGATGCAGATCAGGCCCCAGGACGGAATCAATTCCTTGGCAAAGCCACAAGGGCATGCTTGGTCTCTCTTTTGCTACTCAAGAGCCTGGAAGTGACAAAGGTCAACATCTTTTTTGTGGGTTAACAACAAAGATTGCCTTACCCATCAATTTCTCATTCAAACAGCATGACGAACTCCAAAATACATTTGTGCCACAGGTGTGCTAGTCGTGAGTTTAATGCCCAGCTGCTTGGAATCATAGACATTTTAAGCTCCTTTTATAGACACAAAAAACAAGACCCAGGGAGCTTAAACGATTTTCCAAAATTAGACAGCTGGCTAGAATGCTCCCGTTTTGTTCTTATAGGCACTTTTTTTAATGCACAAGGCAGTGTTCAACACAACCTTTATGGGGGTTTATAACTATTAAGTAAAGTAGACCCCAAGGGAAGATTGCAACCGAGACTGCGGGGGTGGAGTATGGAGCTGCGTATTCAACTTCGGTGTTCTGACGTTGTCTGTGGGTGCCTTTCTGTTCTTGTCAATGACAATATCTGCTGCTGAATACAGACAATTCAACTTCAAGTGAGTTGGGAGCTGGGAGAGGGATCTCTCACTGCACAGACTCCAAAACCAAGGAAAAGTCACATAGACATAGACTGCGGCGTGTCAGCAGTGACAAGGAAAGCTGACAGGGAAGACTACCCAGCAAAATACCTCTAACTCCTCTCACTGCATGTTGTTCCCATATCTCATACCTACCCAGTGAAATTTTCGCAAATGCTCTTCTCAACTAAAACTTTTGCGAAGCATGTATCCACATGCCCCGGTGGACTCTTGCCTCCTCTTGAATCCTTCCCAATGGTTTTGATTACATAAAATAAAAAGTTCCCTTGGCTTCTCAAATTGTTATCTCTGCTTTGTGTGTGTTTCTCATGCAGGTACCTGATAATATGTATGTATTATATGCATTACCTATAGTTATATAATATATACACATTTATATCTGTATATCGTATAATGCATGTGTGTCTCGATTCTACTCAACTAAAGGTGAATATCTGTGATATTTTCAAGCTTCCACAACTGAAGATGGAGTCAAGTATGAAAGTAATTAGAGTGGTAGGTTGGCTGGGTCTTGGACCGATTTGAGACAAGACTAGACAGTAATATTTTGCTGCCCTGGTTCTTGGAGTCCACATCCTTCCATCTCTCCCAGTCTAGAGAGGGCAGTTTAAAGTCATTTCCTTTGAGCAAGTCACGACAGGAGTGTTAGAGAAGGTCACGCAGCAACAAGAACTAGAGATTAGAATCAACTAAGAAATAAGCCAATATGTTCTTGGAAAATGAAGTTAAAACGTTGAGGCTATTATGGTGCAAAAACTTTTTTTCATAATATTGGAAAATGCATATTATCATGGGTGGATTTCAAAAAGTTTAGATAAAAATAAATTCGTATTTCTAATTCCATTTTTCCGTGAACTTTTAGAAGTACTCTAGTTTTCATGTCAGAGAACCTTTATGTGTTTAGAATCCTACTACTGATGCACCAAATCCACATTCTACATAAATGAACCAAGATGTTAGAGTCTCTGATTGACACTATCCCTGGACAAGAAACTTTGAGTTCTGTGGGTTATTTTCCATTCCTGAGCTGTAGGGGTCCTCCCCTGGTATCATCCCCTGTGGTTAGACTGGCCACACATTAGACCAAGATGAGCACAGAAGAAACACACTCAGAGGGAAGTGCAGATGACAGAAGTAGGAAAAAATAATGAAAACATTTTGGTTGTAAAAAGGCACTTGACTTTTGCCATTGGCCAATTTCCCCTATCATTAGTGGCTTTGGGGTCATCTTCTCTTCCTGTTGCTTTTCCACTATTTTGGAAACAAAAACCACTTCTAATGTAAAAACTGAAAACTGCATGGCTGTGAATGTGGTGTTAGGCCTGCAGTTGTTGCTGTTGGTAGATAACCAATTGCATGGGAACTTTCTTGCACTTGATCTTGGCTCACCCTGGGGAGCCTACATCCTGTCTACAATGTATCTTAGATGGTTTCATTTTGAAGTATTCTCAATTAGGCCCCTAAGTCTTACTCCTCTGAAAACCAGCAAGCAGAGATTCAAGGTCATCAAGATTTGAAAAGAATCTTCAGAGACCTTCTCATATTTCTTTATTTTATGGAAAGGAAATTGAAAACTGGAAGGACAAGAATAATGTGCTGTTTGAGAATTTTTGAAACTGAGAAGGATAAAAAAAATTGGTTGGTATCATAAAGTAATTTTTTGCACAGATCTCCTCATATAAAGCTCTGGTTACTATACATAAATACCATAAATCTATTCGCTATGTTACACAGGATATCTAATAATAGCAACTTTCCTTAAATACTGAACTATCAACACTTAGGAACCTGCAGCTCTCACCAGAGAATGCTTTGGTGCCTCTGACAGCTTCAGATCAGAAAAGAACATGAGGGCCCAGGAGAACATACAGCTGCCCTTGATTGGCTTCTCTGGCCATTCTTGTTGGAGGAAGCAGCCAGATCCTAGGAAATGGGTGACCCAAGTTGTAGTCTTAGATTTGCCAGGAAGCAGATGGATGTGCTGAGGTGACACCCTCAGTCTCTGGATCTTGTTTTTGTTTTTTTAATCTGCAAATGAAAAGTCTAAAATTATAAAGTTTCCTTCTATTGCTAAACTTCTTTGAGCTCAATCTGCAGGGCCAGGGAGCAATTGTATGAAGTTCATGTGTGTGTGTGTTTGTGTGTGTGCTGATAGCAGTTTCAACCAGCCAAGAGTTAGTAAGCAGAAAGAGACCTAAAATGTAAGCATATTGTAGCATCAGCTTAACAAATAAGGACTCTAGCACCTACATTTCCTGAATGGTCATTGTAGCAATAGGAGAAAAACAAGAGAAACTCGATATCATTTTGACTCAGCAATTTAAGCAGAGCTGGCAGAGGTGATGGGCAAGATGAGAACCGCACTGACATGAGACTAAACACATAATTCAAGTCTATATTCATTGATATAAGACCAGACAAATATTCAAGTCTAGTTAGTAAAATAATGTGGCCAGTAAGTGCCCGGACACCTGGACCAGTAATGGTTCACAATTTTCCAGCACCCTTACCTTTGCAATCCTGGCACTGCTGGGGAAAGAACCAACAATGATTCCTTCCCTCCCTGTCCCTGCCCCTCTGCGTGAAATCTCCAGCATCCTTTACTGTCAGTGGACAGGGTTCTTCTGTCTTCAGACCCAAAGCTTTAAGTGGAGGGATCCGACGCAAAAGGGAGTGCCCCTGATTTAGGTGCCAGGAAGTCAACACTCTGTGGTGGCTGCATTTCTAATTACTCCCACACATAGGTGTCAGAGTTGAAGGAAACAAGATCTGATTGCAGTGAGGAAACACGATGAAGCCTGAGCGCAACCCACCATGCACTCTTTCCTCGCTGCCTAAAGGAGGAATCCAAGAAACCAACCCTTGTCAAAGGGAGAGCCAGACGGACCCCTCAGCCACACTCAGGCTAAGGCAGGGCCAAATTCATTAGCAGGTTTCTGTTTGCTTCTTGGGCTGTGTGGTCAAAAATTTTTGAAAGCACCAAAAACATTCAAGTTATTGTTATACACTTAAATCATAAATATGAGAATAATTCCAAAGATTTTTTTAAATGGGAGGGGTTTTTAACGTAGTGGTGAAGATGCTGCTTGGAATGCTGGCATCCTGTGTTGAGAGGGTCTGAGTTCAAATGTCACCTCTTCTTCCAACTCCACTTTTCCGCTCAGACACAGCCCAGGAGGCAGGTGAGGTTCAAGTAACTGGGCCAATGTCAGCCATGTCGGAGACTCATGTTGAGTTCTGGGCTTCAAGTCTCAGTCCAGCCCAGTTTTGGCTGGGAGATTTTTCTGTCTCTTTCAAATAAATACAAATTAGTTAACTTCTAAAATTTTTCAAGTTCATAGAAAGATAAAATTAAACGATAAGTTTATTCTGCTGCTTTTAAAAATTCACAGATGGTTATTCATAATACATATTTCTATGAACTTTATGAAAACCTCTTGTACATATGGATTTCAAAGTTTTTGCACTGGAATAAGCTTCTTTTTACTTCACTTTCAATGAATTTTTAAAGTGCCCTCGTAGTTTAATGACACAAACCAAGAACCCTACCTCTAATAGATAAATTTCTTTCAAATATTATATATAAAGTAATGTGCATATATGTATGCATAAATGTTTTTAAGGAACCAACAGTTAGAACTTCAGGAAAAAAAAGTGTGACTATTGATTTTTCCCATTAATGAAACATTACTTGGGAATTACAGCCAAGGTGGGATGATCTAGACTACTTTGGCATTAACCTTTCTCCATATGTAAAATCACAGACATTTGGCTATAGGCTGTGTGTGGTACATCTCCACAAATATTTCAAGTCTAGTACTACGCTTAATTTGAAGTTGAGTAGTTTTACCTTAGTTTTAAAATACTCTAAAAGTGTTGGAACAGCCCTGTTCTCTGGTTCAGTCCCACTAACAGATCAGCAAGTCTTCACTTAGTCTTAAAAAAAAAACAGCCTTGGGAGCAAGCATTTGACCTAGCACTTATGACACCCACGCTGCCTGTCAGAGTACTTGGGTTCGAC
This sequence comes from Ochotona princeps, assembly GCF_030435755.1. Classification (NCBI taxonomy): domain Eukaryota; kingdom Metazoa; phylum Chordata; class Mammalia; order Lagomorpha; family Ochotonidae; genus Ochotona; species Ochotona princeps. Next base: position 55,927,933 of record NC_080836.1, on the reverse strand, counting down.
TTACAGCTTCAATTTTTCCCTCTAGCTTCCTGCTAATGGAGACCCCTGGGAGGCATCAGCAATGGCTCATGGACTTGGCTCCTGCCACCCATGTGGGATAGCCTCACTAACTTTCCAGCTCTTGGTTTCAGCCTGGCCTAGTCCCAGTGATTCTGGGCATTTGGAGAAGGAATTAGCAGAAGAAAGTCCTTTCTCTTGCTCACTCTTCCTTTCAAGTAAAAAAATAATAATGATAATAATAAAAATAGACTCTCCCTTCATGAGAACTAACCCCATTTGCTTTCACTCGGTCCAGTGAGATGGAGCCAGCTGGTTAGTGTTCTCCAAGGTTCCACCTCACTGCCTGTAGGTCGTTAATTTTGTCTCCCTCCAGCCTTCTGTCCTCCAAGATAAACAACGCACCTCCTTCCCTTTTGTACATACTCTCCAACCCCCGTCATCATTTCCCTCTTTCTGAGCATGAATGCTCTACAATTTTCACACGTATCTTTTAAGTTACAGATCCAAAGCATAATATTCAAATTAGAATCTGACCTATGATAAGTTTTATGCAAATATTATTTGCCAGCTGTCCAGTATAACTTATCTTAACACTGCCCAAAATAATATTGCTTTCCCAATGCCATCTCTGGGTTAATGAACCATATATTTTTGGAATGCCAGATTTTTCTCTAGCCAAGTTTATGTCAAATTATACCTTCCTTCTAACCCCATCTCTTACATCAACTATTATCCAAAAGGAGCCACTATTGATAAATTTATATTTTAGTTCTTACCGTGGCTTCTCATTTAACTCTAAAATAAATAATATGCCTACAGTTCTCTTCCTTGATTTTTCAAAAAGACAGGCGCTATTGACTTCTCTCCATGAAAGATGAATTTCACTCATTTATATGCTTTCCTTCTCGTCTCATATTCTCCTCAATTTGTGTTCATTCATGATTCTTTTGGTACTTCAGTTGAGTAGCTGTATAATTTTAAGTGATATAATTATACTTCCATTTCTGAATCTGGCAGCTTTAGGAAATAGTTACTGACCTTAATATTTTTGCCTAAGAAAGTAACATACTTCATCTCTGGCCTTCTATCATGGCATAGTATTAACATTGTCGAAGTTTATAGTATTGACATTATTTTCTAAATATTACAACTATTGTGAAGCAGTACAGCTGGTCAGCAACTTGAATTTCAGGATGCCATGGTCAACAGCCTAGGTGTCTCTCCAACCAGGCTCAATGATCAGAATATCTAATATCTGGTCTAATGCTTCCTCTGCAAAGCTCCCTGCTCTCCCAAAGAACAAATCATTCTCATTTCTTGCCATGCCACTTAGCCACACCTCAACCAACTAAGTAACAGTTGTTCATGTACCAGCCCCTTCAGCTGTGCTATGAGCTCCAAACAGAAGAAAGTGTGTCTGATTCCACTTTACAGTCCACTGCCTAGCACAGATATGGCAAATAAGAAGCATTCATGCAGTGCTTACAAAATCTAAACAACCATGAAGAAAGAAAAACTCTGGCAAAGGATTATGACACATAGAAACACCAATCTGACTCTAAGCTGTAAAGAAATTTCCAGTTTTTTTTAAAATGAAGTCAGTTTTGGATTCGTTGGTAGGGTCTAATATCTGTAATTCAAATGATGATCAAAGAAACAACAAAGAATGCAGGACTATCCTTGTGAAGGCTTTTACTCTGCTGTATCAACCAAGGGGAATGTTAATGAGGAAGCTTCAGCAGGAATCATTAATTCTTCATTGATGTTAGAAATTTAGTTTTGCTTTTCAGAAGCTGCTCCTGGCCAGGGTTGTGAAATCTACAATTCATCTCTAGACAATAACTAATTATTACTGATTACTAAGAAATAAGTCAACAAAGCTATTTTCCTGTTTACATTCTTATCAGACTGTATCAGAACCATCTGTTTTTAGATTTGTTATTGTGATTTTTTTTTTTAATCCCAAGGGATAAATGCTACACATTGTCCTCTGAACACACATATGCAAAGCTGCCTCTCAGTACACAACTACAGTTTTCATTGCTGGGTAAAACCCACATATTCTTCTGTGTAAGATGTTGAAAAGAATTAGGTAGCTCAAGGAATTTACACTATCTGTGGATATGTTCAGGTTGGTCCTATATCAAATCACTTTCTCTTCACTTACATGGAAAACTACTGGATTTTGCTCAAAGTTGGAGGATTTGATACTAATGTAACTAAGATTTTGAAAACACAGTGGAAGACTCTACAAAGAAGAGCTGACAACTTCAAATACTGTCTCCAACTTTCTGTTCTTTATGTGGGTCATATTATTGGTACAGGCAACGGTATAAAGTCCAATACTTTGTTGTCTATGTATTTTAAATTTCACTGGGAGTCTACTTTTATTCCACAGAAGAGATGCATTCTATCAATTTTCTTTGATTCTTGGTACTCTGGTCTCCATTACCGCCTTTGTTTGTGGGATTACATGTATGTGTTTATTTACTTTTATTTTTTGTTTTATATCTTCCACGGGGGTTGTCCCCTATTAGAACTGAGATATGATATTTGTCCTGTTGGAATTGGCTCATTTTACTGAGCATAATGGTCTCTAATTAGGGCCATTCATTTGCAAATGGTAAGATTTTACTCTTTTTAATAGCTGAGTAGTATTCCATAGAGTAGATGCACTACAGTTTCTTTATCCAGTCCTACTTCACTGGGCATCTAGGTTGATTTTGCAATTGTTCATTGTGCTACAATGAATACATGAATACAGGTTGCTTTCTCATGTGTATTTATCAGATCTTTTGGATATATTCCCAGGAACAGATTACTGGGTTATATGGTAGGTGAATTTTCTGGTGCCTGAGTATTCTCCACACTGATTTTCCAAAATGGCTACACCAGTCTAGAGTCCCACCAGCAGTGGGGTAGGACACCTTTTTCCCCACATCCTCGCCAGCAGGTGTTGTTGGTAGTTTTTTGTGTATGGGCTATTCTAACTGGAGTTAAGTGAAACCTCAGTGTGGTTTTTATTTGAATTCCCCTTATTGCTAGGGAGCTTGAGCATTTTTTTCTGATGTTTGTTAGCCATTTGGATTTGTTCCTTTGAAAAATGTCTACTCATTCCCTTTGCCCATTTTTTAACTGGTTTGCTTGTTTTATTCTCACTGTGTTTTTGGAGTTCTTTCTTTGTCCTGTATATTAATTCCCTATCTATTGTATAGTGTGCAAATATTTTTTCCCACTCTGTTGGTTGCTTTTTCACTTCACTGTTTGTTTCCTTTGCTGTGCAGAAGTGTCTCAGTTTGATGTAGTCCCATTTGATTATTTTGGTCTTGACTGCCTGTGCTTTCAATGATTTTCCTAGGAAGTTTTTGCCTGTGTCTATATCCTGTAGAGTATTTCCTATGTTTTCTTCTAATAGGGTTAGGTCCTTGATCCATTTAGATTTAGGAACTTGAGCTGCTAGCCCCCATTCCTTATGAATTCATGGCATAACAAGTGAAAGAAAAATAAAAACCCCTTGCACTCTTTTAAAAAGTGGGTGGTGGTTAGGGTTACGGTGAAACGTGAGGGTCTTGTTCTTCTGCAGGCTGCTACCCAGTTGTCCCAACAGCATTTGTTGAAGAGACCATCTTTTTTCCCTGGGTTGTTTTCTGTTCTCTTGTAGATTAGATGACTGTACATGTGTGGGCTCTCTTCTGGTGATTCTACTCTGCTCCACTGATCTTCCTCTCTGTTTTTGTACCAGTCCCTGGCTGTTTTGAGTCATTTGGTTTTCATTTCTAATTTTAATTGTTTCTTCTCTCATGCTGTTCTATGCTAGTATGGCTAAATGTTCATTTTGCTTATCTTAAAAAATGACCTGTGTTGAAACTTGTAGCTTTTTAGTTTCAATTCTATGTATTTGTGATGTAATTAGTATCATTTCATGCTTCCTGCTCATTTTTCTTTTTAAAATAAGTCCTTGAGAGGCATTATTAAATCATCTGTTTGATACATTTCAGATGTTTGTAAGCATCTGATGTTATAAACATCCCTTTCAATACTGTCTTGGCTACATTCATGAGTTTTGATATTTTTGTTTTTATTGCAATTTCTTCACAAAAGGGTTTTTTTGGTTTGTTGTTTTCCTTTTCTTACTGATTTATTCAATGCCACATGGGTAATGAAGTACCATCATTTTCTTCAAGAAGGTTTTTTATTTTCTTTATCATCACTTTAGTGATACATTGGTCATTCTGTAACACATTTAACTTCATGCTGCTCTAAATTTACTATTCTTTCTGTTGTGGGCTTTATTTTCTAACTTTTAAAAAAGGGGATGTGCAGTCAAAGTGTAACAGAGGCTGTCCTGTCCAGATATGAAGACACAATGCAGTATGCATCTCTACATCAAATCAAAGATGGACTCCCAATGAAGCTGTCAAATAAATCCTGACAATAAGATGCTGGACTCGCTGCCATTATCCATATCTATAATGTCAGGATACACTTAAATAGCAGAATAATGGACTTATGACTGTTCATAAAGGACTACACATTGTAATCATAAAGGGGAAATCAGTGAGAGGGAGGGGTTTGGGGGAGGGAGAGGGGAAATCCCAGTGCCTATAGAACTGTATCATAAAATAATAATGAAATAAAACTAAATTAAAAATAAATACTTAAAAAAAGAATCCAAATTATTTTTTCCACAAAAAAATAATGTGTGATCTCTTTCTCTGTTGTTCATCAACACCAATCTCTAGTGATACAAGCAATAATAATGTTCCTTCTTTACAGAGAGATGTAGTTGTTCCATTGCCAAAGCAGCAAGGATGTGAGATGTGAACTATGGTACTCGCAGAGTTGCTGCATAGCTTGGGGCAAGCAATTAACCTTTAATATCTCAGTTACTACATCTGTAAAATAGGGATAAGGGTTTTGCACAGGTGTGAGGCCTGAACTAATTAGTATTATTATCATTATGGATGAGAAAATCATGTTGGTTACTGGTATCATACCTCATTGTGGTTTCCGAATGTCAACCATGCCTCTTCTATGGTGAATCTATTTTTTAGAATCTTTAAAAGATCATGATGAAGGCTACATCTGGACTCCAGGATAATACCATTTAAATAATCTGCATCCATATAGGCTCCTTAGCAGATTATTTTTGATCAACTGTATTTATCATTTGGATATTTTCTACACTGAAATGAAATCTGTAAAGTAGGAAAATACCAGGGAAGTGTTCAAGACCTACATGCTGCAAAATTTAGGAGAAGCAAACACCAAAAGGGGACTTCTTGATTCCTAGGTCAGGATGAAGTATCTACCCCTTTAAAAATTACCATTGACAAAAGCAGCAATGTACCACGACCTTTGCAATGTATAGTTTCCAGGGCTAAAAGTTCTTCCATTGACTTCTGACACTACGAACTTCCCTATCCCCCAAAGGGACTTCTTTTCCTGAGTAGTCGTCAAGTCTCTATGAAAAAGCAATCCTGAATTAACTTCTTGACAAGCCCTTCAAATGAAGCAGTCTCTCTCCTTCCTCCACATCGGGCTCAAAATTATGGGCGACAGCTTCCAAACTGAAATGCAAAAGCTGTCACCTCTTCCATGTTATCCTCACCTACCACACGAAACCCAACAATTAGCATTTTTAGTAGGACTAAAACTGCTAACACAACTTCTCTATGTCCTACACCATTAAACTTGATTAGAAATCCCTTCATGATTAACATTCATCTCACTGTATCGTGCTTGAAGGTTAATAATATCCAACCATCTCCGGGGAGTTGGGGAGGGGCTGGGAGCAGAGCATATTTATGAAATGAAGCGAGCAGGGTGAGGTGGCGGTGGCGCGGAAAGGACATTCCCTTCTCCGTCCACTAGAGGGTAGCTGGGGAGAGGCAAGGGAGGCTCGCTCCCTGCCTGGCTCTTCCACGCCTGATGTGGGAAGGGAGATTTTAGTATCCACGGCTCTCCGGTCCCCACCCTCTGCAGGTTTGCATTTCTAGTGAAGGCACTTCAGAGGTGCCAAAAGTCAGCCCGGGCTGGCCCACGGCCTGGTGGGCAGAGGGGAACCACCTGTATTAGATCGTCTCCATGAGACCCTCCAGGATGATTCTTCTAACTCAACACTACTGGGTGAGAGGAACACACACCATGTAGGAGCAAAGCCTACCATGTAGGAGCAGAGCCTACCATGTAGGAGCAGAGCCTACCATGTAGGAGCAGAGCCTACCATGTAGGAGCAGAGCCTACGTTGGAAACCTGCGGGGGTTAGGGATCAGTGTGTAGAGGTTGCAGATGTGGCTATGGAGACAATAGTACCTGTGTGTGCGGGGGGGAAAGCATCTACATCTTATATAATGCATCCAGAAATGTACTCAGCCTTCAGCACACCAGCTGTCCCTACTTACTAGCGTGAGTTATCCCTGAAATGCAGTGGGATGCTGTAAAGATTCTACCTGATTGACTTCTCAGGCCTCATCACAGATGCTGATTGATAGAATTTGGGACCAAAATGCATTTTAGCAATGAAAGACAAGCCTTAAAACTGTCGTCATTGATATATGTTGCATCCTAAGAAGGAGGTGGGGAATGAGACAGTTTTTGGAAATGCTATGTATATGATAAAGCAAAAGCATATGCGTTTTCCCATCCCCAGTGTTGTTCAGTATTGCAAATGCTCATGCTCGCTCTGGTCCAGGAAATGGGGTGTTTAATTTGGGATTCAATGTAGTTCAGCGTCAAGGCACAGCAGTTTTATTACAAAAGTACAATTTCATTGGAAGCTCAAGATTTAATTTCTGCCTTACATAGAGAGTCATAAACAGGGTGCCCATTTTACATCTTACATATAAGCACTTGATATATGTAATTCCTGCAATGACTTTAGAATGTGAAAAGGTGGCTGAGTCACAAGACAGATTCAAAGGATGTGGTGCAGGGCTCAGTAAAGGCTTCAAATGCACAAGGAAGGAATGGGAAAAGATGGATTTGAAACCTTTATCAAGCCCTGCACAACATCCTTTGCAAGTTTTCCAAAGTGAACCACTAAATCTTCCAAAGAGAACACTTGCATGTGGGTGCAAATGCTTTCTTTGTTTAAATGTGTCTGCTGGACAGCATTCTACTTAAAAGGTGTGATAATCCCATGATATTAGGGATAATTTGCCTTCTGTTGCACTTAATATCTGTCAGGACACGTGTTGATGTTTATTCAGCTGTATGTATTTGGAATAAAATAATGTGTAAAAGCATGGAAAGAAAGGAATTTGAAATAATCAAATTATGCTAGCTAGAAAACTGAAACAACAATGGAATTCAAAGTGGGGGAATTGTAGTGCTCTCTGTCATTTGAACAAATTCATTATAAAAGATGTATAGCATGCATGTACACACACACACACACACACACACACACACACACACTGCTGTCCTTCCATCTGTTTTTCCTTGCAGCCTTACTTCTCCCCAACAATCATGCCTCCTCTTTACCACCAGGTGGAGCCCTATGTTTATGGACATCTGTCCATTTTCTTTTCCCCAACCCCCTACGATGCTACCAGATAACTATCTCCAGAGCTACAATACTGTTGCCAACATGAAAATTTAACACAGAGAGATAAAAAGTAAAGCTTTTAATGCATTGTATAATAAACCTCACTTTGGAGTCCTATTGCTACTAGATTCAATGGCTTACGCGTTTTCCTATTTACAACTAGGGCACACGAAACAGCAGAAAATAATGTTGCTGTGTGTGCCATAAACAGTGCTGTTGCAGAACTACTTTATGCAGCAGGAGCATTTTTATAATCTCAAATGTTTGACAACTGCAATCGAAGGGCCACACAACACCCCAAAGTAAAGAAAACCTCACAATAGAATATAAGCCTATGTTTTCTTCAGTATTAAAAATAGTGACCTCATTGGAAAGAAAATGTTTTTCTTCAGACAAAAGAGAGTGGTAATTCAGCCGTGGGTAAGAGAAGGCAATGTCAGATCCTTCTGTTAGTCAAATTCATCTCTCTTCAATTTGAGATCCAGTTCAGGCTAAGTCAAAATTCATCTTAGCTTCTGTTCTGTTCTAGGACTAATGAAAACTGAATGCCATTAGCAAAAGTACGTTGTTCAGTTATTTGAACACTTCTCATCTTAATAAATAAATCTGAGTTCTTCATATTCACAAAAGGCAGTAATATATATATTAAAAAATAGAACCTCGATTTGCATGTGCAAATAATTGCGGAATGAGCTCACCTAAACTAGCTTGCCAATGACCTCAACCTTGATCTGGAAGGATCGTTTATTCACAAGTAAAACATTCACATTCCCTACGTTAACTCTGTCCTGGATCTTTTCTCAAGGTAGATTACTAACTATGACACAGGAAGATCTATTAATAACAGACGCATTTACCAACACCATGAGCTTACATAGTTAAATGAAATCTCATTTAGATCGCATTTTTTATTTCCAGCAAAATTTATTCTCGTTGTATTTATATATCTAAAATTGTTGCATAAGCATTTGTCAAACAGTGACTGGAAGGGGATCTGTGTGGATGTGCCATTAAACAGCCCCTAGAACCGAGCAATCTGGCTTTTCCATTGGCAGAACGCACACTGAACACACAGGCGCCCTCCTGCAACAAAATGCCGCACCCACCATCTTGCTGTCCGCTCGCACACAATAAAATGGTGGCACTGCACGCAGTTAGCACATTGTGCCCACGAGAGTTGCCTACGCTCAAATCCAAGTAGCAAGCTGCATTCCTCTTTCTCTTTCTCCCCCCCTCCTTTTAACCATGGGACTAGAATTGCTTGTTTCCTTGAAATTTGTAGAGATTGTGTGTGCACACAGGAGCAACCCCCAAAGCAGCCACCGTGCACATTTGATACAAGGATAGAGAGGACTAGTCAAAAATTAACACTCCAGCTGAGAGTGAAAGCAAACCTGACAGAGCACAGTTCCTGGAAAAGGCTTCTAGCCGCTCACAAAGCCTGCCCAGTGCGTTTGGCCGTGATGGCCCCTGCATTTCAGCACTCATTACGTGCAACTTGGAGTTCGGACATTAAAGAGAGGTGGGTTTTTTGGTTTTTTTGTTTTATTCTTACCTTATCTTCTTTGTTTGTTTGTTTGTATCCTAATGTCTTGTAAGAATTAAAAGCAAGTTCACATTTAACTCTCACCTGGGCACCCCACAATCTTTTTTCTTATCTTTTACCTGAGAAAGAGAAAAGCAAGAATCAATCCTTCCCTTTCCTTATTTTTAATGATTCCAAACGCTGCCTTGGACATTCCCGTTTTCTGCAGTGGCTTCAGATGCACCCAGACTCGTTGGGGACACAATGCAGGGCTAACCAACCCACATGGGAAATGGGAATGTTTGTGGTTTGAGAAACTGCAGCCTTTGGTAATTTTCCACATGGACCAGAAGCCACGAGTGCTTTGTTTCTTTTAAACATAATGACATTACTTGAATACTTGCTAGAGTGGCAGATTCAAATCTGAACATGCAAATGTAACAATGTGTCTTTAGAGTATTTAATTCGACTTTGTTCTAGAAACATTTTCACTATTTTCAAGTGTATAATGAATAGGTTAAAAGAGGACACCCTCTTTCCCTGCTCCATCTCCAGACAAAATTATAAAAGGCTACTGTCTGGGAGTGAGAAATAGCCCTGGACGACCCTCCAGCAGGTTATGCAATATGTGACATAGACCACCAGGGGCTGAGCTGGAACTGCTAATACTTTTTTCATAGGATCATTAGCTAGAGTTAAACAAGGTGTCAACGTGAAAAGATGGGGAGGTTGACCTGGCTCATTATATTTGCATGCCTCCATTTTAATGATTCTGTGCATTAAACAGTAAAACGCAATTTTATCTTTGAAATATACTACCCAAATACACTGCTTTTCCTTTTTTCAATTAATGTATCGTGATTATGATCTGAACTTTATTTTCAGGAAAGTCGAAAGCTCTCTTGAGAGAAATGCAACTTAAATTTAAGACTAAGGAGAAGTTATTAGTTCCAAAAACATTCCCCCTTGTACTTCAGGGGATAAAATTATTTGATTTGTTTTTCAATTTAGGCCTTAAATCAAAATCTGCCTCCAACCAAGATGAGTGCGTCTGGGACTCACGGAGTAAGTTTGCACGTGTCTTGACCTCAAACAGAGTCATCAGGAAAAAATATGTTCCCTTTATAATAGCTGCTTTACATTCTGAGACATTGTGAGGCTTTTTACATGCACTAATATTAGTTGCCCCATGTACCTTAAATAAAGCCAACCCTATAAATTTAGAATCGCAGCTCAGAAATAAATGCCATGTCAGTAACCTTCAACCAGATACCAGAAGAAGGATTACGTGATTGTTTAGTCCAAAAAAATTAAGGTTCATGTTTTTAATTGGTGTCATATCCTGTCCTGGGTCGATGGTGCTTAAATCAAAGGCGGCCACATTAACCTGGAAAGGAAACACAACAACAACTCCTTTCATCCCCTCTTTCAGATATTTTTAACGCTGGACCCTAATTTTTGTTCAAAACACTTTCTGGCAAAGACAACAGGAAACAGTAAACATGGCAACGCCACGGAAATAATTTTCAGATGCACTATTTCTCTGTATGTTCAACGAGTGAATCGCGGAGGCTGCAGAGGAAAACGCTGTCTCACGAAGCCCGTGCAGACGAAAACAGCCTCCCTTTTTGCAAAATGGATAGCCTGCCTCATTGCATAAATCTTGTTTCCAACTAGCCCAAAGCCAGGAACTGACTCAGTGCCTCACTGCCCTGGCCTAAAACTGCACTGCTGCACCACGGCAGGGCGTGATCCAGCCACAACTTCAGGAGCTGGGATACAATTCGAATTCTCTAGCTGATGTCTGGTCCCGCCACTTCAGCTACCCATCAAGGTTGCAGATGGTCTTGAGGCCTTTTGCAACTAAACACTGAGTCTGAGTGAATGATAGATGTATAAACAAATCAACAACGCAGAGAGGAAGTTGCTGTGATGGATGAAGGTATCAGATGTCAAGAGTTGGCCAACTCAACACTTCTCCTCCCCATCTTCCTCCATTTTCTTCCAAAGAGCTTGTTAGTGGTTTGGGGACTCAGCAGGGAAGTTTTTGACAACCATTGTTAAATGCTAGTCCTGGACTGAAGCTTTTACTATATTTAAATGTTTAGATTATGGAGGGAAAATATATCCTAATATACATTACTATATATATGGAATATAGAGCCATAATACTTTGGCTAAGTGTATATTACATCTATTGTACTTTCTTATTAATCAAGGTTTCCCTTAGAGGAGCACAGTAAAATACAGAGAGAAAGAACAATCATCAAATTAGCATTAAAACAATGATCAGAATGAAACATTTGGCTTCTGTAATATATATATATTTTGAAAAAAATGAATAAATTCTCTTAGTAGGTTATACAACATTGCTTCATCTACTTTTGTTTCCTTTTCTCTTCATTTTCAGACTGCTTTGCTTTGAACTAACTTCTTTATCTAACCAGATTTGATACGTAATTGTGTTTCATAAATTAGGCAGATACAAAGCCAGTTGAATGTAAATATGGACAAAGAACTTTCAGGAAAACTCAGAATTATAATTATTTTCAGAAACCATCTGAAATTTTAATTGATTTTAGGGCATTAATTATTTGAAAAAAAAAATAAGGGAACTATATTCAATGCATTCATTCATGTAATGAGCATCGGTAGAATTTTCAATACCATGAACCATTTTTGTAGCTTTATAATGTTTCTTAGAGTAACTAAAAATTGGTGTCCCTCCAAGTGAACTCTCCTGTTGAAGTCTTTAGAAAGGTTCTTAGATTTAGTACGTGGAAATCATGTCCTTTTTGTGCCATTCTTCCCTAGCACTCCAGGAGACACTCCTGCAGTAGTCCCAACCCCACCTTGCGGTCTCAACCCATCAAATGTCCAAAGCAGAAGCCTTTAAAAGCAGTTGCTGGGCAGCCAGAGGCCTGTGCTGGTCAGCCAGCCTGACATTTGCTTCATCCGCACCAGGAATTCACTCTGAGGGTGCACACAGGCATCCTCTACCCTGAGCCACAGCATCTGATGCCCTCTCCCGGAAACAACACATCCGGAAAACCTGCTGACCCAGCAGAACAGCAGGGGTGAGAGAAGTGGCCGGAACACCCGGAACACCTTAACAAGCACTAATTAGATGTCTTGCTTTAAAAATACGGTTTAAGGAACGCAAATAGCATAACTTCTTACAGATGGTTTCAGGAACTAACAAGACCTGTAGGAAATGGTGCATTAAGACAAGTGTCCCCCAAAATCTCTTTCAACCATTAGTGCCTGGAGGTGCTGTGCTTTTAGGAATAAAGGATCTGAGTTTGTCTGATGTGAAGTTGTTTGGGTTGTTTCTCACCCTCATTTCTCTCTTAGGAGAACTGTGCATCTGTTTTGAGTGTATCATACCCTAAAGTTTTGAAACTGCCTACCAATTGAATGTCAAATGCCTTAGAAGCCGAGAAATCTGTTTTTGTTTCATAGGGTACGAGAACCATCCTGGAAAATCAGAGTGAGCATCACAAACTGATTTGTCCTATTAGTACTCCTTGTTCAAAATACAGAGTGGGTTTTGGTAACTATCCATTCATTTATTGATGAAATATGCCTTTTAGTGTTACCCCGTGCCAATCATGGGTTAAATTTTAAAGATTAAGAAGGCAGACATGGTCTCTATTAGAGCATATAATATGTGTAAAGTTCTCTAACTGACAAACGGATGGGTAGACAAGCAAAGCAGGGGTGGATAGATAGAAACAAATGTATGCTGGCAAAAGAAATGTTTTTCAGACACAAATCTTGATAGTCTAGTTTGATATTCATTTAGGATGAGACATTTGGGTTGAGAATATTTGAAGAAACACAGGTCTAAATCCTCAGCTATGATGGTTCAAGAGAAAACTAAACCTGTATTAGCTGTGACAGGCCTCAAAACAGATGCTGGCATGGTGATTTGAGCCTCAGATGAAGAGCCTTGTAAAGTAAGGTTTTCCGGGATCTTAGAATTTGTTCAAACTTTTCATTGGTGCTAGCACTCTTAAAAGAATGTAGAAGAAAGATGCATGATCATAATGAAACTACAGGCTCAATACATTTTAAAAAATTATCTTCAAGGTATAACTAAAGGATTCAAGGGTGTGTTTTTCTGACTGTTATTAAGAAGAGATTTCTTGTTTATAGTAGTTTATAGAATAATCATCGCGAAGCTGTGTCTTGGTCCAAAGTGTCTTTACTCTGGCAGGCTTCTTGACCTTTCTTGGTGTTTCCATGCTTGCTTTATATTCTATTCCCATTTCTTCTGTATTCAACTGCTTAACACTAATGTTCTACAGCTCTTCCTTGCCCATGATGCATGCTGGGATTCCACAATGAAACAACCATTAGAACCAGTAAGACTAAGGGGTGGGGTCAGTTGGCAAAGTGTTTAGGGGACGGAAAGAACATTGTTCACGAGTCTTGGAGTCTTGGTGCCAAGCCTGCCAGGAAGAAACAATGAGTCAATCTAACTAGGACGCTGTGGTATTGGATTAGTGGGAGAAAAATACCTTGTAACTTGAATATTTTCCATGAAAGAAGTAATTAACTAGATTTTGCTTTGCCAACTGGTTACCTTGCAGAAAAGGTATTTCCAAATGATTGTGCTGATGGCATAAAGAAGTTCTTGATGCCACAGAACCACCTGTGCCATATCCCTCCTACTTACCAACATCGCATGCCAACCACTGCCCCACCCCTCGAGACCAGATGAATCCTCATTGGAACCAGGGAGAGAAAATGTACTTGCTCTGAATGAAGTAGTGTTCATTTCACACACTGACACTAAGAAATCATCTGTCTGTTTTGCAAATAGCTCCATGTGGGCAAGGGAGTCAAAAAGAAAGGTGGCCAATAGAGCAGCAAAGGGAATGCTTATTAACGTGGTAGCATTAAGAATTTAAGTTTCACCCTTGGCAGAGTGAAGAGCATGGAGCAGTCAGAGTTTCAAAGACCGACAAGGACACTGGGAACCCCTTTTACTGGGGGAGGGTTTGCAGTTTACTTTGTTGTGCCACCGCCCCCAGCAGAATTGTTAAACAGAACTCATCACTTCTAATTTACAGATGGGAAGACTGAGGCTCAGAGAGGTTTAAGTAATGGTAAATGACACAGTGTGGATCCCAGCTTCAATCATCTGCCTATGCAGCCCACAGTGGGTCCAGCTACTGAGAATAAAGGCCACTTCACATTCAGTCAAAATCTAATGTTCTTTTCTCCCCCCACACACACATTGAGAGTTGGATAATGGCTTACATACATTTTTTTAAAAAAAAATAAGATTTATTTATTTTTATTGGAAAGTCAGATATACAAAGAGGAGGAGAGAAAGAAAGGAAGATCTTCCATAGGCTGATTCACTCCCCAAATGGCTGCAATCGCTGGAACTGAGCTGATCTGAAGCCAGGAGCCAGGAGCCTCTTCTGGGTCTCCCATGTGGGTGCACGGTCCCAAGGCTTTGGGCTGTCCTCGACTGCTTTTCCAGGCCACAAGCAGGGAGCTGGATGGGAAGCGGGGCCACTGGGATTAGAAATGTCATGCAAGGCGAGGATTTTAACCACTAGGCTATCGTACTGGGCCCTAGATGATTTTTTAAATGCTTATTTAAATGCACAATTTCAAATACTATATTATACAAATTACACAAATATTGTTTGTGGACTGCAAAACTCATTGCTTAACTTTTCCTTTCCATCAGATCTCTCCTAAGAGGTGCCGCCGGTATGATTTCTAAGCCAAAACACACAGCTCTTTCTGGTCCAGGGCCATACAGTGTTGCGCCAGCGCTGGCTCTCCAACAGAGGCAGTGGCAGCCAAGGGGCCCACCCACAGAGAGATCTGCAGGAAAGTCCCTGGGAGGCTGAGGGCCAGAGAGGCCGCAAGCAAGAGTGGAGGTGGACCTGCTGAGGGAGGAACCAATGGAAAGCTACATTCCCACTTTCCTCTCTGGGGTCCCCTCACTAATAGACACACATCACTGCTTCCCAGCAGGGCCTCCCTAGCCAGAGGCCAGCCAGGTCTCAAGTCTCTTTGTGCATAGTTGCTATCACAGAGGAGCAAATGGGTGCCTGGGGGCAGGAGACCTAGAACCTTGAAACTGGTGGACTTGAGCAAGCCACAAACTGCAGTTTCCTCATCTGTAAAAATGCAATAATGGTAAGGTCCATTTAATCAAGTAGTGAACATCTAATGAGAGGATGCATTTTTAGCAGCTTTACTGAGCTCTAATTGGCATGTAATCAACTGCACATACTTAAGAGATAATGCCTTTGAAAGAACATATGTAAACCGTAAAACTTTGATCTCTATCACGCTCAAAATCCTGTCGCAGCTTCCTCATGGTTATGAAGCCATGTGGTGGCTGCATTTTAAGGTAGGCTGCACCTATTTGGCCAACAGCATCTTTCAGCATTTTTTGTTACAGAGCCTCTGATGCAAGGCCGGCCTTCACCTCACCTTCTCTGAGTAGCTAGCAGGTGCAATCCACCCTTGCCCCATCTCTCAGTATCTTTGTATTCCTGCTCACATTCAACTCTAATCTCTTGCCCAAGCTCTGTCCTAGGTCCTGGGGTGCTTCCGTGAGCAGAAAAGACAACTCTGCTACTCTCCAGGCCTCCCAAGAGAGCTCACCCCAGGAGATGGGAGGGTCCCATGCCAGAATCCATGCCTTCCTCCTCTGTAAAACCCCTTTCAATTACCATGGATTTTCTTGCCCTTCACTCCCTGTAGCCCTTGCTTCATCACTGTTTAGAGTATAAATCTGTTTTGGTAAACTTCCCACAAAATGAAGCACCACCCAGAAAGCTGTATTTTCCATGTTCTCACAGCCCAAAGGAGAACCAGTGTTTTGTGTTGATTCCTGAAGAAGACAGCAGAAGAGCAGGTTATTCGTGAGGAACTCTCCAAGAGGGAGGACCCACCCTTGTGCCTTGCTGGCACCTGTACCGTGAGCTGGTCGGCCTGCTGGGAGGGCGGCACCAAAGAGGACAGTCTGATTCATGGCTTGTCCAAAGCCAGCCACAGGGGAAGCATGCTCAAGGACATCTTCCTGCTGCCAGCAAAGACGGGTGTCTCCTAGCAACCGGATTCCAGCGGCTTCCTGTCCCAGGAGCCTGCCTCTGCTCATTGCTTTGTTGCCTGGGCTTTTGCATTTTGGCTTTGGCTGCATGCTGTGGGGTTTTTTTGTTTTATTTTTATTTGTTTGTTTGTTCATTTGTTTTGTTTCACTTTTACACATCTGAAACTTCACTAATACAGGCAGGTCAATCTACAGGTGGGCTACCTGGATTGTAGCTGAGATTCCATTTCGTCCAGAACAGGGCTCAGCTGTCACCTGTGACTTTCGTGTAATGAAACATTTGAGATCAGCCTACAAAGAGCACATACATTGGTGAAAGATTTTAGTTACATCAGAGCTAGTTGGAAAGACAGGCAAGCAAGTGAAAGTATCCTTTGCGTCAGATCATTATAAAGTATTCAGATATTTTTAAAAGACATGCCCTATCATTCACTGCCTCTTAGAGCAATAAACTTGAACTTGGCAAATTTACAGACACAGAAACACAGGCAAATCAAATTTGAAGAAAAAGGCTAAAGGGCCTTAAAAGTTATGATGGTTTAAAATTATTTCCAGTGGGGCCAGTGTTGTGGTACAGTGAATAAAGCCACTGCATGTGACAACAGCAACCCGTATGGGTGCCATTCATATCCCAGTGGTTTCACTTCCAATTCATTTTTCCCTGCAAATGGCCTGGGAGAAGCAGTGGAAGATGGTCCACTTATTTGGGAGACCCAGATGAAGCTCCTGCCCCCTGGCTTTGACTTGGCCAGGCCTAATTATTGTAGGTATCTGGGAAGTGAAGGAGCAGATGGAAGATTGCTGTCTCTGTGTTTCTGTAACTCTGACTTTCAAAGTAAACAAACTAATAAATATATATGTATATATATTTTAAAATAGATGTATACACATATACATGTATATATGTATATACATATGTGTGTAAATATATATATAAATTACCTCTGGGCCCAGCACGGTAGCCTAGTGGCTAAAGTCCTTGCCTTAAACCCACCAAGATCCCATATGGGCACTGGTTCGTGTCCCAGTGGCCCCACTTCCCTTTTAACTCCCTGCTTGTGGCCTGGGAAAGCAGTCGAGGTCGACCCAAAGCCTTGGGACCCTGCACCCATGTGGGAGACCCGAAGAGGCTCCTAGTTCCTGGCTTTGGATCAGCTTAGCTCAGCCATCATCGCCACTTGGGGAGTGAATCATCGGATGGAAGATCTTCCTCTCTGTCTCTCCTCCTCTCTGTACATCTTGCTTTCCAATAAAAATAAATAAATCTTTAAAAAAAAATTACCTCTGATGTGTTGTGGGCTGCGCTCTAGTCTCTTCATACTCCTCTCTAGAAATTTTTAATCTCTCGTTCAACATATATTGTGTGGCATCAATACTGTGGTGGGACTGAATTTAGCAACTGAAACAATTGATACTGCTTTTTTCATTTTCTCTGGTTCTGAAGACACAGTAAGTTCTTCATCTGTTTAAAAAAATAAAAATATGGAGACTTCATAGTGAAATGCTCAACACCAACTCTAAATGTTCCGAAATTAAAAAAAAAGAAAACCATAAACGTGGTTTTAATTTCTGATGACTTTTCTCTTCCCCGTGGTAAAGGCAGCAACAGAAAAAGATGACCTTAAGTCCCAGAGCCACCTGTCTCAGAGAACTGGTAAACCTCAGGACGCAGTCCCAGCAACACTGCCAACACCTTGGCCCAGCCCTACCCTCCGAAGAAACAAATGTGGACATGGACTGTGCTATTCCACAAGCAGAGTGCTTCTCTCTGTTGGTTTCTCGGCAGGAGCGCTCATGTCTTCCCCCGGGGTCCCCAGCAATACCAACCGCGAAGTCAGGAGTCCAGGCAGACTTCGTGTGAAGGGGCCCGCCATGCCCGCGCCTGCGCCCTTGGTTCTGAGGCAAAGCAGAGGATTCACCGCACAGCTGCGGTTAGCTTTCATCAGCCCATCATCCACTTTTGAATCTTAGCCATGGATGAGTTTTGGGCCAGAAGGGCATTGAACATTCTCAAGACCAACTCATGAGATTTTTAGATCCACCCCCCGCTCCGGGGGTGGGGGTGGGGGTGGGGAGTTCTGCATGCATTCGTTTCCAGGGTGCACAATTAATCATGCGGTTCAAGCCGAGTACTCTTGCATGACCCTTTGCTTACTCATTAAATAACCTTGTACATGGATCAAGGCTTGCCTGACTATCTCAGACTGTTCTCCGTTTCCTGAAATAGCCCGAACACCCACCAAGTACCTTGGGAGAATTAATACCCTTGAAACCCATTAAAAAAAAAAAAAAAAAAAAAAAAAACCTTTTGCTTAAAAGGAAAAATTTCCCTGCCACCACTTGTCCAAGTTCTACTTTCTTAGTCTTTAATAGCCATGTAAATCCATTCACTTGAAGCATTAATGCTTCGTGGAGATAAATTCAGGTTAATGATTTTTTTTTTTTTTCCGAATGAGGGAAAAGCAACCTGACGCCAGTGCTGGCGCTTCCCACTGGTCACAGCGGAAGCAGCTTAGAAGGAACAAGTTCCTGAGGGGCAGGCCTGTGTTTCACTCCCCTGAGACCACTGTTTGAGTCAAGACTTAAGATAATTCAAATATAGAGGATGATCCCAGATACTCGCCATTCCCATCTTCATCATGGTTTACACAACGAATGGTCAAACTAATCAGGAGTTCTGTCTATAAAACCCCAAAGCCTGGGAGGCAGTATGCATTAATGCTAACCTTGAACCTTTGACATTCACTGGGCTAAACTCCCAGATCTGTCATTTACTGTGTGACCCTGGGTAAGTCACTCAACTTCCCTGTGTCTCATACTTTCCATCTCTAAAAATAAGGATTGCGAGAGTTCTGTGTGAGGATGATATGAGACCATGTAGGCAAAGGATTTAGCACAATCCATGCAACTATTGGCCGGAGAATCACAGATGATGCTGGAGTGCTTTGATCTGCATGGTCTATTAGGTTGTTTCCAAAGAATCTGTTACTTATGGACAAAGCACTGAACTGGGTGGAATGGCAACGCTCACACTTTTGAACTGACCCCTTCCTCCAAAACAAATGAGATACAATTGCTTATCAGCAGACAGCACAGAACCCCACAGACACAACAAAACAACAATTGGACACATCTTCTAGAGATCCCTCTAGTCCCAGCAAAGTCAAGTCCACACTGAAGGCTGACCCTCGTGCCCCATGGTCGTCTCTGAACAACTTCTAGCAGTCAATGCAATAATCTGCTTGGCACTTAGGCAACCAACATTTATGGATCCACCAAGTGCCAAGTGCTGTGCCAGGTGGCGTGCCGGTCAATCTTCCTGGGGCTGAAGGAGCTGTTGGAAGCATACCACGTGGAAGAACTCTTACAATGCTTCAAAAAAGCTAGCAGGTGAGTGCTAGCATCCACTTCATCATACAATGGAAGAAACCAAGCACAGAGAGGAAGACACACAGGTAACACACAGCAGAACAGGATGGGGATGGAGCAAGCAGCCCCAAGGCTACCCCACTGGGTCCCACGCCTTCTTGCTTTCTGCTAGCACCTGTCCACACAAGGGACTGTTTCATGCTTCAGGCGTGGTGGCTTTACTGTGTGAAAAAATGGGACTCGCTGGGTGACAGCACTGGGGGTTTAGGTCTTCCCTTTCCACACTTCACACTTCACAAAGTATCTGAGAAATCCTCGCAGACACCAGGTAGACCTTCCATGGACCAGGCTGTGTTGCTTGAGTTTTATTTAAGCCGATTGCTCTCCTTTTTCAAATAAAGAGTCACAAGAATACAAACCTGGATGAACTAAAAATATCCACCTTAGAGGAGATTTACTTCATAACCTCATAAAATAGATTTCTAATAGAAAAGCTCTTGTAGCCTCTGGAGTATTATTTAAATTGTTCTAGACACAAATTACTTATAGAATGGAACTGTCACTTTATAGCAGAATAAAAATTAATATGCTCCTCTTGATTTTTGCACCAGGGCATAAATTCCCTCACGTAAAACACTCAGAAATTTGG
The DNA here is from genome assembly GCF_030435755.1 of Ochotona princeps. NCBI lineage: Eukaryota > Metazoa > Chordata > Mammalia > Lagomorpha > Ochotonidae > Ochotona > Ochotona princeps. Next base: position 55,907,751 of record NC_080836.1, on the reverse strand, counting down.
ACAGCTACGATCTGAACCCTTTTCTCTGACAAGTTGTGTATCTCTTGTGATAAAAGACAAAGAACACAGACCATCAGTAAAGATCAGAAGGAAGGGAGAATGTTTACTTAGAGCCTGCCATCACTTCCTTTCTCAGTTCTTCAACCCTGTTAAAGAATTCATCTAAAAAAGAGAAAGAAGAAAAACGGCCTGATATTTGCAAATGGCAAACACCATTAAAAGAGAAAAATGGCTTCCCCAACAGTCCCAACGCATAATTTTTTAAACAGAGAGGAGCAAGCCTTCAGCAGCTCCTTGCAGAAGCAGACCATCATAGCTAAGCAGAAGCCCGCTGGATCAGGAGCTCTGTGTACCCGTGCTTAGCAAATGACTTACAAAGAACAAAAACTGTTCCCCTGGAGTGGAAATCAAAGTGCCCCCAGGAGCAGCTTTGGGTAGATCTACTTAGGAACAACACACATGTGTGTGGTAGGGGGGCTCCAGAGAGGTACTTGTTTCCCAGGGGTCGGTTTAAGCAATGACTGATGACCCAATGCAAACATGATGTGCTAGAACACACACACACACACACACACACACACACACACACACACTTTCTCGTGAAAAACAAAGCCAAAGTTTAGAAGAACACATGCTGTGGACATAGTGCCAATGATTTCAAAATCCCTCCATGTGTGAGTGGATGCCGGATCTCGTCCATGGCTTTGGCACACTATTTAGGAAATACCAGAGGAAGAGAAATAGGAAGCTGGGGACAGAACATTTAATTAGAAAACAAAGCCACCCACCTTGCCTTCAGGGTCAGGAAATACAAGGCTCTCCTTCTGCAGCCTGGATGAACTTAGCACCCGCTTGTGAAGCGATGATGGATCTAGTGAAAAGAATGGGAAAATGTTTTAAAGAAATAAAAGCTCAGTTATCGTAGCACCTCTTATCAACCTCCCCCAAATTAAGTGAAAATAAAAGCTGCAACAAGGCACAAGGCAGAGAACTGGAATCCCCTTTCCCCTGTTTTGCAAAACAGTAAACCCTAAAAGCAATGGTAAAAAGGTATTGGCTGGGAGGAGGAGGATCATAACACACCTGTGCCCTTCCTGGTCCCTCCCAGTGCCTGCAGCAGGGGCTTGGAAAGCCGCTGGCCTCAACACCAATGTCACCACCGCCCGCTTCAGTGTCACAAAAAGTACATTTAGGGAGGAAAGTGACAGACACGGATATGCAGAGCCAGCCCCACTGCCACTAGAGCATCCTGAAATGCCCACACAAGGAGAATAAAAGGAAAAGCACATTTTGCAATAGAATAAATTCTATTTTTTTTTCTTTTTATTGAGACAACGGAAAGTCACATGACCCTGCTGTTACTCTTTTAGGAAAGCAAGCGAAGTGGTGAACACCAGAGAGAGGGGCCGCCTCCTGCCTGCCGCAGCCTTGCTGCGCGTCCTGCCGCGGGCCGGCATTCTTCTGGGCGCATCTGTGGAGCTATGAAGTGGCATAATCCCTCTGGCCTTTGGTACATTTCTGGACATGATTATTTCATTACTCGCAGTATATCAGTAGGATCATAATAAAAAGGACTTCTGACAACCTGCCAAGAGTTTTGTGGCCTTGTAAACACAAAAGTGCTCTAATAAAATTTTATTAAGTGTTAAAAAGTCATAAAAAGTGAAATAACATAAACTACAAAATTTACTGTCCTCAGCAAATGCTGAAAATATCGTCCACAGTAAAATTAAATTAGCATGTAATAGACAGAGAAGCAGTGTGGGGTGGATTTAAAAGAGGAGGGGGGAGGACGACGGAATGCAATCAGGGTCGCAGGGACTGAATTCGCATCCCCACCTCCTGCCCGATGCGAATGAATGTGCCGATTACAGACAAGAGCTGGGGGGGGGGGCGGGGTTACTGCAGTCTCACACATTGTCAATACTTGAGAAGAAATAATATATTGCAGATCGTAATGAGCACGGGAGACCCGGCGAGCGGGTGGGGACGGCGGGGAGCCGAAGGGTGTCCACTAGGGCGCGCTGCGAGACCGGGAATACCCCGCACCCGCGCCCAAGCTGCCCGCCCCGCGCCAGCAGCCACGCGGTCCTCGCCCTCACCTTCCCCCCCAACTCCTCCCGGCCCCCAAAAGTATTTACAGTTAGGTTCGGGGGCGTGTGTGTATGTGTGGTGTGTGTGTTCCCCTCGCCGCTGACACTTTCTTCAAATCAAAAGAAAATGAAGTGTAAGTCGAGCTTTGCAGCAGACGGGCCCTGGGTCTAGGCTTTGAGGTAGGGGGTTCGGGAGAGGGATGCTCTCCTCCTTGGAGGCACTAGGCCCCGGGGCGGAATAGGGGAGGGTCAGGGTGTTGCGCGCGGGCGAGCTTCCCAGGACTGGGAAACCAAGAAGCAAGCCAGGCCGACGTCCGGCTGGTTCAAGTGCGTTTGAGGTGAGCATCGCAGCTCCCAAAGCGAGTTCTCCCCAGCCCGGCCCCTCTCTCCGAAGTTCAGGGTGTCCCACGAACTTGGAGGAGAGCCCCCCTCTCCGCGGACTTCCCAGCTTCACGGGACCGCTTGCCTGGGGCTCGAACCCCTGCGCGTCTTGCTTCGGGATGGTTGCGGTGGGGCGCTCATCGCTCCTGCTGTGCCTTGGCCATGCCCCCGGCCCATGTCCACCCCTACGCCAGGGAAATGGCTCCCCTCCGAGCCCATCGTGGAAGCTTCGCCCAGGAAAGCATCCATGCCGTCTCCAGGCTGCTCCGAGCCGACGCTGGAAACGGCTTGAGCGCCCCGCGCGCGCCCTGGCAGGCGGCCTTGGCTTTGCCGAAGAGAGCGACTCCCTCCCCGAGTTTCGCCTCTCCATCCCCCCAGAGGCCCTTGCAGGTTGGTAAAGCCAGTAAAAGCTCCGAAAAGCAGTTCTTGTAGGGAGAAGGCATAGCTTACCGTGACCAGGGACAGGGGAGAAGGGCCATTTCTGGCCCGAACTGACACCCACGTGCCAGGTCCCGCGTGCAGCTCCCCAAACCGCTGACGCTGCATCTCCGGAGCCAGGAGCAGGGGGCGAAGTACAAGTCGGAGGAATCAGAAATAAATGGGCAGACACCTTTCCGTGATATCGCTCGGCTTGCTTCTGGGGAGGGCCAAGCTTTTAAATAACTTTTTAAAGCAGTAACTTTATTTTTGACAGTTAAAAATATAAAGAAGTGTGTGTGTGTTTTAAGATAAGTCCGTCCCTAAACCCTGGAAGAACCACCTCAAGGGGACTTGAAAGGATTCGTCCAGCTGCCCAGTGAGGCAGCGCAGGTACTCAGCAGCGCGTCTGGGAGCTGGTCCTGCAGCGGCCAAGCTGTGTTTCAGGGATGGGCAGAGAACCTAGGTTCTCTAGCTAAGCCGGCTTCACTGGCTGTTTCTAGCCTAAAACAATTCATTCCTAGGTGAGAGTGTATGCTGCGTGTTTTGGAAATTTTTTCATTTGGTCATAAGTTATTTGAAAGGGGAGCTTCACGATTTGTTTGTTCAGATTATCATTGATTAAGTACTGGATTGCATTTGAAACAGCCTGGAGCGGGAAGAGTTTAAAAAGCAGGTACAATCAAATGTTTCAAAGCCATCAAACACTTTGACAGCTGATTAAAGACAGAATGATAGGAAATGGAAATTTATTTAAAAGAATTCCATCTTGACTCAAAGGGCCTGCCTCCAGAGGGGTAGCAACCCTTGCTGCCGGTGTTTCTGAGAGCGTGGAGGGTCCCTCACGTCTTTGAAGGCTGCAAGTGTCCGTGTCCGTGGAAGATCAGAAGTCCTATTCTACTACCCAAGGTTTTCTCAGTGGCGCAGACCCCGAGAGCTGTGTTCAAGAATTTACGATGAACACGTCTTCGCTGATGAATGCTGCCTGTCTGAGACTGCTGTGTGCTCACGTTTCGGGCTGAAGTTCATGTGTCCTGAAAAAGATATTTCCAGGAGTTTTAAAACATCACAACTATATGAGAATTGGTTTACAGTCATTCTCCTCTTTCTGAAAAATCAGTGACTATTTTTAATCCTATAGAAACAGAATGATCAGGTATTAAAACTGTGATTACTCTTACAGCTCTTTGAAGGTGGCAGATGCTTCCTAAGGCTTGTGAAGAGAGAATATTCCTGACCATTTCAACGTTGAGAAGAGTGTAGAAGTACATTCTGCCCCTGCACACCACAGGAACTCGACCCCTTCACTTACATTCTAAGTTGCAGAACTGCTTTTCCAGCACTTTTTTTTTTTTTTTACTTTGAAAATCTCCTGTGTGTTTTCATTAGTGCCTTTGTATAAGTTTCTGGATAAACAAAATTTTTGGACTTTTTTCCGCTTTAACTTCTGCATAAACAGCTGAGTCCCTAAAATTAATCTTCTTTTTGATATCCATGGGACAAAATCTGAACATCTTCCTTGGTGTAAAAATTAATCCAAGTCCACTTTCTCTCTCTAAAACCTGGCATTGCACATCATCTGATTTTTTTTCCTTTCATGCACACAAATTGCTGTTGAAATCAATTTGGACGTGTTGGTTGTAGGAGCATTTGAAGACAGTGCTGATTCTAGGTGGAGGAATATTAATTTGAGGTATGAAGTAACTAGTAATGGAAATTAAATGGGAAGGTGTAGCACCCCCTCCTTTGGACGGCCATTTTAAAGGTGGTTTTACACTGGGGAAGGATTTTCTTTAGCTGTTTATGAATATCTAAGTTATTCAAACCTACAACTTCAAAACTCGAGAACCAAGTGCCACATTTATGTATTCTTAAGGTAAGGCTATGAGAAACAGATTGGCTCATATGAAAGCAAGCTAGCATTTGAAATTGTATTTTAAAATACAAACTTCATTTCAACTTCTGACACAAATCTTGTGGCCAGCTCATCAGTTTTCCAGTTCCACCTCAAGGCAGCATGTAAAATCCACCTTTTCCACACTGAAAGTTCAGATTTCAGTGGACTTTGCTGCAAAACCGCTCCAAAGCAGAGTGTTTTATGTGAGGGGCCATTTCATGTGTTGGTCCCATCGATTACATGCACATGTATAAAAATCTTGTTTAAAGACCAGTAAAAGTGAGGAAATTCCAAGTCAAGGGAGCTAATTCCATTCATAATTCATCCTGAGTGCCTGACTTAGGGAACTTGCAAACAGTGTATAGCCATACATACAAAATAAGTCCACTCCCTTTGTGAGCGAGCGGCAGAGTTCACGTTGACCTTCTTGCTCCAACAGGCTTAACTTGATAAAACTTTGGAATGCGGCTTAAGCTTTTTGGTTTCCCAGGAATTTTCCAATCTCAACCCCTTTTGGATTTTCCCTTTTTGAACATGTAAACATGGAAGGGCAACTGTTTCTGTTCTGGGATTGGCTGTCCCTCGTCCACTTCCCTGCCGCTTGCATATTCGTTGAATCATTTGTCCACATGTGGGGAGTCAGAGGCTGAGAAAGCAGCACGCGCCATTCCTCCGCAATGCCCCCCTCCTCCCCACCCCTCTCTTAATTCTGAGCAAATTGGACAGGAATTTAATACTGATGCATGGTTCATATTGTTAGCACAGCCCTAAGCACTTTTGAGGATTGGCAAGATATACATCTAGACTTTGCATTCTTAACTGGGCAGAAAGACTGGGGAGATCCAGAGTCCTTTTATCAGGGGGGTACTTCCAGGCAAAGCCATTTGCACACTTTCCAAGGCTGCCACTGTAGCTTTCCCTTCATTTTGATGTTCACAATGACTTGAAACCAATTTCATAGTTTCGCAAACATTCTTAGTAATTGTAATCTTAAACCAGGCTCATGTGAAGGGTGAAAACTGGCCCAGAGAGAGTCTTTACATGGTCATTTCCATCTGATGAGAACTCAAGTGGCTTTTTAAAAATAAGCTCTTGGCAATGTTGATTTCTGCAGGAAAAGGCTGCGGCTCCTTGGAGTAGGGACCAGTTACTATCTACCAAGCACGCTTCATTAAGCTGGAACAAACATGATACGAAATTACTAGTTCACCGTTTTCCTGTACGTAGGTTACTGTGTGTCCCTAACAACTTAATGTTTGAAGGGATTTCCTGTCTTTGAAGTACCTCTTTGGCTGGCCTCCTTAAGAGCTGGGGGCCATGGGCTGTTTCTGAATGACTCCTGGCTGGAGTTTACCAGCTCACTGAACACTGTGTCTGTGGGACTCTGCTTTGCAAGTCAGTGCCTGCAGACTGGTGTTTTAAGTTTCATTCCTCCAGGTCGAAGAGCCTAAAAGAAAAGCCCGGAGTCATATCTGGGTGAAGCCTTCGAAAGATAAGCTTTCATAGCAAGGAGCTGTATATCAAGATCCTAAGCATTTTAGAACCGGAGTAACTGGTCCACAGGGCACTACAGTTGCATGCTAAAGCAAAACACATCACTGGTGCCAAACGTGTCATCGTGGCTGGGATGGTGGAACCTGTTTAGGCAATAACCCAACAAACATCCTTTGTAAAATGCAATTTTATTTTCATCTAAGAATGTATCCTGAGGTGAATGTTGTGGCTTAACAGAATAATTTGCCTTTCTGTGACACCTGCATCCCATATTGTAGTGCTGGTGTTAGTCAAGGCTCCTCCACTGCCAGTCTAGATTCCGGTTTATGCACCCGGGAAGGCAGCAGATGATAGCTAACTCAAGTATATGGGCTCCTTGCCACCCACATGGGAGACCTAGATGAATTTCCTGGCTCCTAGTTTAAACCTGGCCCAACCCTGGCTATTGCGGGTGTTTAGGAAGCAAACCAGCAGATGGAAAAAAAAAATCTCGCTTTTTCTCCATGTCTCTGTCCCTTTGCCTTTCAAGTAAGCTAAAAATAAAGAATTTTTAAGAAAAAATTGAATGTATCTTACTTTACCATGTTGTATAATATGGATCAAACAGTTGCATGGTTCAGTAAACATATACCTGTTTAAAAAGACAGTATTGGGTTGAGTGCTGACTGTATAGGTCGGAATGCCAGTTGGAACATCCATATCCTGTGTTGCAGTGCCAATTCCAGCTTCCTGTTACTGCTCTTGGAGGCGGCACGTGATGGCTGCAGTGGTTCGGTCCCTGCTCCCCACATGGGAGACCTGGATTGGGTATAATCTTCCGGTTTCAGCCTGGCCCAACATTGGATCTTCTGGGAAGATTGGACCAATAGATGGAAAATCTCTTTTGTCTCTCTCTGCCTATGAAGTACGTTGAAAATAAATGCAAATGAAAAACCAAGTGTCAGCTTAGAGCGAGCCATGTATCAGGAGATAACTGAATTGCTTTCAGGAACTGTAGGTGTGCTTACTTTTACTAAATGACACAACCTATGCCAAAGTTCTTTGTCAGCTCTAATACACCCTGCAACTGAAAATTATTTGCATGTGTTACTTACCATGATTTGTCTCTACCATGTGCATGAATTAATCCTTGGGCTCCCTGCCACTGCCAAGATCAGCTTGTTCTCCTTGAAGGAGCTCCAAATTGTTTATACCCTGGGCACAAATAAGGCACCATCACAGTGCTTCTCATCAAGAATGTTTTCACCTTGATAATAAACATTTAGAGTTTATGAACTGTGTCAGAACCAAGTACACCTGCACATGAAATTAAGATATTCTGATAAGAGGGAAAGAAAACTGGATTTCAACACAGTTCTGATTTCAGATTATGATCAGCTAGAAAAGAAACCAGACAAGCAGGTAAGCTTGTCAAAGGAATGTCAGTCTCAATTCTGCTTGAAATTCTTTCATCACGAATTGGAATGCAATTTGATGACCATGCACTTTCTTTTTATGGATATAAACCCATTGACTCATTTTTCCTAGAAGAAAGTTTGGACTTGTCAGAGAGCACTTTCTGCTGTGTTGTGTCCAGCCAACAACCCAACCATCTTTGAACTAGTCGTGTGTGAATTATCAGGAGAAAAACGCCTTCAGCAAGTGCTATCACAAAGCATCTATCCCCAAGACAAACTTCTGGGTCTCAAATAAAACAGGCGACATGTGGTCCAACCAAGGACGTAGACTCAGAGGCTCTTACTGGTCTAGAGTGTCTTGGTGACTCTCTCTTTAGTTCCTGCACTTAGTACCTGCAGGCCAAGGCGGTCAAGCACTAGCAAGGATTCACTAGGGCTCCCAAATGACAGTCCTACCTCTGGTCACACACTCAGTACCTCCTGCATGGGTAACGCATTTCAGGCCCGCCGGAATGCATCACAGGTGAGGTGAGATCAGGAAGGGTGGGAACAGAGCACTGTGAAACAGCTGAATATCCCCACAAACTGAGGGCCCTCCAAACGACTTGAAGTCCTACAGCTGTTGTTTCTTTCTCTAATTATCTTCAGTGAATGCCCTCCCCTAAACCTCATGTCTACCTTAAAAGCATCAGGAGTATTTTAATTGGGTAATAACCATACATATTTTCATTCCAATAAATTAAAAAGAATTAAGAATAAAATTTTATGATGATTATAAACTATATTACTGACTCTAGGGACAAGAACAATTATGAAAAATATGTGCTACATATTTGGCACAAATATGAATTTAGACTTTAAACTACTCATCTTACATGCTCAAGCAGCTTATGAAAGCTATAAAAAAATATTCACCTAAGAACAACAAAATGAGTTACAATAATGATTGATATTTTATCATTAATAGCACAGCAAGCTTTATCACAAATCTTGAAACTGATGTCATCTTTGCCTGTCCAGCTTATGATAAAAATAAATATACTATAAAAAGCATGAAAGGTGGTAAACTGTCATGTTTTTGAGATTTTTTTCCCTTTTCTCTTTTCATTAAAATTGCTTACCATGGAAAAGTGACAAACCTGGGAATCTGAATAAATTGGACTTTTACTACTAAATATTGGAGAAGACGATCAAAGTTAAGCCTTAATAAGCAGCTATTTGAGGACAAGTTCAACTTGCATGCATATGGATCATCATTTGAGCATAGCCTCTAAACTTGGCTATGCCCAGGTCCCCAAATTGGAGCTGCCTTTGCTAGCAAAAACATTTCTCGTTTTGAGTTAATACTACCTCCCAGCAATCAGGAATAATTCACAGTTAGAGTAAATGTTCTGAATAAAGACAATTAGAGAAATTGCCAAAGATACTGAGGACAAAAATGGGCATGCTGCCTGGAGGGGTTGCCTTTGTTAGCGTTTTACTTAGGCTCAGCCTCAAGTCCTTTGCACTATGTATTGAACTATGAGAAGTTTGTTTCGGCTAAGTACTGACGCTCTCTAGCATGACCAACATCTCTTTTGATGAATGGAATTCACAGATTTTTATTTTGCCTATGGGCCTGAGTTTTGCCTCCACCCTGTGTGACCCCTGACAGATTAACTGGTCTGAGACTCGGTTTCCTCATTGCTAAAACAAGTGCTAGCGTGAGTATTAAATGGCATAATGTTCACAAAATATTTAGGATATCGTTGGCAGGCAGTCAATACCTTTTACTGAATCTGCCAGGTCAAACAAGATTGAATCTTGGTTCTGACATTAACTAAAATTTGAGACTGTTTCAGAAAAAAAGACTGCATCTAAATGCATGATGGCAACATTAACATCTTATTTACATTCAGAAATATAGCCTTGAACTCAAACTTGAGGCTTCAGTGAGATTCAACTTTCCTTCCCCCCATCACTGTGTTGAAGAAAGTATTTTTGTGTAACACTGGAGAGCTTAATGCTGTTCATGCCAAGTGATTATCGTTACCAGATAAGTTCAAAATCTACCAAAAGGCTGTGGGGGACACCATTTCCTTCACAGAGAAAAAAAAAAAGGGATAAAGTTTTGTTTATTCGCTTGGGAGCCCATGGGTAATGTCAGAGCAGTAAAGCATGAAGAGCTATGTCTTGGTTTGTATTTAAAAAAGAAAATTCTTCTGGGAAGTGACTTTGTTATGCTACAATTCATTCTGTGAGTACTTTTGATGGCCAAGTTACAAACTCTTGAATATAAAGACCTAGAATAGAAATGCTGACACACCTGTAACTAGAGCTGGGTGATTGGCAGCCCCATCAGACTGAAACAGATACACAAAATAAACCGAGGCTAATTGCTGCCCTGTTCAGGGGGAGAGCCTACTGTAACTAATATGGATGAGTGCATTGTACCACTTGACAAATGACAGGGTCACCATTAGCAATGTGGAACCCATTCATTGTTGTCTCTCAACAAGGGCTTACTAAGACATCATCAAATTCCCACTGAAGGCTAGCTTACTACAGGCTCCTCAGATTTTGAAACTGGACTCAGTAGAAGCCACAGTATTTGATACTGATCTGTGGCCTGGTCCTTGACAGCCAGACATTGGAAACACATGGGATTGAAGTACACCCCAGTTAATTTGTTCCTAGTATTTTCAGTGTCAGAAAGAGGGAGGGAGAGGGGGAAAGAGGGCTATGGTGTCAGACTCCAGAAGTAGAGCTATTCTTGTGTGTCTAACTCATTATTTTGGATGCCAATGCTGACTGCAGTGGAATGAATATGGTGACCAAATTTCATTGAAGTTTGGTTTTCTGGCCCTGTTGGGTATGCTTGTGATAGTTGCCTCATTTCAGATAGTTGCCCCTCAATTTTGGATATTCTGCCTTTGTTATTCACAAATACTAAACTATCTTAGGGTGCTTTTTAAGTTTTGGGGGTGGGGGTACTCAACTATGCTAGAATTGCCCACAGCAAATCTAATGCCCAGTGCTTCCCTTGGCTTTCACTGCTGGCCCACATATATCCTCTGTTATCCTTTATAAAGTGTGACTCTTCAAGATGTCAATATAAAACTGCAGTGTGTTTCATAAAGTGTTCTCATCCCTGCTGTAGGTAGGTGGAAAGAGGGGGATGGGATGTACAAGTCCTTGTTAGGGAGTAGGGGATGCCATACTTGGGGTAATAAGGTAACAGGTGATCCAAAAATGTGGACCATGAAGAACTAAATTGTATGGCCTGTACCCTGTGTTTGAGTGCTCCAGATCAAAGGAAAGAAACACTAATGAGGACAGGAAGAGCTATAAAAGGGATCTCCAGCCAAGGTAGGATGCACCTGTGTTTCTGAAAGGTGAGATGGTTTAGATGGCTAAAAGGAATGTTTCCAACCGGGAAGACATGGTGGGTAGAAATGCTGAGGCTGGGCTGGAGTCAGTGTGTTCCCATAACTATAGGAATCCTTAGGAATTATTTCATTTTGGGCCCGGCAGCGTGGCCTAGCGGCTGAAGTCCTGGCCTTGAACGCATCGGGATCCCATATGGACGCCGGTTCTAATCCCGGCAGCTCCTCTTCCCTTTTAATTCCCTGCTTGTGGCCTGGGAAAGCAGTCGAAGATGGCCCAAAGCCTTGGGACCCTGCACCCGTGTGGGAGACCCAGAAGAGCTCCTGGCTCCTGGCTCCTGGCTTCGGATCGGCACAGCACTGGCTGTTGCGGCTCACTTGGGGAGTGAATCATCGGATGGAAGATCTTCCTCTTTGTCTCTCCTCCTCTCTGTACATCTGACTTTCCAATAAAAATAAATAAATCTTTTTTTAAAAAGAAATTATTTCATTTTTACATTCTAGGGACTTAGTAATTTTGTCTGTGCAGAGTCAGTTAGCTTTTGCAGGGACAGATTTGATGGTCTGTACATGCAGAGATCTACTTCATTTTAGCTTTTGCTCTTATTTCCTGCAAATTTGCCAAAATATTATTCTTTATATTGTTTCCCTGCTGACAGCCATCCAGGTTTTCCATCACTCAGTTTCCTGAAGATCATGGACCAGGTCTTTGCAGCCTGGTTCGGCTTTCCCCTTGAACTTCACTGCATGATTGAGACCTTCTCACTTCTTGCACTGAGCTTCAGCCATCTGGGACTTGCTATTATTATTTCCATTCCTGGAACCTGCCATATCATGTGTCACCTCTGGCCCTGCACATAAAGCCCAGACCTTGGTTTAGTCATCACTTTACAGGGAGCTCGAGAAAGCCTCCATGGCCAGATACCTACAATAAACTTTTAACCAACAGTAATGCACTTCCCCTTTCATGTGCAAACTAGTTATCTTGTTGACACTTACATTTGCTCATACATTGTTTGTACACTTGTCTGTCTTTTGACTATTTTCTCAAGCAATTTTAGATTCATAAAAGAATTGAATGCAAGGTACAGAAACCTCTTATATACTCCCACCTTCTTCAAACATCCTCCCCCTCTCCATCCGAGATACATTTTTTAACTGATGAACCTATAGTCAGTCACACATTATTATCACCCAGATAGAGTTTATATCAGGATTCATCCATGGTGCTGTTTGGATAAACCTACAGAACTGTAAGGGCAGTTAAAACTTTGTGGAAAAAGGAATTTAAAAGGTAAGTTGGTGCAAAAAATGTTTTAAAGTCTATGCATATAAGGAGCCTTCAAAAACCTGTTTAAATTATAGTCAGATCTAGTCTCATGGAAAAGACAGATGTTGCGTATTTAACGTGTGTGTCTGCGTGAAAACATCTAGAAAGTCATCTATTCTGTGGCTTTATTCATAATTGCTAGAACTTGGAAGCAGATAAGATGTTCTTCAGTAGGTGAATGGATGACTAAACTGGTACATCCAGATCATGGCATACTATTCAGCACTGAGAAGAAATGAGCTCTCAAGCCATGTACTGCAATGGAAGACATGCCAATGAATGCTACTAAGTGAAAGGCAACCTATTGTGTGATTTCCAGTCTCCAGTGGAAATGGTAAACTCCTCATGATGAGAAATTGTATTTGACTGGATCATGAGTGGCCACCAGACAGTCTGGTTCCCATGTGCTCATTCACTTCAGTCACTCAAAAATTTCTATTGAGTAACTCACCGTGAAACAAAACAAAAATACTCCATCTTCCTATTCTGCTTGGGATGAAAAACTCTCAAACAAGATAAAAATGAAATATACAGTTTGTATATATCTATAGTATAAGCAGAAATGCTTAGGAGAAAAAATCAAGGAGAGAGAATGAACGGTGTTTGGGGTTGGGGGAGCTCCCACTAGGGTGGCCAAGGTGGAGTGGGGACACTATTCCTGTAACTATGTACATGATTATGAAAGGAGTGAGGTCTTTATTACTTAATAAGTGCTGCATTTTAGGTCAAAAGATGTCTTTTTGTAAGGCTATGTCTTTTTGGTTTGAGGACTATCTTAAATGGCAGTGCTTTGAAACAATTATATAATTCATCCTGGAGCAACACTCAGTTATTTGTAGGCCTGTTGAGTAAAAGAATCCCAACACAAGCAAACACCTGTTACGTAAAAGGCCAAACTCTCATGTGCAATGTGCTCAGCATGTAATTCTTTATCATTGCTTTTTTAGGAGATTCATGCCTGCAGATGGGGGTAGATGATGTTAGTGACAAGGAGTTGCTTTCATAGGCAAAGGCAGGGGGTGAAAAATTATGTAATCACACAATGCAGAGGTCATTATAATTTTGTAATCTTGAGAGGCATCTGGAGCTAGTACTGTGTCTCCTGTAGTACTCATCAATTAGCTGTTAAAGGAACTGTTTCACCAGTGACATCATAGTTACTCTGTGTGCTGGGAATGCCTCCTGCTAGACATGCCAGAGGGAGATGCCAGCAGAAGCAATTTCAATGGCTTCAGGCCCCAGAGTTCATAACTTGTATGGAGCCCACAGATCCCTTCTGTACTTGACATCTGGTCTAGGCTAACAGTGTGGAGCGTCATTCAGCACAGCCCTCACTGGCTCCCCAGGCCGCCCCTGCTCCATCAGCACACGCCACAATCACCAGCTTCTCTTCTCTCAACACTTGCTCCCAGACTCCCTGAGCCAAACCTCCTAAGAAAATGCGCACACAAAAAAGGACAGATTCCACACCTTTCTCCAAAATCATGGGACCGCTCTTCAGCCAAGAGCTTGGTTTGGCCTCTGTCGAAATACATTCTTGTTATACTTGTTCAGAGTCTGGGCAATGTTAAACATCTCAGATTGCCCTAGTGTACGATGTGGCTTACAAAGTGTAAATGCACAGGAGAAATAAATACTACTGTGCGTGTAAAAACTATTTAACGTTCATGAACTTAATAACTAGAGGAAAATGGGATGCATCACCTGCTTCTCAACATGGTGTTATTTCCCCAGCATATGACTGAACTTTGGGGCATTTCTTGTTTTCCTTTAGTCTCCTCCACCTCTTGTCTTTATTAGAGAGGTAGTTGAGCTTCAATTTGGTCTGAAATGCTGTGGCTTTTTGGAGCAACATGATCAAAGTCCATTGTCAACACTCAGGTCAGCGCCAACAAAGTTCAGATCATACATCAAGTGTGCCCTCAGTGTGCCTTTCAGCTACAGGCAAGGTCTTGCTAGGTTTGATCTTGAACTGTGCACATTGAGAAGTATCTAGCCCCTTTGGTTGATAATTCCTGCCCAGCAGTACTCAACTTAATGTAGTCTTCTGGCCACTTCAGTTTCCCCTATTTCCACACCTAACTGTATAATTTGATCTTTGCATTTGGTACACTTGGTGGATCTGAAACTATGCAGCTGAAGTTTGGTTTTGACCCAATAACTGGATTACTTTCAAGTTTCACGTTTATAAAGGAAAAATTTTTTAAAAATCTCAGCCTTTCTTACTATTTGACATTTTATAAGGCAGCCACAGTGTGTGAGATGCTAGTATGGTTCGACACAGTCCCAGGGAAATGATGAATATGCAAATGTTTTTCCCCAACCAAGTGGTAGAAGTAATGGAAATAAATAGTAGATCATACTTGGTGCTGACAGTGAGGTGTCTTTCTGGGGATTGAAAATAGGGAAAATGGTTGATCTCTACTCATTAAGTTATTTGAATAAATGCATAATTGAGGAAGATAAATGGGAAAAGTAACTATAGAAACATGAGTATAAGGGTACTTTAGAAAGTTCATATAAAATTAAATCATATGCATAATGAGTTAGCAATAAGATGCATGTTTTAAAAGGAAAAAACATAAGCTTATTTTAGTACGAAAACTTTAATGCAAACCTAGTGCTTTCATAATACACATTTGCAATGAAATTTTAAAAGATCTCTTATATACATAGATTTCAAAACTTTTTTACACAAAATGAGCATCTTTTAATTTCATTTTCCCACAAATTTTTGAAAATATTCCCATTACCCTGAAAAACACAATCCTACAATACTTCCCAAACCAGCTTGCAATGATCTCCCATGGTCACAATGCCAATTTTTCTTAAAGATTTATTTATTTTTATTGGAAAGTCAGATATACAGAGAGGAAGATCTTCTGTCTGATGATTCACTCCCCAAGTGGCAACAACGGCCAGAGCTGAGCCAATCCAAAGCCAGGAACCAGGAACTTCTTCCAAGTCTGCCATGCGGATACAGAGTTCCAAGGCTTTGGCCTGTTTTCCCAGGCCACAAGCAGGAAGCTGGATGGAAAGTTGGCAGCTGAGACATGTACCAGAGCCCAATGGGATCCTGGAAAGTACAAGGTGAGGATTTTAGTTACTAGGCTAGCGCGCTGAGCCCCATGATGCCAATTTACGTTGTGTTTACATTTATGTTTTTTCAGGTCTGTCGTATTCCATCATCATTCCAGCATTTTTGTAAAAGTCATATTTGTTAACATTCTAAGATAAAGATAAGAAGATAATGTATGTTTAATGCTTGCCATCAGCATTGCAGAAACATTTAATATTCAGTTTTATTTATGTTATTTCTTTATATTATTTTTTCTTCAAAGATGACAGACTTCAACACGACTTTATCATCTGTGAGAACTCTTCAACTGCATTCCTCATCAGACCATTGTTAATAAAATGTGCAGTGCTTTCTTTTACCTGCTGTTGGAAAACACAGTCAAACACACATGGAAGTCACTTGAGCAAAACTCAAGTAGGATGTTGATACAATCCCTACTTTAAAGATTTTATTCTGTACTTCAGATAAATTTGATCAATCTCATTATTGAACCAATGAAGACCATCATGAACTTCTACCTCTCTGAAATATAATTGAAAATAGTTGGTTATTTATATTGTCATATCTCATCTTTTACAAGACTAAATATTAGTGAGGGACACTAAATAGAGAACATCAGGATGAATTTCCCTGGCATTGGTTTGTAGGTCAAACACATACATACATCTTCAAAAGTTAACAATATGTAAAACATGGATTATGCTTTTAAAACTGCTATCTGGGGCCTCTGCCATGGCATTAGTCTCCCAGCTTCAGGGCCAGCATCACATATGGGCACATGTTGAAATTGCTGCTGCTCCTCTTCCGATCCACTTCCTGCCTGAGGCCTGAGAATGGCTCAAGTGGACGTAGCCCGGTCCAGTCCTGACCATTGTAACCTTTGGAGAGTGAATCACATTCTGAAATTTTGCCTCTCAGAAAAATAAATAAACCCTAAAAAAAAATCTGCAAAATTTCCATTTTATCCCATAGACTCTGAGTTCTTGGAAGGGCTTTTATCTCTCTGCACAGAGTGTCTGTTATCTAGATTTCTATTTCTCTTGAGTGAGTGGACATGCTCATTTTCAGCTGGGAGGTCTGGAGAGAGAGGTGCCATGGAAGATACTAAATAGACCCACTGGTAGAAGCCCAGTTCTCTACAAGGCACATCAGCTTAACAGAGCATGGGAATGAGAAGCAAGTCCCCAAGAAACTATTGATGTAGGTGGTTAGAAGAAAAGGGAGTTTAGATTGTGAGAGGGAATGACTTAAAGGATTCCTGTCTAGGTCTTTATTCAGACAGAAACTTGCCAGAAAAGGTCCCAGCTCTCTGATGCTTTGGACGCCTGTCTTCGGGAGGCTCAGTAAAGTCAGTTGAAATCGTTTAGGGTGTTCTGCTCAGTGCAGCTGAGTGTGATGGATGGCTTGGTGTGCTGTTTATCTAGTGCAGGTTGGTATTTCACCTCTGTTTTCATTAGACTGATGGTAAAGTAATAATTCTTTCCTCTGGCTGAAAAATCTGTCTTCAGCCATTTGTTGATCTTCTTGAATGGGCACTTTCGGTGCACAGAAGGTATCCTAAAGGAGGTTTTGAATGAAAACTTACATAATGCTAGTCGGCATCCACGGAGCCCAGCAGCAGAGGCTTCTGCTAGACTTACCATGCTTACAAACTGCACCAAGTCACATCCAACCCAGAGGGGAAAACCTGGAAAAGGACTCAGGTAAAAACCACATCTGTTGGAGACAGTGACCAACATGTTTTATTTCTTTGCAAATCTTCCAAGTTTCTATTATAAATAAGATCATGCCAATGTAGACTTCACCATGCAGTATGAAGTACATTCTATCTGGGTCTCAGAATGCTTCACCATGAGGCTGTGGGCAAATCTCTTAAAATCTCACAGTCATGCTTTCCTTATAGCGCACATGAAGGCTGAAGGCCATAGTCATGTTTTTTCCTTGAAAGCACTGATCAAGATACCTTGGCTGTTATTTTTTCTCCAAGGCCAGTAGGAACGAATTGCAGGGTGACAGAGACTGGTGGCAAGAGTGACAGCTTCTTCCCTCCAGGCTCTTTGACAGGAGAGTGGAAAGCAAGAGCAAAATGGTTGGGTACTTAAGCATGGGTCAAAGAAGGACTCTCCCTGCAACTGATGGGACAGATTTATTCTAGCAATTTCAAATGGGTTTTGAATCACAGAGACCATGAGCTTTCCCCACCCACTGGAAACTGTTGAAAGGATTCATCCATTAAGTAGGGAGGGGCCATCAGAAAAGACAGATGCTTGGACCACTGGTTCTAACTCTTGACTCCCATTTAGAGTGAGTGTCCTTCCTTCCCATCAACCTGTAGGGAGAATCCAGCTCTCCTTTGTGTACTTTAGGTCACTTGCTTGAGAAATGGTTCTCATTTAACAGAACTAGGGTGGACATTGCTCCCTGCTTGTTTCTGACATTCCAGTTTATGCTAGAATAATTAACACTCCCTGCAACTCTCAAAGTGTCTGAGTTTGCACAGTGCAGTACATGGTGTCCCAAACACATTAATTTTTCTATAGGTATCTTCTGAACTTCTGCAAAATACTTAATGTACTTTATAATACTTAATTGTAGCATACTATAATGTTTCTATTACCAATTGATCTGGTTTGTGCCATATCAATACATAAACATTTTTACTTTATTAGTTTTATATAGTTCTTAGTATTATTTTCACACAGTATTCCTGAATTCAAGTAAAATAATTACAAAGAATTATGATCATACAATATGGTAATTCTATTCAGGAAGGATTTCCCTCCAATTGTTTTTTTTGTGCAAATGTAACTTGTATAAATGTTGGTGATAGTAGTTGCTGTTATGAATGGCAACTAAGGGATTATTATTACTCATTCATTTTCCAGTTAATGCTTCCAAGGCACTGAGCTACATGAGAAATGCACAAAGCAAAGTCAGAGGCTCTGACCTGAGTGTTTTATAGAAAGCAGAAGGAGGAGACAAATAGCTGAATGGTTATAATTGTGATACCATACCGGTATTACAAACTGGGAGTGTCTGACCAAGCTTCTGGCCACACAATAATGGAAAGTGAGGCAAGATTTCCAAATGACAGTGTCGTGGAACTGTCTTGGAGGATGTGTAGGAGTTTGCCCAGGAGCAAAGAAAGATCTGTGTTCTTTAAAATCCTAATGTTAGAAACATTCTTTCCCTTGAATATTATTTTCCTGTGCCTTGTAAAGGAAACTGTTGCTAACAACTGAAACTCTGCTAGTCTCAATGTCTTTTACTTAGCAAACTCCTACAAGGTTCAGTTTCTACAACAACAATTTCTAGTAGAAATATGAGATCCATATAGATAATTTCAATTTCTTAGTAGTGACATAGTGAGAGATACAGCAAACAAGTCAAATGAGCTATCATGATATATAGCACTTAATCTAATATTTCCAAAATATTATTATTTCAATATGTGATCCACATTAAAAAGTAATGAGATATTTTGCCACCTTGTTTTCACAAAAAAATCTTCAAAATTCAATTTTGTTTTGTTTTTGATTTAAGACATTTCTTGATTTGTGCCAACCTCATTGCCTTGCCCATTACCCACAGGTAGCTAGTGGCTCTCATGTTCAACAATGTGGTTTTATAACATCAACAGCAAATGTCACTATGGTCACAAATGAAAATGAACCCAGAGTGTCCTGGCTGGGTTTCCCCGTGACTGCTAATCTGTCTCTTCCATAAATAGCATGTATGCCAAGAAAGGAGAGAAAAAGAGCTATGTTGTATTCTCAGATTTCTCTTATTTATGACAGCCAGTGGTGTTTATAATGACAGGTCCCATACCTCATAACCAAACTATGAGACAGTCTTGGAAAAAATAACCATTTAACTGTAAGAGCAATAAAAAGCACTTGGGATTTCACAGGCTGGCTACAGATTTGTCACCGTGGATCTAATTCATTACTGTGCAGCTACTGTACACTTTGAAACCAGTTACTCCATCCCAAATAATGTAGCCAAGGGAAACCCTCTCACATAATGTCACCTCTGACAAGATTTGTCTTACTGAAATAGCAGCAGTGCCATTCATGTACAGTAGTACATTGCCACAGTGTGAATAATGAGAGAAAAGGATGGCATGGGGATGAGAGGTCCACTAGTGACTTAGCAGTGACAGCAGTCATGTCTATCTGTGAAATAGCAAGAATACATTTCTTAACTTTCAGATTCCCCACTTAGCAGAGGTACTTAGGACGGCAATGTGCTTCTTCAGTCTCTGAGTGATAGGACCATCAAGTGAGCTGCTCTTCCTTTATTTCTTCATTGGGTCACTCACACTTTGTGGTAAGAACATTACTAATTGCCTGGCTGGTGCCAAGGGCACTGTGGAGTCATTGAGGAAGTCATTCTTAGCTCCAACCCGTGTAAGAGAGCTCTATTACTCTCCAGAGAGGCAATATGCTATCCTGAGAGAATACAGGGCTGGCGCCTCCAAGTTCTTCCATAGACAAGGTACACAGCCTGGGGCCAACTCTTCTAACTGCAATTTTCTCAGCTGTGAAAATTGAGAACAGCAACCTTGACTGCTTTAGCGCAAAGTTGTGTTTATTAATTAGTTTGCATTTCTAAGTGCTTCACAACTGGAAAGTTTCACTATTGCATCAAGGGATATTTCCTTTCATTTTCTCCCCTGCCACATTAGGATGAAAAGAAACTGTGCTTACTGAAGCTGTGAGAAAAAATGGAGGAGATTGAGGCAAAAACAAAACCAACAAACCTGACTCCGCAGGTAGTGGCTCATTTCCCTGAGTTAAGACACCAAGTCATTAGAGGGAGCTTGGTAAATTAGGTGTCTTAAAGGGCAGCCGAACCTGCTAACTGAAGAATTGTGTTTATTTGGGGCTTAATTTTTATGATCCCTTCATTGAAAAAAAAAAAAGAACATAACAATGAGCCAAATCACACTGTACTGGAGGATTTGACAAAGAAAAGAGTCATGAATATGATTTTATGACCTAAGTTGAAAAACAGGAGGTTGGATGTGTGTTTTCATGCCTTTGGACCAACAACTATCCTTGTTCTATTTCAGTCTTGTCCCTGTATGTCTGTCAGTCTCGCTACCGACTGTCCTCTTGTCATCTAAACATCATTAAGAGAGAGCATTCACTCATCTGCTGTGGCTGCCCACTCAGCTTTTCTGTTTCCTCCACCCTGTGGCTAGCACCTTGCTGGCATCACGTGGCAAGTTCTCATCAATGAAAACTCAGCCGAGTTGGGTGTCTAAGAAGTGGCTCTGCCTTCTCTGCTCACTGAGAACTGGAAGCAAATCTGAAGTTGCAGAGTAAGGAAAGGCCTGACAACAGTAGCCCGAGACCTTTATCATCACATGGAGGAACATCTCCCACAGCTAAGGAACATCTGCTTTGGACTAGCATGTGTATATTCATCTTCTGGGGTGCAAAATCATTGAAGTTCTGAAATTTATTGCTATAGCAACTAAAATCAACCTGACACAGAAGTATCAAAACTGACACTCCTCCCTGAATGTCTCATTGTAGCTGTCTCTCCCATAACAGACCATAAAATTCCTGTAAGAATTTTATGTGTAGTGTAGTGCAGGACATATATATATAATATCTAACAAACACATGTGGCAGGAGTTAAGGGAGGTAGAAAATAGAGAAGGAAGCAAGAAAGGATGAAAGGAGGGAGGGAAGGAAGAAAGAATAAGGAAGGAATGAGGGAGGGAGCGAAGAGAAGTGAGAGAAAAGAGTAGTAGAATCCATGTGCATGCATTTAAGGTGACTTCTTGGTTTCTTTGAGGCTGTCAAACTCAGCATACTCTTTCATCCTCAGTCTGTCATTCACTGATAAAGGGGACTTATGTCTGCTGAATTTGTAGTCTTGCAAAGAAAGGATGAACACAGAGTTGTGAGGGGAATTTCTTGCTGGAAGACACCAATCCCTTAGCAAGAGCAGACCACATATCATCACCCAAGAGAGCTGGGCCACCGCCAACATCTCCATCAGCAACTTGGAAGAGTTGTCTGTCTTCCCAACACAATAAAACTGGAGCCATGACAGTCCAGAGCTCCAGCCAGCACAATTATATGAAGCCAAACCACATTATCACTTGTAGGTTGCAGGATTTATGACTAAGAATGATGGAAAATAAAGACAGAAAGACTTTAGTTGTCTGAATTCATCATTCAGAAAAGACAATATGTATTAATAACAAAAAGGAATTGTATATGCAGTATTTTTTTTCTAGTGAAAACCCTAGCAAACAGAGTAGAAACAGATGCTGGAAAAATTGAGAAAATCGGAGGAAAAAATGACTGGAAACCATGGCCAGTTTGCTCCTGTTTGGAAAACTTGCAATTGATATCCTTCATTGTCAAAAAATAAAACAAAACAAAACAGAAAATACTCTCCTTTCAGATGGGTTCAGGCGATATTTATTTTTCTCTTGGAAGTTTCCTGGGTTTGGGGAGAGTGCTTCTCACTGGACTGAAAGAGAAGGTAGGTTTGTGTTCGGATTGGTGTCTGCTGATGCTACAGTGAGGCAATGAGACACAACTCATTTTCCTTGTAAGAACCCCGTGTTTCACCTCCACTCTGAGAGGGTTCCTTCCTTCGGTAGGCTCTCTGCCATGGCCCCAGGTGGAATCAGTATTGAGTCCTTCTGCTTTCTAATGGCTGCTTATGAACTACTCTAGAGTGTTTCACTCTGTGAGAGCCGGTCCCGTTGGACTCTTGGCCAGTACTGACTCATGGTGGGAATTCCAAAAACACAGAGGGGCTCTTCTTCAGGTTGTGGTTTTACCATCCAAGTTTTTTACACAGACAATTATTTTCAGTCAATTCCTGGTAGATAAGTAAGCTGGTATTTTTTTTATTTAATATTTTCAAATGTTGTATTATGTTAATGCATGTTATCGAAGCCACTGATGAACTACTTATCAGAACCCAAATTTAGCCTTAAGGATTTGCAAGGTAGAAAAGATTATTGGAGAAAGGACGGAAGGAAGGCACAACACGGGTCTGCAAACACAGGATTTGTTCCTTCTGTCGCTGCTTGGACGGGCTCCCCACACCCTGTAAGTGAGCGTGTTTCCAGAACACCTGAAGCAGAGACCACAGTTTTATGATGTTTGCCTTTTCACAGTGAAGTTTACATTAGGGAGCTATATTTTCTCTCTATTTATTTTTAAATCATTTGGATTTTCCGATAAAATAACATTTTCATTTGCTTCCTTCTTCCCAGATGAACACATTTATTGTTTTAATCCACAAAGCTTTCCATGTGAGGCTGGGGTTGCCCTTAGGACACTCTGAGGGTGGTGTACTAGAAGAGGAATGTACTATTTGCATCTAGGAAAATATTTTTCTGGCTGAATGCCTATCCACTAAAATAATAACTGATCATCAAAGCCATTTATCCCAGATACCCTCCCAAGAGTGGTAATCCCATTTCCTGGAGTCAAAGGAAAGGATGAGAATCAAGGGGAGTGGGGATCACTGTTTGGAAGGAGGAAGTGGTTTAAGAAATTTAGGGGCTGACACACAGGAAAGGAGGAAATGAGGAAACCTAGATGTTCTCTCTGGACAACCAGTTTGAACCGAATTCAGCTTAGTGGGAAGGAAATTCATTATCTTACGCTCTGTGGTTGGGGGCTATTTGCTATGATTTACAGGCCCTGGTCTGTCATAATGGGCTCTTTGATGGAAAGACAAATAACTTTTTCCACTATGGATATTACTGATGCAAATCAATCATTATTTGAATTGTATTGAATTTTGATCACCTTCTCCCCACACAGAACTTAACCGTCAACTCATTTGTGTGGATATTCCTCTAACTTCGCGACACTGATTATGAAAGACCGCTTCCATCTTCCATTCAGTCTTCTTTTCCTTTATCGTGAAGACTTCCCTTCCTTCCTAAATCCAGTCATTTGGCCCTTTGAATTCTCTCCAGTTCCATGGATTTTTTATTGTAATGTTTCCACCTATTATACAATTTCAACTTCTATATTTCATGATCCCATAGATTTTCAAGTGTAGCATCAGAACTGAAATTTTATTAAAAATAAATCAGTGTCATTTGTTGGAAAAAAAAATTCATTGGTCATTGCAACCAGACAAGAGGCAACACTGAGGAGAGGCTAGCACGGGTGACTTCAGGCTGGCCAGACCCGGCTGCAGCCAACACCTGCCTGGGCCTGCTCAGGACCACTCAGCCAGGATAGAGTCTCAGCAGGGGAGACAGGCGCTTGCTCCAGCCCACCTGTGAGGCCCTGGGCTGCTCACCTGACTCCATCTGGAGCAATAAACAGGCAGGTGGCAGGAAGCCAAGCTCCTTTGGGCAGGTATTTCAATTCCTGGGAGGTGACCACAGGTTTGTTTTTCTATTCAATAAAACCTAGAATAGGTATGTGTGCACGATTCATGTATATCTAAAAGTGAATGCATTAAAATATTCCAAACTTAGATGGTGGTGATAGTTGTACAACTCTAACACTACTCTAAAAGCCACTACATAGGTAAGTACATTTCATGGGGGTGAATTGTGTGTGATATGGATTACACTTCTATGAAGATTTCTTTAAAGCATGAATGTGCTTATTCATTTTTTCCTGAAATACACTGGCAGTTATTCTTATTGCTGACAGCCTTTCTCTTTTTATTTAATCTTTTTCAAGTCTTCATCATCCCAGAATATAGGAAAGTACTCCTGGATTGATAAATGTTGGATAAGGAGATAAAGCTTCCCCCACCTCCAGTTTAGAGCTGCCAGGCCAAACTATGGTGTTCATTTTATGGGATCAGTGAGAGAATTTGTTCCTCAAAATGGATCTGAGACAGAGTGGTGGTTCCCATGCACTGCTGAAGTCCCTCTCAGCCCACCACCAAGGCTCACACCAGGGGACACATGCTTAGGATGGTGCTGGGAAGGCATCGCAATTTCAAGGTGATGTTTTCTGGGAGATTTTCCACTTCTAAGAGTCCAGGATGGTGGATGAGATCTGTAGATATGGCTGTGAATGCATTAATTGTTACTTAACTTTCAAGCCTTTCTTAATAGCGGATTCATAAACAGTGGTTCAGGTTTGCAGTGTTTGGGGCAATATAATTATAGACAATAAAACTTCATAAGGATTATATTGATTTTAGAAAAGTTACTCATTTCTCTGCTTTTGATGATTTGGTAAGTCAAGTGAATAGCAGAGAACAGTGCTTTTCAAATTATTGCGAAAAATCAGATTTTAAAAAAATATCCAAAGGTTTGGTAACTTTTATAAAATCGACAAATTATGAGTGAAAGAAAGACAAAAAGTACATGTTCCCTTTTAATATAAGACTCACAGGGCATAAAATTGTACCCTGGGGTCTTGTGCCATGATATGGAGCACAAAATCTCTGCCTGTAGCGCCAGCATCCCATATGGAAGCCAGGTTGAAGTCCCGGCTAATCTAGTTCCCTGCTAATGTACCTGGGAAATCATTGAAGGATGGCTCAAGTTCTTGGGCTCCTGCACCCATATGGGAGACCTGGTAGAAACTGCTGGCTCCTGGCTTCAGATCAGCTTAGCTCTCTGTCTATTGCAATCATTTCAGGAGTATGCCAATGGATGAAAAATGTCTCTGTCTCATCTCTCTGTTCTTCAAATAAAAATCAAGAAATGCTTAAAAAATTATATTTCGTGGGCCAGCAACATGTCTTAGTGGCTAAGCTTCTGTCTGCAGTGCCAGCATACCATATGGGCGCCAGTTCATGTCCCTTCAGTTCTGATTCAATGTCCTGCCTGTAGCCTGGGAAAGAAGGCAAGATGTTGGGCCCCTGCACCGACATGGGAGACCAGGAAGAAACTCCTGGCTCATGGCTTTGGAGTTATGGCCATTTCAGGGTGAACTGGTAGATGGAAGATCTTTGTCTCTCATTCTGCACTTCGAATAAACTCTGCCTTTCAAATAAAATTATTAATATTTTAAAATTACATTTCAACATAATCCGTGAAATATATCAATAAAGCAAGCAGTCTCATTTCTTCTGTAAACATATACCTAAATGTACATTAATTTGACTAGAGTTTGTACACTTTTAAATTATAATTGATAATCTACATTATCAAACACAATAGGAAAAATTGTTTTTTAAAAATTGTACACATTGGAGGACAGAATGGTGGTTTAACATGCTCATCCTCCATCCTGTAATGCCAGCATCCCATAAGGGCACTAATTTTAGTTCTGGCTGCTGCACTTCCAATCCAACTCCCTGACTATGGCCTGGGGAAGCAGTGGAGGACGGCTTTCATCCTTGGGCCCTTGCACCTATGTGGAAGACCTGGAGGAAGCTCTTGTTTTCTGGCTTCAGATTGGCTTAGTTCTAGCCATTGCAGCCATTTGGGGAGTGAATCAACAGATGGAAGATTTCTGTCTCTCTCCTTCTAACTGTAAATCTGACTTTCAAATGCAAATAAATAAATCTTTAAAAAAATTGTACATGTTGTTTATTAAAAACCTCCACAGAAGTGACTAACAGAGAAAATTGTTTTTACCACAGTAATTTTTGTAGTTCTGCAATTGTAACATTATATTGTGAATACAATGCTTTCTTCATATTAAACAACTATAGAAACATAGTGAACAATTAAATATCAACATTAAATGTTACTGTGATGAATGATCTTACTTGCTGTCTTATCTAGGTCAGACTGATGACCATGTTACTTACAGGGGAAAGTGAATATCAAAACTGTCTCTAGGTTTAAATAACATTTATAACTAGGAAACAAGTTTTACAAAGCTATTAATGGGAACAACAAGAAGAAAAAAGAATATTAATTTCTACCATTTTCCCAAATGAAACAAATGAAACTTTATAAGTAGGGTTTATAAATGATGACTTCTATAAATGTATAAATTTAAGTTAATTTTGGATAACGATTTTCTACTTATATACTTTTGGACAGAATTTGATAGTCTTAAAATATTACATGTTTAAGCATGGTTGCGCTATTCAATTTGTATAACTCACAAGTTCAATACTCCCTAATCTGGCCAGTTACTGTTGTTCAGTGGGATGAATCCATTGACTATACATTTAAATGTTAAGGCAGTGTTACATCCCTACAAAAATCTGTGATGTATTCATGTTGATTAATGCATTCATCACATTTCAGGCTAGTAATAGTCGCTGGACCAGCATTGCTCCATGGACCACACTTTGAACAACACTATTCATCCACCAAAACCACTGAAACCATTCTCTCATTGTGAACTCAAGCATTGAGACCAGTGGTTGTATTCTCAACACTGAAATATTATGATCTTGTGGACTGATGTTCACCTAAAGGGAAGGTTTGGGAAATGGATTTCTGGGTTCATCATTTAAATTTTTCATGTCTATGACTAGGGGGAAGATGCAAAATTATTCTCATCCAGCTTAAAATACAGTTCATATTTATTAATCACTTATTTTGATCTATATACAGGATGAACTGTTATACAAGGATTAATAAAAATTCTATGATGGAGGTAGTAGTTATTCTCCATTTCTGACGTAAGTCTGAGCAGCGATGTGGGTGGCTGGGGAAACCTGTGCCAGCCCAGGCTTCCTGTTGGGGATCCTGGCTCCTCATCCACCACTGCTGGGTAGGGGGGAGGGTCCTGGGCTTGTGGGCAACCAATGCACCAAACGGCACTGGACTTCATCCACTGGTCACCCAGTGGTGAGCTCTGGGGTCTTGGGAGTATGGAATTCTGCCTAGGGACAGCCATGGATAAGGCCACTGTATGTGTAGGTGAGGAATAAATCCTGAGGGACACCCAATGAAGGGCCACTGTACTTGCACGTAAGCAAGGTGACTGAGACCTGGTGGTTTGGAGGAGAGAGACCTGAAGATCTGTTTGGGTCAGACTGATGCACCATCACACATGAGAGTCCTGGGTCAGGCTTGTTAGCATGGAACATGGCTGACAATCAAAAGTCAGAGTACATGCAAGCTATGGCTGAGGGCCTGACTGGCAGGGCTGTATCCCAGCACCTGACAGTGAGTGTCGGATCAGGATTAGGACTGGGCCATGACACCAACCAGCACACAAGAGAACCAGATTCAGAGATTCTATGAAGGATATGTGGGCCCAACCCTATGGAATTACAAGTCCCGCTGGTCAACTTGAAAGTTGGGATGGTGATGGGCTGAGATAGGCGTGACCATGGAACTCACTGATGCTCAGTGGTACTGGAGCTGGGAACAAGCGGGGCAGCTCCAGGCTATTGCACCCTCATAAGTACCCTAAAACAGGGTGTAGGGCAGGCCAGGCCATACCAGCTCATACAAACACAGGGACAAATGGGGCAAACCATGCCAGGAAAGGACCAGGCACCCGCTGGCATGCATGTGATCTGAGTCTGGGATTGGCCCAAGTGGGGGAACCTGGGAAACCTCCCTAGTGGGTTATAGCTCCTGCTGATGAGCATGTGGTCTAGGACTGGGTGTTGGGTAGGATGAACAGGGTAGCTCCATCCACTGACAAGTGTGTGAGTTGGAAGGGGAAAGACTGAGTAGGGCCAAGCAAACCATAGCCCCCTGGCAAGTGCAGAAACCAGGATGGAGTGTAGGTCATACCAGGCTAGGCTGCCATACCTACTCTTTTGTATGAGCCAGGGATGAGAACAGACTGATCAGGACCAGGTTATAGCACCAGCCAGCAAGAGTTAGGACTGGGGGCCAGCTGGGCCAAGCCAGGCTGCAGCATTCAAAGGCAAAGGCTTAGACAAGGGAGGGACTATGCCAAGTTAGGCCAGAACAATCATGGCACACAAGTTCTGTGGCTGGGATCAGGCCTGGATTGGGAGCTAATGGGACACTCTTGCTGGGTTGTGGGTCCCACTGGGGAGTACAGGGGCCAGAGTGGGGACTGTGGCCTAGTCTGAACATGGCTGCAGTCTCCCTTGGCATGGGTGTAGACTGGCTCTGTGGTGTGGCAGACTTGGCGAAACTCCAGCACCCACTGGTGATCATGAGAACCAGGGAGAGTATAGGATGGGCTGGGCTAGGTGTGTGCTCCTGCTGAACCATACATAAACTGTGTCTGGGTGTGGACTAGACTTGGCTGGGCTGTAGCACTCAACAATAAGAACCAGAATGGGTGAGGGCCAGTCAGGAAAGGATACCGTTTCTGCTAGGACAGTAGGTAGACTAAGTAGAACTGGTCCATGGACCCACCGGTGTGTGCAAGATCTGGAATTGGGAGAGGTTCTGATGGAGGAGCTTGGGAAACTCCTCTGTAGGGACACAGTTCCTGCAGGTGAGTGCAAGATGCAAGAAAGGGAGCAGCCCAGACCAGGCTAGGTTATAGTACCCACTGGCTTACTTTTGGCTTAGATCTGGGGTGAGCCAGGCTGGGCTAGTTCATATCAACCACTGATAAATCTGAGAGCCAGAATGAGGTGTGGGTCATGCCAGGTCTGGCTACAATATCAGCCAGTTCACATAAGGGCTGGGACTGGGGGCTGGCCGGGCTGGCTAGGCTATATAGTCCCCGCCAGTGTAAGCTGGAACTGGGAGTGGACTGCCCTGGGCCAGGATACAGCACCCTCTGGCAAATGCCAAGGTGAGGTGGACCATGCCAGACTGTGCTGCAGCACCCAACCAGCACATGTGAGAACCAGGGGAGAATGGACAAACCCAGTGGAGGGGTTACAGGGACCTCCCCTGCTGGGCCACTATTCTCACTGGTGAGCATGAGAGCTGGAATTGTGGGCAGACCAGACCAGGGAAGGCTACAACACCTGTGGGCCTGCTTGTAAACTGGATTGGAGACAAGCCAGGCTGGGCAGACTGTACCTACTGGTGTATACATAAGCCAAAGTGGGTGAGGACTGGTTGGGCTTTGCCGCAGCATCAGCCAGCATATGCTGGCACTGGGGGGAAACTCTGTCCAGCTAAACGGCAGAACCACCTAGAGAGTGCAAGATCCAGGAGTGGAAGTGGGCCCAGTAGGGAAATAGAGGGCACCTGCCTTTTGGGTTGCTACTCTGACTGGTGAGCATGAGAACCAGCACTGGGACAGACATGGCTAGACAGAGAGTGGCACCCGCTGGCACATGTATGGGCTGGATAGAGGGGCTGGTTGGGTTGAATTAGGCTTCAATGCCCATTGACGTTTATGAGAGCTGAACAGGATGTGGGACGGACTGGACCAGTCTGCTGTATATACTGGCAAACACGGGAACCAGTGCAGGGGTTTATTGTTTGTTGCTCTGACTAGACCACAGCTCCCACCGGTTTGTGTGGGGGCTGAGTTTGCAATGGGCAGGATTGGGCTGGACTGCAACACCCATTGGTTTGTGTAGAAGACAGAGCTGGAGACAACTCACCCAGCAATAGCAACTAACAGTGTTCACATAGTCTGATTTGGGCAATGGACTGTACCAGACCCTCTATTGGCAATGCGCACACAAGAATCAGGTCTGGGATCACCTTAGATGAAGTTTCTTTGGACATTCCTCCAACTGAACCACACTCAGAATTCCAACCATGGAGAAAATTACAGGTTCCATGGTCTGACAGTGAAATGTATGTGTCAGAGCTAGGCCTCCTCAGTGGCTTAGATGGAGCAGTGGAAAGTATATCCAGATGCAAATGGGGGATATGACAGTACACTGGAGCCTGCAGAAGATACCCAGTATATAACAGAGGACAGAGGACAGAACTAATTGATCAACTACCCCAGCAAAGAGTTGTCAGTTAATGCCTGAGCAAACAGAGACTCTAAGGTGGACTATGTCAGCTAGTGGATTCTTCAGAGCTTTCATCATGATTGGGGTGTCAAGATTGGCAGTAATACAGAACTGCTGAACTATCAAAACCACTTGAGCAGGACCCTCACAGCATGCCCCACATAGCAGAGCCTGGGATGGTTGGGAGGCTGGGTGTGGCTTCTCCCCTTATTTCTCTCTTTCCCCCAGAGAGAGGAAGGAAAAAAGAGAATGTGGTCTTCACCCACTTTCCTCTAACCCTTGGCCCTTTGCACCCTAATCAAATATGTAGAAATTATCAAAAATAAAATGTATACAATTAAAAAAATAGTCTCCATTTCTCTAGTCATAATGTCCCAGTCAACATTGTTTCTACACAGTGCTCTACACATGCTGCCTCAACACTTTTGGAATGAGATTGAATGCTTCTGCATCACCCTTTTCATCTGTTTAAAAAATAATTGGCCATTACTATTGTTATTATTATTATAATTATCTATAATTCCCAATGATAACCTGCCATTAAAATTATAATAAGATGTCTAATTTTGATCAAGTGTTCTAGCTAGTTATTGGGTACCCAGAAGACCAAAGTCTTTTTTTTTTTAAAGATTTATTCATTTTTATTGGAAAGCCGGATATACAGAGAGGAGGAGAGACAGAGAGGAAGATCTTCCATCCGATGATTCACTCCCCATGTGAGCCGCAATGACCGGTGCTGCGCCGATCCGAAGCCGGGAACCAGGAACCTCCTCCGGGTCTCCCACGCGGGTGCAGGGTCCCAATGCTTTGGGCCGTCCTCGACTGCTTTCCCAGGCCACAAGCAGGGAGCTGGATGGGAAGTGGAGCTGCCGGGATTAGAACCTGCGCCCATATGGGATCCCGGCGCGTTCAAGGTGAGGACTTTAGTCGCTAGGCCACACCGCCGGGCCCGAAGACCAAAGTCTTGAAAAAATCTGGGGCAGAAGTAAAAGTCCAAGTGATGCTGACAATGAATAAACCTCGTAGCATTTGCTTAGGACTCCATCTCTTCCATTTTGATAATTGCCATGAAGGTGTGACCACCTTCAGACCTGCCATAGATCTGCATGCAGTCTAATGATCCTCAGCCTTTTCAGGGATGCAGCCCTCCATATTAGGGACCTTGGCATCACTGTGTAGGCACCATAAGGGAGTTAGCAACACCCATGCCCTGCTGCTTGCACAGAAAATTTCATAAACCCAGTGAGTTTGTCCCAATACAACATTGTCCCTGAGCTCTGTGCTGTAGCTTCCCACACAGATGAGAAGATAAGCGACTAAAGGGATTTATTGTTTCCTTTTTTGTTTTGTTTTGATTGTTTTTACTTCTTAGAGTATTTACAACTGGATTCTACACATCATTCTTGAAGAAAAAGTTCTGTTAGAACAGGCAATGGAATCAGTGATAAGACTAACTATAGTATCTTTAGAGCAGCCTTCTTTCTAAATGCAAAATGTGTCTTCACTTCTGTGATCTCTTATCTTCATAACATCCCTATTAATTGGACCAAAGTTAGCACACAGGCTAGCATTTTTGCCCAATGGGATTCTGTGATTCTTGTAGAAAGCTTAAAAGATGTTTGAGTGACCCACAGGCACATTCTAGCTATTGCATCTTCTGGATTAAGAGATCATTTGTGTAATTGTTTTCTTTGCTTTTGGTCTCTTTCCAAAGTCAATTACTAGCCTTAATTAGTTCTGGTTATGAGATTTCTAAGACTATATTCTTTGCAAAATGTATGACTTGATTAGTTCAGCCTAAATATGTACAAGGCCTATCCATCTATTACAGCGGGCTAGCTTCTTTGATAATGGTGGTCTTTTACTCTTTCTAAAATGAAGAAGGCATCCAGCCTTAGTATCCCAAACTTGCAGAATTTGGAAAAGTTTCTATTTACCTGTATTTTATCTTCTGTGATTATTTTGCATCTAAGTTTGTATTGGCAGAGAAATTACAATAGAATGAAGTAGGTTATTGATCTCTTAATAGGAATAGTGGGCATATCAATGATAAGGAAGGGCCATACTTGTAATCATTGGTAAAAGACCGCACATAGCTTTACATCTTGATGATTTTGTTTTACCCCAGATGAAAAACTGTTATCAAGATATTCCTAAATAACTACAGACTATCCTTTTTAGCGAAACTCTAGGCCACTTTTCTCAGGCGATTCCTCGACAGATGCTGAGAGGACCCATAGGTATGTTCACATTAGTTGAAAAACAAAAACAAAAATCTTATCCATAGCTTAGCCGTGGTGCCTCTTAGCTAAAGCCTTTAGCTAAACTCCAAACCAACAAATCATCACATGTGCCAGGAGAGGAGCTTTCGGGAAAGTGGGTCTCTGTCTATGACCTTAATATTTATTGCCACATATAAACAATAGTAAAAACGGCAACCTACAGTTGTATGCCATTTTACAAATGACAAAGTACTTTTCTACTTATGTTAAATAGGTCTGTAGGTACAGTTTGGAATCACCTATTACATATTATGATACAGCAAGTTTCTTTCTGAGAAATCTAAATGTAGACAAGCTGCTAAAGTGAGGATTAGCATTGAGGTGTGTGTGTGTGTGTGTGAGAGAGAGAGAGAGAGAGAGAGAGAGAGAGAGAACAAATTTGGATGGGGTGGAGGACATGAAAAGGCATAGAAAGTTACATAGCAAAAGCCATGAATAAGCAAGGGAACCAGAGAATGTATATGAAGAATAGACTAGCTTTAAACTCAAATATCTTCATCTAAATAATGTAATTGGGCCAATTTTGGAGCTATATGGCCATAACACATGACTTGCTGAGAGAAAGAAAGAAAGAAAGAAAGAAAGAAAGAAAGAAAGAAAGAAAGAAAGAAAGAAAGAAAGAGAGAGAGAAAGAAAGAGAGAGAGAAAGAAAAGAAAAGAAAGGAAAACCCATTCAGACTGAACAGTTGGCCAAATAAACACACCTTGGGTTGTCTGTGACTCTTGAAGCACTTGGGTCACCACTTTCTTTTTTTAAAAATTTTTTTCATTCACTTATTTATTTTTTAAATACTCTTACTTAGTTGATTAGGGTATGAAGGGTCAAGGGCTACAGTAAAGTGGGTTATACCATTGTTTCCGCACTAATATCATTTTTTTCCTTTTATCTGGGGTCAGGGGAGAAACAAAGGAAAAAACCCCATTCAGCCTCCCACCCATCCCCGGTCCCCGATGCGAGGCACGCTCCGAGGGTCCTGCTCAAGCAGACTTGATAGTTCAACAGGTCTGAATTGTTGCCAGTCTTGCTGTTCCAATCGCGATGAAATCCATACAGAATCTACTGCTGACACAGTCTCTTCATGGTTGGGGTTCTGATATCAGCAGTTCAGATGGAGGGATCTCCAAAGAAACTTCATCTGAGGTGATCCCAAACCTGATTCTTGTGTGAGTTTTTGCCAGTACAGGGTCTGGCACAGTCTGTCGCCCCAATCAGCTTATGCACATGCTGGTTGTTGCAATTGCTGGGTCAGTTCTGTTTCCAGCCTTGTCTTCCGATTGAACCGATGGGTATTGTAGTCCAGCTCCATCCTACCCACTTCATACTTGGTCCTCACACAGACCAGTGGGAGCTGCAGCCTAGTTGGGGTGACTCCCCATAATCCCCACCAGGCCTGCCCCCTACCCTGGTTCCCATGCATGCCAGTATGTACCACAGGCTTGTTCAGTCTGTCCCACTTCCCATTTAGCTCTCGTACTTGTCAATGGGCATTGAAGCCTAGTTCAACCCAACCAACCTACTATCCAGCCCACACACATACTGGTGGGTGCCTTTCTGTCTAGCCACCCTGTCCCTCGCCTGGTTTTTGTGCTCTCCAGTGGGAGTGGTTACCCCATGGGAGGGAGGTGCCCACTATCTCCCTACTAGGCCTCTCCAACTTCCAGATTATGCACTCTCCAGGTTGTTCTGGGATCCAACTTAACAGAATTAGCCCCCAGTGCCAGCCTCTGCCATCTGAATCTGCGGCGAAGTCCAACCACCCCTCACCCACTCCAATTTTTGCCTGCACCAGTCAGAACAGTCAGCCCAATCTGGCCCTTCCCCAATCTAGCTCACATGAGGCCCACAGATGTTGTAGCCCTGCCTGGTCTGGTCTGCCCCCATCCCAACGGGTCACCACTTTCTAAACCTTAGAGGAAAGAAGGAAGAAATGATCAACATGGAGAGAATAACAGACACTCCCAGAGAGCAGAGAATCACAGAGAGCAACCCCAGCAAGACAAGACCACAGCACCTAAAGGGGATAGGGCTTAAAGACATGCCCAGAAGAGACCCCACAGTGCCCTCTGCTCCCTGGAGCTTTGATTTCCCTTCCTGGTTCCAAATCACATGTGACTTTGCAATAAAGGCGTTTCTGAGTGAAATCTGAGTGAGAATCTGTTTAAAAAGTTATCACCCACGTGTCTTTGCTGATTTTAATTTAAAAATCCCTCCGAAGTAAAGGGCTGGAAATTGGAGCTACTGATATCGTCATCTGGTGCTGTTTTCAACACACTTCGTGAGGTTTACCTTCAGCATAGGGTGACAGAGAAGCAAGCATAAATGTTTCTTTTTCTCCGTGTTACTTTGCAGTTCTAACCTATTTGATCCACAGTGGCCATGCAATGATCTCTTTGTAGCCATTAGAGGATGAGGCCTCCAAAGAGAGAAATTAGGGATTATCTTCCCAATGCAGGAAGACTTACCTTCTCTAGCTCATCCAACTCTGTCTTCAGAAATCCGCCCAGAGGATCTGAACACCTAAATATGTCATCATGGGAAGAATATAAAATAAATATGTAAAATGATACAGACATACATTAACCTAAATAGTGCTAATAAATTGTTAGGCTTAGCAGGAAATGGAAAATAGCTAATGGAATAATGAAGAGTTTGTTTATTCCGGGAGTAGACGGCCGTCATTCGTCATGTTCCCAGTTCCCCTGCCAAGAGCAGCAGTGAACAGGCTTGCTTGAGGTGATGAGGTGAGCCCAGGAAACCATTGTTTTACACATTCTATGGAGAGTGCAGTTGTCTTTCTGTGGCTGAGAGAATGAGCAGCGACAATAATTCACATGAGGAAAACCTTGTAATTTGGGAGCTCTGGATCTGTGAACAGATCTTTAGAGAAAGGGTAGACACCTGATCCAAAGGCAGTCGGTCTACTGGCTAGCAGCTAAGCTACTGGGTGTGTACCTTTAGAGGCTGGCTTCACATTGCTAAGTCCCAGTTTTCTCTTCCGCACAAATGGAAAAATAATTAACTCAAAGGGCTGTTGTAAAGGACTGAATGAGATTTAGTCAACGAAGTGCCAAGGTTCATGGAACTCATTTGACAGTTGTTGGTCACAACTATTGTTTAGCCCCCACAGCAGCCAAATAGTACAGACCCCAAGGTTCTATGTCTAAGGCTAACCTAGGAGGGCAAATCTTTACAAATGTTTTTCACTCTCAAGAGTGAAAGGGGGCCCGGACATGCCTGGGTGCAGCCTGCTTCCTTCTGGGGTGAGTACGCCGAGGGGGGAGGCCTCCGTGACTGGGCATGTCCGGGACCCACCCAACACCCTCATTGGGTGGTGGGTGAACGGGATTGGGGAGGGGCGCAACCTCGGGCCTGCAGGATTTAACCTCCGGCTGCCAGAGGCGAGCCGAGGGCTGCGGGAGAGGACGTCTAGCTTGGATCCCGAACCCAGTCCGCCATGTGCCCATGGCTCATGGCGGGCTGGGCCCGGGCGGCCTGAGAGCGCCATTTGGCGCCAGGCTGAGCCTGCTGGCCGCCCGGCCGGGGAGCTCTGGGGTATTGGACATCTGAATCGCTGCTGAGATAGCTCTAGAGTGACCCCACTGTTTCTGGGATCTGAGTCAATCCTAAAGATTCCCAATGCCAGTAACTCTTCCTTTGAAGAACTTCCAATCCCTTAATAATGCTGAGCTTTGAACACCTATCAAGTAAAAGATAAGCTCCGGCTTGTGTAGCAGGCTGGCACCTAATGGTCCTCAGAACAACCACGTGCAGGTGCGTGATTTACAGCTAGGAACGGTCCCAATCTGGGATGCCACAGCTGGGATGAGGTTCCCACCAAGGGGTGTATGTGCTGGAATGGGGGCTGCGTTCTATCTAGGAAACAGTTGCAGTCACCCGTGGCACTAGTGTGGGCTGGGATTGGATGCACCAGGCTGGTTCAGATCCCAGCACCATCTGGTGTTATGGAGAAACAGGGTAGATGTGGGACTGACTAGGCTGGGTCTCAATCCCCTTCTGAGCCATGTGTGAGCTGTATGTGGGTATGGACGAGCCATGGCTGGGCTGAAACATCCAACAACAAGAGTCAGAATGGGGTGAAAGCCAGCCAGGAAAAGCCACTGTTCCTGCTAGGACAGGAGGTGAACTGAGTAGGGTTGGCTCAAGAACCCCCTGGCAAGCGCAAAATCTGGCATTGGGAGGGGTTCTGATGGAGGAGCCTGGGCAACTCCTCTGGCAGGACACAGTCCCTGCAGGTAAGCGCGAGAAGCATGATTGGAAACAGCCCAGAATAGGCCATGGAAAGTTTCCCACTGGCATGCATTCGGCATGGGTCAGGAGCAGGCCAGGCTGAATCAGTTCATGTCATCCTCTGGCAAATCCGATCACCAGAACAGAGTGTGGAATGGGCCGGGTTTGGTTGCGACAAAACCAGTACACATTCTGGAACGCCAGGGCGTGGTTGCCTGTACTGGATATGAATGCAGCACCCATCCAGCACACGTGAGATCCAGGAAGGGAGGGGCAGAGCTGGCGGGGGGGTTAAGGGGCTGGTCCCCTCGCTGGACAACCACTCCCACTGGAGAGTGTTGGCTGGGATAGAGACAGACACGACTAAGCAAGGCTACAACACCTGTGCGCTGCATGTGGACAAGATCAGGGCCACAGCATCAGCTGGCAGAAGCTGGCACTGGGGACTAATTCTGTCGAGTCAAATCACAGGACCACCTAAAGAGTGCATAAACCGGGACAGAGAGACCTGGGAGGGAAAAAGTGGGTTCCCCCTTCTTGGGTCACTATTCCCGTGGGAGGGCATGAAAACTAGGACGGGGGCTGGGATGGCTAGACAGAGGCACTCAACATCTGTGAGGGCTGGATGGTTGAGTCGATTAGATAGAACTAAGCTTTAATACCCATTGACAAGTACCAGAGCCAAATGGGATGGGGGACAGACTGGTCTTCTGCTACACAAAATGGCAAACCAGGGTAGGGGGCAGGCTTGGTGGGGGTTATTGTGGGTCGCCCCAACTAGGCTGCAGCTCCCACTGGTTGATGTAAGGGCCGAACCAGACTGGACTGCAACACCCATTGGTTCCAGTGCAACTCGGGACTGAAAACAGAACCAACACAGCAATTGCAACCACCAGCTGATCAGGGTGATGGACTGTGCTGGGCCCTGTGCTTGCTAGAACATACAAGAATCTGGTCTGGGAATACCTCAAAGTATCTTTGGAGATCTCCCCACTTGAACTGCTGGACTCAGAATTCTAACCAAGAAAAGACAGAAGACAGAATAGGACAATCATTCATCTCAGCTACATGTTGGCAGCGAAATATGGGACAAATGGAGACTTCATGATGGACCATATCAATCAGTGGACCACCTCATCGAGCGAAACTGGCAGTGACTCATAACTGGAGAACTATTAACTCCACTTGAGCACATATCTCAGAGCATGCCCCACATTCGGGACTTGGGGTGGGCGGGAAACCGGGAGGGGCTTCTCCCTCATTATCCCCTTTTACCTCAGATACATGATGGAAACAATATGGACATAATAGCATTGCCCAGCTCCCTATCCCCCTGAACCTTTTTTTTTTTTTTTTTCTTCTCTTTCTTGATTTTCCTTCAACTATAGTTAACTATGTAAAGATTGTCAACAACAACAACAACAACAACAACAAAAAAAAAAAGAGTGAAAGGGGAGTCTACTAACAGCATAGATTACAGTACCGTCTACCATTCATTCATTCACTTATGCATTCAGGTAACAAAATACTCTTGATTTAAGAAGAGAAAACCATTTACCAGCATTATGAGCAAAGTCTGCTTTGTAGAAGACTATTCTATTCTGTTGTTAAAAGTAGAGAAATTTAAATGTTTTTTTTTATTCTTTTTTGAGACAAAAATCACAATTACGTATTGGTGATATCAGGGAAGTTATGTAACACATGACAGTGATCTTGCATTAGTGTAAATCAGTACAATCAACCAACGCCAGTCATGCTGCCAGTGTATCAGTGTGCACAACAACAGACTGTGATGAAGTCCATCATGAATGACACACACCTGGTCTCCACTTTCCCTTCCTCCTTTGCAGCAGCGTGACACAGTAAAGGTTTAAGGGTTGAGAAACTACTTCAAGTATTATGTATTTTTGTCAACATTTTCAAAGACTTAAGGTCCTTGAAGTCAAGAATACTATCTCATCCATCTTCTCTTGGGTACATGCAGAGGCATAAATAACCAAGTTAAAGAAATCTTGGTGATAAAAATGCACAATTATGCATTGAAGTAACTTTCATTTCTAGGAGTCATTTTGTTCCTTTGACATGCTAGATGAACTTGAGCCCTGGCTGATTTTGGGACTAGGTTTCTTCAGCCTACTCATGGTAAGTGATTGCAAGTGAGGCAGAAAAGCTAGGCTAGGCACTTGCAATTTCTCCACCTTGGCCATTCTCTCTTTCCTGTGGCCCAAGTTCAAAGTCATCACACAGTGTGCAATAAGGGAAACAGGCAAGTCACGGGCCCTGATTAGGGCCCTGATTAGGGCCCTGATTAGGGCCACTAAAGGCTATTTTATTGCTACCTGCCTGTTTGTCTTCTGCAGATTCCTTAGGGCCCTGCTCTAATGTACATAGGAAAGCAGTCCCAGTGTCTGGCTCTCCCTCAACACAGGGTGTCAAAAGCCATTTTTTCCTTTCACCAGGAAAAATAGCAAAAGGCTTTGTCATTACTGGGTTATTCTGTCACATCATGTCTTGGGACTCAAATATTATGTTCTTCCCTTTAATTAGGATGTGTAGTGAGATACCTGGAAACCATAATAAATGCTTCTAATTAAAAAATGAAAACACATCTAAGCCAAGCAAGAGATGTCACTGCAAAAGAGCCCTCCTTGGCTGCTGGGGTAGCCCATGATAGAGCAAACCATTTCAACACATCATAAAGATGAGTCATACAAGCAGGCTCATGGATCCTTCGATCCACAGAATGGCTATGGGGTTCACTTTGAGGAAGGATATTTTTTCCTGTTGGTAATAAATAAGTTTAAGGCAAAATCAAATTTTTATATTAAAAAAATATTGGGCCCAGCATGATAGCCTAATGACTAAGTCCTCACCTTGTGTCTGCTGGAATTGCATAGGGGTGCTAGATTGTATCCTAGCTGGTCCACTTCCCTTACAGCTCCCTGTTTGTGGCCTGGGAAAGCAGTAGAGGATGGCTCAAAGCCTTGAGATCCTTCATCAGAGGCTCCTGCCTTCAGATTGGCTCAGTTCTGGCCATTGCAGCTACTAAGGGAGTGAACCAGCAAATGAAAGATCATTCTGTATCTCTTCTGCTTAATCATTCTTTCCAATAAAAAAAATCTTCAAAGAAACCTTCAAAAATATCAGCCAGTACAATTAATAATACCAATGAAAAAAAGCGTACACTTTTACATGGAAACAAATGATTCATGAACTGCTCTTTGTTATAAGAGACAAAATCATGTGGGCTCTCCTCAGAGATGCTGATATTACTGGCAATGCTTTAAAACACTTCTTTGTATAGAGAAAAAGAGCCAGCCTTCAATTTTTCTTCTTCAGAGTGTTCGGTAGTTGCTTTGGTGCATGTGGGTCTCTCAGTGTGTGTGCGCGCACACA
This sequence comes from Ochotona princeps, assembly GCF_030435755.1. NCBI lineage: Eukaryota > Metazoa > Chordata > Mammalia > Lagomorpha > Ochotonidae > Ochotona > Ochotona princeps. Next base: position 55,867,632 of record NC_080836.1, on the reverse strand, counting down.
CACACACACGCGTGTTTCATAAAATTAGATTCTAGCAAAGGGAAAGTGCATTTATGCAAAAGCAATTCATCAAGCACTTCTGTGCTCAGAATTCACCAAGGTAATTTAGATACTTTAATGGCAAGGTAGTTTAGGTAGGTAGAAGGCAATGGCCCCTCCCCCATCCAACAGCTCTGGTAATAGAAAATGTATGCTCTAAATGAATCTTTTCAGGAAAGTAATTCTCATTTTAATTATTTAGCCACTACCAAGTATAAAATATAATTACACAGCCAATGTCCAATGGGAGCAAAATCCACAGTGCAGTATAGACTAGAAAAACTTTTTGCTTTTAGAATTTTTCCATGTAAAGGAAGATATTAAAAAAATTTAGCCAAATGTACTAATCTGATTTTCATGATGTTAGTGTTTCGCAAAAGCCCACCACTTGCTCAAACACAACGGCTCCAGCATTTGCGGTGTGTCTGCCCTTTATGATGTCAGACATATATTACTTCTGTGCTATAATTTACTATTGACATCACGGATTAAATTTGTTGTTTCAGCTAATGTAACTGAGCAAGCAAGGTGGATTGTGAAACTGAAGCCAGCTACTGAAATACGAGGGTTGTCAAGTATAAATTTACAAAAGATATTCAGACTGGGTGTGGAAGACAAAAATAAATGGACAGAGAAGCTGTTTTTGACAGACTGCAAGGGGCTAGAGACTTCAACTTGAACATTATAAATCCAAATGTCACGAAACACTGTTACAGAGTGAGAGACACATCTATTCCTCAGGAATATAAATGGTGATGGGAAACCAAACTTTCAAGATACTGTGCGTTGCTAAGAAGTATATGCCTGCTGCCCGATAACAAAATTGTGGCTCTTGACTTCCTCTCCTCATCCAAGCTTGGAACACATTATAAGTCACCACGTCAGAACTGGGCATGACAACAGCACCGGTGTTTCCTGGGACACGATTTGGACAAGGAGCCCAAAAATTGTAAGGACTATATTAAAATTTTTTTAAGAAAAATAAATGACCTTCGTGACTATATTCCCCAAACATGAGCCCTGACAGTTTCCCCTTCTCAAACAAATGTTGCATTTAATACCAACATGTAAGCTGCTGAAAGAAGGACTTTGTGACCACTGATGAGTGGATGAGTAGAAAGGTGCTCACATGGCTTGACAGGCAGCCACCTGGTAGTAACTGAGCCCTCTCCTAGAGGGATCTCAGAGTGACAGTCTGGCCTACAGTCCGAAGCTCTTTGAAACTGCTGGTTCATGGTTAGGAATGTTTTTGGCAATCTTCCAAATGCTTTACTTTCCCAGAAACCCTAAAAGTTTGAAGAAATTTAAAATAACTGAAAGCAAAAATACATGAACATAAGCTAAATGGCTAGATTTGTAGGTGTTTACCACAACAAGAATTAGAAGCCTAGAAAATGAAAATCCTTTTCAACATAATTATTTGTTGTTGTGGCCATGCCCACCTGGGTTTCTTTGTCTGATCCATGGTAGGACTTGGTTCGGAGGGAATGCAGTGTCAGTACACTTGGAGGACGGGAAGCCTCGTGTTCCTCTTGCCCCTGTGAACTTATTTAATGACGTCTCATCCAGCCTTTTCAGTGAAAGCTATTAGAACTCTGTAGTGCACAATGAGTATGTATGGAATAAGCATGATACTTTATGGCATACTCAGACTTGAAACAGCATAGTAATCATTACAGACTTTGGATTCTAGGTTATAGTCTAATGCCTATATATCTATGTATAAAAGAGAATATGCGTATCTTTGTTTTGTCTTGTTTTAATTTTTTTATGATACAGTTTCATAGGCTCAGGGTTTTCCCTTCTTCTTCACCAGTTCCCCTCCCCCGCTATTTTTCCTTGTATTATTACAAGAGTGTAGTCCTTCAATAACGGTCATAAGTCTATAATTCTGCTATTTAAGTGTATCATGACATATTTCATGTGCATATGGATAATGGCAGAAAGTCCAGCATTCTATTGTCAAGATATATTTAGCAGTTTCATTGGGAGTTCATGTTTTATTTGGAAGTAGAGATGCGTACTATTATATATCTTCACTTCTCAGTATGATCATCTTTATTATAGAGTTCCTCTAGATAAATATATTTACATTCATGTTTACTGATATATTTTCATCTTGTATTTTGCAGGAAGGTTGCATTGTTTTAGAGACAACATATGATAGTTTTCCTTTGCAATTGGCTTTTCATTGAGCATAATGGTCTCTAGTTGGGACCATTTGGTTGCAAACGGTACATTTTTGCTCTTTTGAATGACTGAATAGTATTTCATAGTGTAATGTACCACTGTTTCTTTATTCACCTCTCTTTCAAAAAGCATCTGGGTTGTTTCCATGTCTTCACTATTATAGGTTTGCTGCTATAAATATAGGATCACATGTCTCTGTCTCAAATGCTGATTTCATTCGTTTTGGATATGTTCTCAGGGGTGGGAGAGCTGAACCATATGGTAGATCAATTCTCAGACCCCCTGGCACTCTCAAGAGCAGCTCTGATGAGGGAAAACGAGGACATGGATATGTTCTTTGCCCTTTCACCTAAACACTGTCTGAATAGCTATCAAAAGACTTGATTGAGGCAAGACTTCTGGAGTGGTCAAAGAAGTGACACAGTAAGATTTCATCTTCGTACAGTTTGGTTACCCACAGAGATCCCAAGATTGAGAATAGGGTGACCTTAGAGACCCATCACCATCTTTGCTACTAGTAGCCTGCAAGGGAGATATTCCGTGAATCCAGTAAATAATAATAATAATAATAATAAAAAGAAGCAGCAGCCAAGAGCCTCTGAAGCTGAATCCAGCTGCAAGGTGACAGAAAACCACAACCTGACAAGAGCACTGAAACTTATGCAGAACTCTTGACAATCTTTTGAAGGCAATTTGCAGATGATTGTAGTTTGCTGGAGTTTCCTCTCATGATGTAATTCAAACACCCGTTGTCCTAGGTCTCCTTGGTCCTTACTCCTATTTGAATAAAACATTTTATTATAAAAGCTGATGGCTTCATTCCTCCTAAATAAACCACCCCTGCAGAAGCTTTGTTCAGAAAATTATGTCTTTTGTTTAGGAGAATCTATGATTTTTACCCCAGCAAGTCCATTCTCTTCCCAGCAGATTTATATCTCTCTTTACTAGTTCAGGTTGAAATTCAAAACCCTTAGGATCAGGTCATTGTGTCTCCTACAGACTTCTCCACCACTGTTCTCCCCATACACGTTAATTTCACTCTGCCACAATGGCCTCCCTTGCTTCTTTAATGGCAGCACCACATTCACTGTTGGCCTGTGCACCTGCTGTTCTCTGCTGGAAATGTTATGTTCCCCCAAACAGGCTCCAGGTCTCAGTCAAATTGCCATCCCCTGACAGTAATGCCCAAGGTACAATTATCCTCCCAAATCCTGTCTATCACAGAACCCCTATTTACTCCCTTCAAAACACCTGTCAAGCTCTAATTATCTTGTTTCTTTATTTGTGTATTTGTTTATGTTCTGCCTCACATTGAGAATATAAATTCCCTGAGCATAGGAATTCCTCTTTTACTAGGCACGGATAATCCTGGCATCCTTTCAGTGAAGTACATAATCAGATATTTGTTAAATAAACAAACAAATGAAGAGTGAAGGTCTTTAGCTTGATCTCACATATACTTCCAGCTCTAAAATTAAGATTCCCACCTCAAAGCGATGCTATGATGATGAAATAAAACAATGTATGCAAGTTTGAAAGCAGCAGATAAGCAGGATACACATGTTAGGGCTATTATAAAATTAGTGTGGTTTGGAGCAATTTGTATACTATTAAACAAAATGGAGCCCTCTAAACATTGTTTACAAAAGAAAGTGGGAAATGGTGGAAATTAAATCCAGAGCAAATGAGCCATTTTACAATAAAGTGTTTTCTAAACAAGTCCCATTCTGGAAAATGATGTCAACTGAGCAAATTTTCCCTTGGTCAGCTCGATAGAAAGTAACACTTCCCTTCAACCCTGTTATTTTTGAGGACGTTCTGTTTGCAAGTCACTTCTAAAGAGCAGCAATTTATTTTGAATTAGTGATTCTTTGAACTGCAGGCTCCATTCAATAAGATCATATATCTCTGGAAATTTCTTTGATGTGTGTTAAGGATTATGGAAGATACACCCATTTGGAAGCTCGCATTGGTTCAATGGTGTTTCCAGATGGAGTACTGAAGGATGTCTGAACCTCAGGGTCTGCCTGCATGCTCTTTGGTCACGTGCCAGACTTGGTTGGAGCCACTCAGTTCATGCTTTTGATGATATGTATGCATTTCCAGGGGGCTGATTTGAAGCAGTCGCCTCACTTCCCTTGGACAGTCACGTTGCCCTTCATGAAAGATGTTTTGTTGGAAACACCAGGCCTCATGTCACTCAAAGCCCATGTTGGCTCCTTGCTGCTCCCTCAAGCAAGTCCAATTGCCTGGCTTTTAAGACTCCTACCACATGACCAAGCCTAATTTCCAAGCCAAAAAAAAATTAAAATCTCCCTACTCCTAAAGCATCAATCTAATTGCAGTCAAACTGAGCTACCAGAAACTTCAAAGTAGGAGCAGGACTTTGCAATCTGCTTTTCCTTGCTAGGTTGTCTCCCAACCAACATTACTCACCATCCCAATTTGTAGAGCAAACTTTGCTTCCTTCCTAAATCCTGGAATCTCCAACCAGGAAACTATATCCTTCACCCCTGTTGAATGTAATTATAATAACTAAATTCAACGTTATTGAGATCATACAGAGGACACTATTCTGACTGTTTTACATGGCTTGCCTTATGTACTACCATTCCACCATCTGATAAAGGCCCTGAAGCCAAAAAGAGTAGTGAAACAGTGTCCCACTCATATCTGCCAGAGCTCAGCCTGCAAACCAATCAGCTGATCTCTAGAGCCAACTTTCAGGAGTCCATTGTGAACATCTTCCTCCAACTCTGCACTCAAGGACATCATGTTGGCTGCTTGAAATAAACCACAAAGCAAGATCCTCATTTTCAGATCACCAATTGTCACATGTTTACCAATATACAGCAATGTACGGAGACCACCTTCACAATCATTGCGTTAGAGTAGCTCCTCTATTTGTGGAAGTGTGTGTCATACTAGATTGTGTGGTCCTTGAGGGAAGGCACAAAGTTATGCTCACTTAGATCACATGATATCTTGGCATACTACTTCCACATACTCAGGCAGGTATGATGCCAGCAGCATCAACAAGCTTTGGGAAGTAAGTTCTGGAACTAGAACCCAGAAGATATATTAAATATTGTCAAATACAACCCTGTGGTTGACCAAAATGGAACCTGGAATTTAGCAGTTATACCTCTTGGGAGCAGGGATTGGCTATCATTTGGGAATAGGATGGACTAACACATAACCTTTCTGAAGTAAGATTCTTCCTCATCAGTTTGGATATCTGCCCCTAGGACCACCCCACCTGCTTGCTAATGGGGACATTGAACCACTGAGTCTCACTTGGTAAAAGAGAACTAGTGTCAGAAAGTTCACTTACTCAGTGAAGTCCTCTAAAGATCATAAACATGTTACGGTCACCTCCAAAATTAAGGCGATTATTCTAAAGACAGTATCAATTTTATGATCCAATTTCCCCAGTCACAATCTGGTCTGCTAAATGCATCTCCCCCTCACCTGGGATTGCTTTCCTTTTTCTCGTTTTGAAAAATTATTGTATGATACAGTTCCATAGGCTCTGGGATTTTAAAAATCCCTCCCCAACCCCTTCCTTTGCCACTGATTTCCTCTATATTGTTACAATAGTACAATCCTTGTGCCCAGTGTGAGAGCTTAGCAGCTAAAAGTCCTAGCTTTGCATGTTTCAGGATCTGATATGGGTGTCGGTTCTAATCCTGGAAGCTCCATTTCCCATCCAGTTCCCTGCCTGTGGCCTGGGAAAGCAGTCAAGGACAGCACAAAGCCTTGGGACCGTGTACCCATGTGGGAGACCCAGAAGAGGCTCCGGACTCCTGGCTTCAGACTGGTTCAGCTCTGGCCATTGAAGCCTCTTGGGGAGTGAATCATCAGATGAAAGATCTTCCTCTCTGTCTCTTCTCCACTGTATATATCTGACATTACAATAAAATTAAATAAATCTTTAAAACACAATAGTATAGTCCTTTATGAACCATCGTTAAGTCCATTGTTCTGCTATTTAAATGTATCGTGACCTTGTAAGTTTAGACACTGGCACAGAGTTCAGCATCTTATTGTCAAGATAAATTTAACAGTTTCATTGAGAGTTCATCTTTGATTTGGAAGTAAAGATGTGTACTGCATTGTATCTTCACATCTGGATAAGATAGTCTCTAATACATAATTTCTATACATTGTTTTAAATGAAAAGCCATAAAATAAAATCAACAACAGCAGAGGATAGCCCAAGTGCTTGGGACCCTGCACCCACATGGGAGACCCAAAAGAAGCTCCCAAATCCTTGCTCAGTCTGACCCAACCCTGGTCATTGCAGCTATCTGGGGGAGTGAACCAGCAGTTGGAAAATCTCTCTTACTCCCTCCCTCTCTCTCTGCAACTCTGTCTTTCAAATAAACAATAAAATGAATCTTTTTAAAAAGTATGCTACTTTTTGTGGACCAGGCAATTTATGGTGCAGGCTGGTCGTCAGACCAGTTGGGCAGAATCAAGTCAGAGAAATTGCTAGAAGGGCAGAGTGTGAGGGAAGCCTGTGAGACAGAGACCGACACAGTTGTGGCTAGATTCAAAGTGGGAATAGGGAAAAAACGTTCTCCATGCCAACCCCACTGTCCTAGAAAGTGAAAGGACAGTTAGTACATGTTACACAAGCAGCTTTGGCCTAGGGCAACTCAGGGAGTAGAAACCTTCATTCCACTAAGAGCTACGGACCTTGGACGACTCACTTGGCTGTTCTTCCCACAGTGAGGACAGAACGGTCCCTCCCTCATTGGGACTGTTGCAAGATTACATGAAGTAATGCATGTGGAAAGCTACAGAGTGGGTATGCACTTAATAAATGTTGGTCTAGATTGCTCTTGCTGTCCTTAATTTCAACTCCCTATGGCCTTCTCTGTGGTGATGAAAAAAAATTAGGCTAGTTAATCTGTTTCTAAATTAAGTTTGCTTCGACTCCTGGGCAAAGTATGTATTCCATTATGAAGAGTTTATTCATTTTCAAATGTTTTTGTAGGCCCATTGTGTGTATGCACCAAGAGCTACCTTAGGTACTTAAGAGACAATGTGAATAAAGTACTTCATGCTTCAGGATAATGCAAAATGTTTTCTATGGGCCTGGTGTGATGGCTCATTGACTAAATCCCCACCTTGCAAGTGTTGGCGTCCCATATGAGTACTAGTTCCTGCCCTGGCTGCTTCACTTTCCTTCCAGCTCCCTGCTTGTGGCCTAGGAAGGCAGTTGAGGACAGCTCAAAGCCTTGGGACTCTGCACCCGCCTGGGAAACCTAGAAGAAGCTCCTGACTCCTGGATTTCCTAGCCACAAGCAGGGAGCTGGATGGGAAGCAGCACTGCTAGGATTAGAACAGGTGCCCATTTAGGATCTTGGACTTTAGCCGCTAGGCCACCGTGCCACACCCAAGAGATTTTTAAAAATTAATTAATTAATTGATTTTTTTATTGAAAAGGCAGATTTACAAAGAGAAGGAGATACAAAGAGAAAGATATTCCATCAGCTGGCTCACTCCCCAAATGGCTGTGACGGCCAGAGCTGAGCCGATGTGAAGCCAGAAGCCAGGAGCTTCTTCCAGGTCTTTCATGCAGGTGCAGGGTCCCAAAGCTTTGGGCCATCCTCCACTGCTTTCCCAGGCTCAAGCAGGAAGCTAGATGGAAAGTGGAGCATCCAGGATACAAACTGGTGCTCCTGTGGGATTCTTGCACTTGCAACAAAATGATTAATCAATTGAACCAACACACTGGACCCAGAGCGAGAGAGAATTGTTAACCACTTTTTCACGTGCTAAGTGCCTGTAGTATCTGGGAATGACCTACGCTGAAAGTGGGAGTTGGGAACAGGCTTCCCAGAGGAGTGGGAGGAACTCACTTTCTGGAGCCCTCACTGTAGCCTCCCTGAGTCTGTATTAGCAGGAAGCTGGGGCCAGAGCTGGGTATTGAACCTAGGCCAGCCAGTATGGGATGCGGGTCTCTTAACTGCCATGGCAAAAGGTTTCTGAATTTCTTAATTGACTTTTACACCACAAGTCTCAAGGGAAAGTCAATGTCATTGACCTTAAAAATAAGTATAATGGAAATAACATTAGCAGAACATTTGACCCAGATACTGTTCTTATGCAAGCTTTGAATCACAGGACTGTTCTCATTATCTTAATAGTGGTTCTACAAGGAGCTTAACAAGGTGTTACAGAAACACAAACATGAACCCAAGACTTTCATCTGAACTCACCCCCAAAGGTTGCTTCAAGAGCCGCAAGGCAGAAAAATTCTCATCATGTGATCCAATGGTATGAGCCTAAATTGGCCAAAAACATACTATACGAAACAATGGACTAAAGCAACATTTTTTAAACTTTTTTTGATAAGGTGAAGATCTACAGGACATCTTACATGACTTAATGAGTACATTCCCATGAGCACGTGGGTGCACGCGCACACACACACATACACACACACATACCACATTCACTTAAAGGAGAAGTATCAGGAAGCAATATTCATCCTTAACTCTGAGTAATGTGCTTCAATGTGCTATATTCAGTCTATTCTGTTTGACAATTTTTTTTCCTTTCTTTTACAGGGATGGAAAGCACCAAAGTGACGTTGTCATTCACCAATGAATTAGGAAAAATCTCATATAGGTTAAGTATCTGATATCAAAAAAGTGGAAGTATTTACATAGACTATGTGGGTCAAGCATCCCTCACCCAAAAATTAGAAATCTGAGTGAATCAGAAATTTCAGATTTCAGAGTGTTTTTGAATTGCAGATATTTGGAAATGCTCAAGCTTCATTTTGGCATACATTGAATTAAGAGAAGCTCGCAAAACATAAGAAAATACTGGGAGAAACTGTTGATAGATTACATAAGAAATAATGTCTGTTAATGGGCTTGTCTGGTAAGAGAAATGTAGATAAAATGTAGAAAACGGGATGTTCATACTTCACCTTTAAAAGCCTCTGTCGTTTAACACACAGAGGAGGCATTCAGAAATACATGTGCTGTGAGCTAGTGAAGTGTGAATCAAGCTCCTCAGCATCTGGTCAGCTCTGGGTGATTTGACCGGAAAGCAACATAGTCTGGAAAACAGGCTGCTGGCATCAACCACTCAAACCGGCACACCCAGTCAACACCATACTTGCCAGTCTTGCTTTTTCCACTCTGGAGATCATTCCGCTTCACAAATTCCACTTACCTTAGACTGTTCAAGAAACCCTCGACCATGGACCCACTTTGGTTTTTCAGTCCATTCAGTCATCATACTCCTGGGTGGTTTCTTACTTTGTATTACTTTGGTAGCCCAATGAGTGCAACAATGATGGAATTAAAAATCATGATCACCTTGCGCTTATACTGTTTGTTCAAGTGGAGCTTAACCACAGGATTCCCTTGAGCAAATGCAAAATAAGAAAATGCTACAAATTTAGAAGACAAGGGAAAATATATTTTTATGAATGGTTCTGGAAGTGCCGCCTCTGGTTTCACGGTGTGGCTGTAAAATAAACAAACTTCATCTTTAATTTACCTTTGCCAGTGCGCCAAGATGCCTAGGTGTTAAGAAAGGACTGTACAACGATGCATTTGCCAGACAAAAAGCTTTCTCTGTTATTAATGACTGGTGGCGCCCCAGTGTAATCAAAGGGCACAGCTGCTGTGATATACGGCAGTGACAAAGCAAGGGCTCTTTCCTTCTCAATGCTACGAGGCTAACAGCTAGCCAGCCAAGAACTTCCAGCACTGTATATCTACAAGATAAATAGCACGCGATATGAATATACGTATTGCTTACAGTCCTGGAAAGTATTGTTATATCCTCCCCACACAATCATTCTAAATATGACGCAAGTGCATTTTTCACCATTTCAGTACAATCCCTGTTGTTTGTAAATGGCAATAGTTTTCTAGTAGAGATTTAAAACCCTCCAACGGTACCAGTTACTGCCGTCTGATTTGAAAACTGGTGCCTTTGCTGCTGACAGTCAGGCAGGTTTCCAGAGATTCATAACCCCTTTTACGGTGACAGGCAGCATCCCAAGAAGGAATCACCTCAAGGATATACTGGAAATCATTTTTATTTTTCCTCCTCGATCATGCCAAGATGATCTAGAGGGAAAACGCAGAGTCACTCATGTTGTGAATTTGACATGAAGGAATCCATAAGAAAAATTCACTGATGTTTTTATTTCCAGCTATTAAGCCTGTCTCTCTCTCCCTCTCTCTCTCTCTCTCTCTCTCTCTCTCTCTCTGCTTTGAACTTGTGGCTAGTGAGTGCTATGTTCTGCTTTGTTAAGGGTTCAAGAAATGCGCTTCATTGGGAGTTACGGCCAAGGTTAAATAACCAGCATGAAATGAGGTTAGCTTTCTGCAGTTACTCAGGTGTGAATTCCAGCAGAAAAATGCCATAATTACTGATCAAGTTTCCATCAAAATTAAAGTGAACAAACCTCTGAATGGTCTTTCCCCAGATCAATAGCAAAGACACGTCCATGCACACCCAGAGGAAGTCAGAGTAGCTCTCTGACCTTTTCATGAACTTTCTGGGAGATGGAAAGATCATTCATAGGGCAGAGGTCAGCGTTCATGCTGGTCACAAACAAAAATCAGATTTAGTGTCTAATGAAGGAGTCAGGGCACTTACCTTCTCCTGCAAATTAACAGTGCTAGTTCGTGTTTGCCTATATTAGCAATAGCAGAAGAAACCACATTTGAGTGGGTAGTGTGTGTTCACATCTATTTAGCAACTCCTTCGCTAGTTTTATCAGGCAGCACAAAGGGAAGGAGGAGGTTTAGAAGTCAGAAACCTCCCATCAGGATGTGAGTCCTTAGCTCATCCAAAGCAACTTATCATGCCAAAGATGCTTCTCTCTGGGTCATTTCCCACCACGAACCGCAACACTCCCACGACAGGACAGGATGCCTGAAAGACAAGATAACAGTGAGCTAAGGGCAGTGCATTGGTAAGGCATGAGTTACACACGTCATGAGGGAGGAAGCTGGGAGTCGCTCCTTTGTGGAGGCTGGCCCACCTCACCCAGAACTAGTGTGCGCCTCTCTGGTCTTGCCCCAGAGAGTTTCAGGGCTTGCAGAGACAACAATAGGAATAACCAGGGAGTCAAACACCTTGCAAAAGAACAGTGTTCCCAGTAGGGCTGGCTCAAGTCAGTATCCCTGGAAAATCTGAAATTTACAGAGATCCTGAATCCAAGGGGTCCCCAGCCAGGTACTGCATGGTAACCACTACCGCCAAAGGAGAGCCCCAATAGACTGGAGTCCGGTGCTGAGCAGCAACAAGCAGGAAGTGCTAAGGCTCCTTGGCGGGGGGTGGCTTTGAGACATCAGGATAGCATCAATACCCAGGAAGCCTGCTGCTCTGAAGCCACAGATTACTTGGGAACCCTGTTGTGATAGAACACAGTAGAGAGTACCCTTTCGAAACAAGTTCACACTTCACACAGACACAGCATTCTCCCTGTCTATGATCTGCTTTAGCATTTAATTTTTGTAACAACTGGACCTATGGTATCAAGGAATTTCAATATTTCTAAAGCCATTCCCCTTTTAAAGATTTGTTTATCTGCATTTGAATGGTATATTTGCAGAGAGAGAAGGAGAGACAGACAGAAACATGGCTTCTATCTGCTGGTTCATTCCTTCACTCCTGAAAAGGCCACAATGGCTGGAGCTGAGCCAGTTTGAAGTCAGGAGACTGGCTTTTCTGGGTCTCCTGTGTGGATGCAGGGAGCCAAGGACTTGGGCCATTCTCTGCTCCTTTCCTAAGCACATTAACAGGCTGCTGAAGGGAATAGACTTGGAAGTGGAGCAGCCAGGAGTTGAAACTGTGCCTGTATGAAATGCTCAACACCGCAGACAGAGGCTTCAGCTACTACACTATGGCACTGGTTCCTCTAAAGCCATTCTTATTAGAAGTTGCTTTTTGAAACATTAATTCACAAGACTGTTCTAAATCAGAACTTAGATTCTAGTAAAACAAGGGTATGCATGTGGATAAGTGAATGTGGAGTTGGCTGGGTGCAGATGCCTGTGATGCCGGCAGCACTTGGAAGTTAGGAGACTTGGCAGGCAGTTCTTGTACCTTCTTGCTTTCCAGGAAAGAAGAGGAAGGCTCTGTGATGGAGGGTGAATGAAGAATGAGTGAGGTTAGGAGATGGGGGAGAGACTGAGCGATCAAGGCTGACTCTTGACTGGCGATGAGCATTAGTCTGGGGTGATGAAGGTCCTGGAATCTTCTGCATGTGCCAGCTTAAACCTGTGGCTGCTGAATCATGCGAAGGTGGAGGAAATCCTGACAGAGACTGTTAGATCAGGTGTAGATCAGGTATAGACTGTTAGTTCACAGGTAGTGTCCTTATCATCTTGGGAGAACGATGGTATACTAGTTAAATATTCACTTATCTGAGTTAGGATGCTGATCCATCCCTTATGTGATAAATATCTTTGGGTATGGGCCTCAGTTTACCCACTGGTAGAATGGAGATAATACCAATCTCACAGCCATATAGGAAATCATATATCACTACTTTTACCAGAACCTTCTGAAGCCCCCTCATCTAATTTATGGTATGATAAATGCTTAAAGTACATTGTTTATCTTCCTCAACATCTTCCTGATGTGGACACTTTTTATGATCCACAATCTGACAGGTGAAGAAGCTAACACTGTCCCCTGGAACCAATGCATCTCATCTCTGGTTTTGGAGGCAGAGAAGGGACTCAATTCAGGAACTGCTGTGGGGAGCCTGGCTCAGTCACAGCATCTGAGACCAGAACCTCATTCGGTATTGATCTGAACAGCTCTGCTGAAATGGTTTCCTGCTGAGAGCTGAAGTATTTATTTCAAATGAATCCATTGCTTATAGGAGGTCTTGATGTAATAAATTTCTGCATAGATTTTTCCAAAGAAGACAACTTGCCCAAGTTTATACAGTTAATTGTGGGGGATGGAGAAATCAGGGGAGAGCCCATTTTCTGGGTCTTAGCCTAATATCTTTCTACTCCCTGAAAAAAAAGCTTTCAAAATAAACTGTGCGAGCAATCTGCAAAACAGCACATCGTCTAGAAATGGGGGCTCCTGAGTTTGAGTTGGAATCCTGGCTTTGTTGACTTGTCAGGTGACCTTGAAAAGGTTCCATGATTTTCCCATGCTTCAGCTTCCTTGTCTGGAAAGTGGGGATGGCATTATCCTCCAGACGATTGGATGAACTAAGTGAGGGGTGCACAGGTGCATGGACCACAACGCTTGGGTCATACAAACTCTTTGGAATTTAGAGTTATTGCAGTTTTTTTCCTTCAATTAATAGTCTCAATGCAATTTTGCAAACTTCAGCAATTTAGCCTTCTCCTTTTGTAATGGTCTGATGTGGATACTAGGAAGTTTTAAATACCGAATTAGGAGATTAAACACTGGTTTGAAGATTCCTGAAGAGAATGTGGTTAAACCTCTGTTCTGAAGTTAGAAAATACCCTTGACTTGCAAGAAGGAGGGCTGAGAAAGTGTTCTACTGAGAAGAGAAAATGTGGAAGCAGAATGAAAGAGGCATTCCATGTCCTAGCGACAATAAGGGATGAGCACTTGAGAGCAGTTAAGATGCCACTTAACTTGCCTGCATGCTAGCTTAGCGGTCTGTGTTTAAGTTCTACCCGCACTCCTCATTCCAGCTTCTTGCACCCTTGGGAAGTAGCAGATGATGGCTCAAGTACAGCCACATTCAGGCAAGAGACTCAGATTGAGTTCCTGGATCCTGGACTAGAGCAAGCTAAACAGTCTGGGAGTGAACCCATAGATAGGAGATGTCTTTCTGTGTCTCAGGTGTTCAAAAATAAATAAATAAATAAATAAATAAATAAATAAATATTAAAGGAAAGTTTGGGGCTTCTAAGAACCTTGATTTGGGGCGTGGCATAACAAGTAAAGCTACCTCCTGCAGTTGCTGGCATCCCATTTGGGCACTGGTTCAAGTCCAGTGCTGCTCTACTTCTCATCCAACTCCATGCTAATGTGCCTGGGAAAGCAGCAGAGGATGACCCAAATGCTTGGGGCTCTGTGCCCATGTGGGAGGCCCAGGAGAAGCTCCTGGCTCTTAGCTTTGGACCAGCCCAGCTCCAGCCATTATAGCCATTCAGGGATGAGCCAGCAGATGGAAGATCTTTCTGTGTCTCCCTCTCCCTATCTCTTTCTGTAACTCTGCCTTTCAAATAAATAAATAAATTTTTTTATTAAAAGAATCATGTCGAGTCAGGGCAATCAAACTCAGCTAAATAAAATTTTATTTGAGCACTGTGTTTTAAAATTTCTTACTTTTTAAAATTATTTTTGTTGTTTTTTATGACATAGTTTTGCAAGTGTAGGGATTCCTCCCTCCTTTCCAGGCTCTCCTTCCCCACCTTAAAAGACATCTCACGTAAGATGTGTTGGAATGAAAGGAGAATTAGAATCAACTAGGATAAATATTAAATCTAATCACTTGGAGGAGCAGGCATAAAAGGTTTTTAGATCCATTTTCCTTCCATCTATTCCCGTCAAGACTTTATTTAATTCTATACAGAGCACAGCAAGTTGATTCCCACCTCTTCGCCCTTTTAATGTGTTCAACTTGATTTTAAGCACGCCTCAGAAAACAGCTCACAATGAAAGTCTTTTGTTGTTTGTAGACTGAAATGTCAGAAACCAAGCCCTGGTCAGTACAAGGAACAAAAAAAAAAAATTCTCCTTAACGCCATCTGTGCTTCAAGGTCAAGTCCTGCACAGCTGCACACCCAGGAAGGCCTGGGATTACCTGGGTAACCTCTCAGTGACATTCATATTGGAGATGTGACCTCAGAAAGGGGATAAATAGCAACATGATACGTAACAGACTCTGGCCCAAGTGCTCACACATTTGGCTTCCTGAAACTCATAAATCCATTATCTTCAAATGAGGGTGCTCTCATTGCAGGCATTCCTACCAAACAGCTGCAAATGATAAGCCTCATTCTACAGCTTTCTTTAAAGTACCTTAGAGATGTGATTAACCCTGTGGACACAGATACATACACTCATGTGTATGCACAGCAGATGCTATTTCCCTGTTTCTCCATGAAAGATCTAGAAATTTCAGCGGCCTATCAATTGTTTATCCTGCAAATAGGTCCTAGAAATGTGTCCCATTCCAACACTCTGATTCCAGAAACCAGGCTATAGCTTTAAAAATTGAACTTTAGCAAATTCAACACAGAGCTAGACTGTTCACGATAATTTACCATTCTGCTATTTTTTTTTCAGTCTTAAAAGAGAAGAAAACTCTGTCATTTGAAATAACATGGGTGAACCTGGGAGATATTATGGTAAGTGAAACAAGCCAGACATGGAAATGTAAATACCCGTGACTCACTAATACATGGAATCCAGAAAATGTCAAACTCAACGGGAACAGAGTAGAAGGGTGGCGGCTGGGGGCACAAGTGGGGGTAAGAAGGAGATGTTAGAGAGTCAAACCCTTCAATCACAATATGAAAAAGTACTATAGACCAAATAGAGTACGCTACTACTATTAACATATTGGGTACTTAACATTTGCTAAAAGAGTGAATCTTAATTGTTCTTATCACACACACACACACAAAGCAATGATGTGAGGAAGTAGACATGTTTATTAACTCAATGTGTAATCTTTTCATAATTATATATATGAATAAAGCAGCATACTGTACACTCTAAACATGTACAATTTTCATTTATCAATCCTGTCTCAATAAAGCTGGATAAGAATAATAATCTACCATTAATTTTTCCCCATATAGATAGCTTTCTTCCTAGAACATTCCGCTAAACCAAGTTATTTTAACAAAGAGCTTTTGTTAAAAAGGAATGTATAATAATTTCTTTCTTATGGGACGTGGTTAGGCCAGCATATAAGAAGAAATATTTTTGATCTTAGCTACAGTCATTTTCATAGCTTCCTGCAAAAACAAAAACAAAATCCCAACAGGGCTCTTTTTTCCCCTAATCTGTTAAATAATCATAGAATCATAGTCTTGTGAACCTGGAGGCAGTGGTAATATGAAGAAATCAACTTATACCACCTTTTGTATAGGTTTCCCAATCTCTCTTCCAGAAACGTATTGGTAACTCCAAATTAGTCATGGTGTAAGTATTTACACGTTGGACACTGGCAAGTGCTTTCTCTATTACCTCTTCCAGGAGATGATTGTGAAATATTTCCCAGCACGCCACAGTCCAGTCCTAGATGCCAAAGCTGATGAAGGTGATTTCTGGAGATTCAAATCACCAAGAAGCAGTAGATAGTTCATCTATATGTAATCTAATATAAATCTATATTTAATAGAGTCTATTATTGTCATGCCTCAAATAAATATGGATGAACAATACAATACAGAATGGGAGAATGCAAATGATTGTGAGTAGACTGTTATAAACTAGAATAGCTTGAACCTCATGTGACAGTTGACAGCAAGCAAGTTTTAGAAGGATGGAAAATGTTGAAGTAAGGAATATCCAGAAATAGTCTTTTTAATAATAATAATTTTTAAAATACCTATAGCTCTTTTTTTTATCATTTTAGCTTTTGAAGAAAAAAATTATCACATGCATGAAGGGAAAAACCAGAACTAAAAATATTGACATGTGTTTATTTTGATTTTTAGAGTTTTATTTACTTATTGCAAAAGGTAGACCAAAGAAAGAGGAGAGACAGAAACAGAGAGATCTTCCATTTGCTGGTTCACTCCCCAGATGGCTGCAGTGGCCAGAGCTGGACCAGGCCAAGAGTGTCACCGGGTCTTCCATGTAGGTGGAAAGGGCCCAACCACGTGAGCTGTTCTTTGCTGCATTTCCCAGGCTGTTAGTGAAAGTTGGATCAGAAGAAGAGCAGCTGGGAAACGGATTGGTGCCGTATGGAATACCCATGCCTGAGGCAGTCGCTTTAGCTACAGTGTCAGTCCTATGACATGTATTTTACATGTATAGAACAGCTTCCCCTCCCCCGGGAACAAAGGTTGTTATATACAAAGGGTTTAATTTGGATTCCTCCTCGTATGTTCTGCCTGCTTCCGTGTTCTGTCTTCCTTGACTTTTTAGACTACACATCTTTCTGAGAAGGCTTAGTAGTAAAACCAGGGAGAGAATTCAGCTTTTCTTGATTTTGAAAAGAACAATATGACAAGATACTGACAATGATAAACAAAGTTGCTTTAGACAGGAAACAGCTGCAGCCGTATAACCCTTGGTGTAGTCTTTTCTGTGAGCGTCTCTCTCCGCACCCAACCAACCAAGCAGCTTCTCATTGGTCAGGGAATGGTTAAATGGCTGCAGATCTGCCTTGAAGCCTCCTGAACTACCTTCGTTTGTCTCTCCCCACACTAGATCCAACCATTTATTTGACTAACAATTCCCCAGCAGAAGCAAGGCACTGACTGACCCTCACACTTGACTTTATTAAGTGGGATACAGATTCAGAGAAGGATACAGATTTTGAGTTTTTATGAAGCATCTATAGAAACTTGACTTAATAATAAGGAATGATACAGCTGAATTAGTGGTTTTTCAAGTAGTCAAAATGTTCCAGTATAGTTGAATCTAATGTGTTTCTTGCACATGAAAGTTGGATACGAGAAACACGCAGGTAAACAATTACTGTAAATGCTCCTAGCCTTAGACTAGGAGAATGTGGGGATAGGCAGGTAGTCCCACAGTTAAGACACCTTCATCCCACATCAGAGTACCTAGGGTCATGTTTGACTCTGGCTCCCACATATGGCTTCCTGCTGATGTCCACTGAGATAATAGCTAACAGCTCATGTAGTTGGGTTCTGGCCTCTCATGTAGGAGACCAACACCAAGTTTCTGGCTTCCAGCTTTGATGTATGGTAGTCTCAGCCATTGCAGGCATTTAGGGAGAGAACAGTTGATGGGATTTCTTTATCTCTTTCTTCCTCTCTTCATCATTTGTGTAGGTATTTGTGTGTGTGTGTGTGTGTGTGTGTGTGTGTGTGTGTGTGTGTGTGCCTCTCAAATGAAATAAATTATACAAGTGTAGAGAATATGCATATTTGAGTCTTGATTCTGGTGATTATCTGATCACAATAAACCAGTGCCTTTTAGATGGGTGACAGTGGCATCAGGTGTTGTACAGGTGATTCTTAAACACTGCTTGGATTTCTGTATTTTCTCTTCCAACACAAAGCCCCCAAGGCCAAAACTAACAATTATGTCCTTCTGGAATACTAACATGTGTTCCACAGTAAGTGACTCACAGTTGGGTCAATGTCTGCTTGCTGGCAGTGGCTTCAGGAACAGCTACAGGGATGCTGGGATCTCTGCTGATGCTAGTGCCTATTCTGGGATCCCCCACAGCTAAATAGCCACTGGCTTCAGCCATGTATAGCTAATGGAGCAAGATTCGGAGCAATGGTTGAAGAAAGAAATGGAAGAGGCAAAAAAGAAATTCTGGATGTTGAGATAGAGAATGGATTCTTTTGTAATTTCATTTTCCATTTTCAAAATGAACTAAGTTTGCCACAAGCCAATCCCAGACAGTAAAAATGTAAGAACCCCAGCCTGCATCAAGTCATTAACCTTTTAGGACCTACTCAAAGCAATGTAGTGTGACTTTATTAATGAATGCTTTAATGTGGTCTATAAAAGCTAACAAACACAGACACTTGCTATGATTCATCAAATTTAATATTCTGCCAAACCTTTCAGTTTAAAGATCAATGATTTTTTTTAAAATATCTGAATCTCAAAATAGAAGTCCTGAGCTCCAATTAACCTTAATATCCATGAGAAAATAAAAGCCATAAGAATTTAATGTTGTGTCAAACATTTGAACAAACAATGAAAGATATGAGTGCTATGCAATGTGAATTAGAACTTCAGAAAATGTTTTACTGAGGCTGCAAACAACCAGGGATGCAGCCCTTGGAAACTGACTTGCTATTTAAGGCACATGCTGTCTGCTATGCTGTTAGGCGGCAAAAGACCCTTTTGTCAAACAGCTTTGCTTCTTGCTCCAGGCAAAGACAAATTCCACAAAAATCCAATTGTTTTACTCTATGATTTTCATACTTTGGAAATCCATGTTTATATGCCTAACTTTCTCTGTAAGACCCCATCTTGTGTAACTGCAATAAAAATGTTTTCCCACAGGTAATTCATGATATGTCCTGCAAAAGAACAACTTATTTTGCTCAGTTCCTTTGCCTACCTGTAATGATCTCTTGTCAAAGTTTTCAAAGAGCAATTTTGCTTTAAAGACACATTTTTAAGGTTTTCTTTTAAAACAAGTATCTGCTGTGGTATTTATCCAAAAAAAAAAAAAAATGAAACAAAGCAGGAAAATTTGGTGTTCTCATCTGGCCTCATTTGATATTCTGCTGAAAATCTAGGTCATGGTCAGGGCCTGATCGATGCCCCAAATTAGTACAGATCCAGAGACATTCAATCACACGTTTCTGAGAGTCTTTTGTGGACAAAGAAAGGGGCCTATAAATTATGTCACTAGGCCAATCTACCATGTCATCAAAGAATAATCCTAGAGGGTTATTATCTTTTTCTCTTCAAATCATTCGGTAGATGTCTTAAGTGCTTTGCAAACTTTCTTCCTCTTTATCTATCTGTCAGATAGGTTATCTCTTATGTTAGCAATGAAGGATCAGACATAGTGAAGGTAACTGATGAGCCGGGGCTCCGATTAGACCCCATCATGAGGTTACTGACATCACTTAGAGCGACATTCCTTAGCTTCTGGCATAGAGAATATCAGGCTCTCTGACTTTTACCCATATCAGTTGCTTTCTTACAAATGCATTACTCACAATGTAATGTCTTCAAACATACCCCCAAACAGATGAAACGTTTATATTCACTAGATGTTTTTTCATGCAGAACATAGAGACTAGGAGATATTTTAACTGACTTGAGAAATGGAAAGCTACTATGTTTCCACTATGAATGTGAGTAATTCATTCCCATCATCAGAGATTTGTGCAGTAAATTGACTCATGAATCATGGGATAACCGTAAAAAAATGGCTTCCATATGACAAAAAAAGTGCATCAGTTTTCAAATTCCTGCTATCTGTCTGTCAATCCCTCTTAGAAAGAAATGAAAAAGCAACATTTTTAGTGAGAATTAGACTTCTGTATAGGCAAAGAGTTTGGTATGAATTGCAATCACATTATTAATAGGACTTTCAAAGACATATATTTATCTTGGAGATTAATACACTAATTTTGATAAGGTGAATCCTTCACTTCAGAAACCCTAATCTGGGCCATGGATAGCATGATCAAGGTCAGGCCTTTCATTTTAACTATGAAATAGGCCTCACCAGAGGAGAAATTAAATCAGTGACTTTATCATTCTTTTCCAACTATAACACTGATTACTTGCTCTATCTTAGGGAATTTTCAGTTCTCTGTTCACTGGATGCTCAATCCATCCTCATATCACTCCATGAACATTGGGAAGTAGCCACATGTTGATAAATAAGTATATCACAAGCCATGTTACTGTTTAGTCTAGAGATTGCTATCTGGGGCTGTTGGTGGAGAAGACCAAGGAAGCTCTAAAATAGCACAGCCTGGCTCTTATACCTTTATGGGAAGCAATGGAAGGAAGAGAACAGATTCGGGGTGGTCTTGTGGAACCTCAGAACAAAGTAGAGTGAAAGCCCTGAATTTGTGTGGGAACTATGGGAGCCCATGCCTTTGCTTAGCCTCCCACCTGATCATGAGTGATCCTTCAATACCTGGACTCCACCCACACCTGCAGGCCTTACTCCAACACACACAAGTCAAGAATTTCTTGGGTCTAGGTGCAAGGGTAGGGCAGCCACGTGAAGTCAGGAAAGTAACTGCAGAGAAGAATGGCTTGGGAACTGACTAAGCATGTTCTCGTAAGCAGTTGTGAGTTCTCACAAAGTAGAGGGCTAGTGTTTCCTTCATTGAACCATTCCATAACACAGCACTGTGCCAAGGATTGCAGATTGAACAGTGAGCACAAACCCAACAAAGTCGCTATGATCAATGCCACCTGTTTTTACTGGCCAGAGCTACCTCATTTAAGAAACTCATTTGATGGAACATTACATTCTTTCAGGAGCATTTCATCCTGAACTCTTGGCTGCCCAGCTGTCTGACCCCAGATACCTCATTTGGCTTTTAAACTCTAGAAATACTGGCTTCAAAACTGCTTTCTGAACATTTCATCCTTTCTTTCCATTTCTCTCCTCCAAGAATTGTCTTTCCAATTTCCTCTTTCCTGAGTAATTTTTTGAGACCTCTTCTTAGATACTCAGGAATCATTCTGTCTTTCTCCTACCCCATCCCAGGTTGATTATGGGCCCCCTTCTGTACTCCTGTATTGTGACCTTAAATTGCCTTTTGCTTTTCTGGTCCCTCTACTGAGTTCAGAGTGCCTTGAAAGCAAAATTTTTCCCTTAAAACCTAATATTTTTTATCCTAACACCTGCACACATGAGCTAATTACAGGCTCCAAAAGTACACCAGTTTAACTGTTTTCCTTTGTAATTCACTTTGTCTTTTTGACTACTGTCAACAACAATCTGAGTAGGCATCCATGAGTTTCGTTTGTCTGCTAAAGGAGTCCATCGTATTTTAAGAACATCTAGATGCTCAATAAAGATAAAGTAACAAATGAATATATAAACAAACAAACAAATGAAATGAAAGACAATTTACTGCTACCCAGAAAAGAAATGAGGCTTAATTTTAGGTCTGACAGTCCTAAAAACCTGCTCCTTATGAACTTGATTTCATTCTGGTAAGATTGAAGATAAAATGAGCCACCATGATGGCCCTGTGGCTAAATCCTTGCCTTGCACTTGCCTGCATCCTATATGGATGCAGGTACATGTCCCTACTACTCCATTTCCTATGTAGCTCCCTGCTTGTGGCCTGAGAAAGTAGTAGAGGATGGCCCAAAGCCTTGGGAATCTGCACCTGTGTGGGAGACCTGGAGGAAGTTCCTGGCTCCCGGCTTCAGGTTGGCTCAGTTCCAGTCATGGCGGCCATTTGGAGAGAGAGCCAGCTGATAAAAAAAATCATTTTGTCTCTTCTCTCTGTAAATCTGCCTTTCCAATAAGAATAAATAAATATTTTTAAAATTTTGCTCTTTGCTTTTCAAAATTATGCATTTGTTTTTTTAATTGAAAACTCAGATCTACCAAGGACAGACAGAGAGAAAGATCTTCCATCAACTGGCTCTGATGGAAGCTGGGCACACCTGTACCCCATCCACCCCACCTCATGCCAAGGCTGGGCAGGGAAGTTTACGCTGAATCTGGCTGACTGACACTTGCTGTCTGAGGAGCCCTGAGATGTCCGTAGGCTTGAAGAGAGCAAGAGCAGGGAGAGGTGGGGGTGGAGAGGCAGCTGCAAGAGGCAGGGGCCTGAGTGAGGATGGATACTGGAGAACAACGCAGGTTGCAGAGCTTGTCACACCTCTATGTCCAAGGAATGCTGTCTTCCTGATGGTGAGGCTGCCTTTCTCCACCCTGCTAGGAGCCCTGCTACCCAGACTCCTGGGTCTGGCTGATCCACAGGTTGAGCTTTGCTATCACCACCCCTGAGAACTTCAAGTTCTTCCTGCTGGAACCTGACTGCATCCAGCCCTGGTCCACCAGCTCCTTCTCGAATATGTGGTACTTGCTGGCCACACTAGAATGAGCTGCAAAGACTTTGGCTTGAGAACAGCCAGGAGACTCCTATATTAGGATCTCTGAATGGCTCCCCACGTGGTATTTCTCCAGCATCTTACTTCACCTGACTGAGCTGGAGGGGAGCCTCAGGCTGGTACTGTGAGTTACAGATGTTTCAGAGTTGATTTCCTGCAGCTCATCTAAAAAGAGATGGCTCCGCGGCTGGAGCATTTGAGGGAGCTGCTGTAGGTGAGCTAGGATGGCGAGAATGTATTCATCTCTTCCTCTCTGTCTAGAATTTGTTTATTCAGCAATACTTCTTTAAAAGGCTTAGGAATTGTAAAGGCTTACAAATTGTAAGAGAGAACTGCAAGTATAAAACATTGCCCCTGCAGAAGAAGCATTTGTTTTAAAAGGTAATTATAATTCCAGGCAGCACTAGAAGAGTTGCATGAAAGTCAAGGGCACTTGGGTCTACCATGGTAAA
Source organism: Ochotona princeps (assembly GCF_030435755.1). Classification (NCBI taxonomy): domain Eukaryota; kingdom Metazoa; phylum Chordata; class Mammalia; order Lagomorpha; family Ochotonidae; genus Ochotona; species Ochotona princeps. Next base: position 55,844,236 of record NC_080836.1, on the reverse strand, counting down.
GGAAGGCTCTAAAGAAGATTTGCTCTTCCAACTAGTTTTGACTGTGGGTAAGACGTGGAAAGCAAGAGGAATACAATAGCCTGCCAGGCAAGTCACATGCTGAGAGCAATAACAGAGAACATAACCATGCAGAGAAATTAGGGAGTTACATGGGAGAGGTGTTTCAAGGATTTTTTTTTTTTTTTGCTTATCAGGAATAGGGAGCCATTTAAAGTTGTAGAAGGTTACACCTATATACTTTGTAAATATTAGTTCTTATACACCCTTCTTCTGTAAGTTTAGAGTTGCTCATTAATAACAGTGCTAAATGTTGAACTTTCAAGCAGGAGATAGTACGATCACTTGAACCATCTCTCTCTTCCTGGGGAGTTAGTTGTGCAGATTAGATTCAACAGCCTTCCTGTCTATGCACTCTGATTTTTTGCTAGCAATCATACATTATTTGAAGGAAAAATTTTCATTGCATTTTCAGAAAAGAAACTAGAAGTATATTCACTCCGTTATCCTCCTTTTTCACGTCAAGACCTCAGGTCTGTCTGTAATAGTCCTACATTTTTAACAGCACATCATCCCATAACGTCATACAAGAATCATCTCTTATGGCATTATCTTTAGCATTTTACCTCATGCAGTCTTCATGCCTGTTACTTGTGCCTTCACCTAAGCATGTCAACACTTCTGGTATGTTAATCTATTTTTGTATACCTAGTGCTGTGTTGTTGAGAAGCTTGAATTTATTTTTTAGCATTTTGTTCAACTGTAATTTTGTTCTAAATCTCATTATTTTCCAATATTTCTTTCATTCTCATAATTTTATATTTTTAGAAACACATTGTTTGAGAAGCAGTGTGCATGTGTGTGTATGAGAGAGAGAGAGAGAGAAGGAGAAAGAGAGAGAAAGAGAGAGAGAGAGAGAGAATTTTCCATCCACTTCCAAATGTCTAATGGCAGGAACTGGGACAGGCCAAAGACAAGCAGGAACTCCATCTGGGTCTACTGTATGGATGGCAGAAAGCCCAGGAGTTGCACCATCATCTGCTGCCCATTGGATGCATTAGCACGAAGATGGGCAGAAAGCAGAGGCTGGACTTGATCCCAGGCCCTCAGATATGGAATGTAGGCATTACAATCAGGAGCTTAACCTGCTGTACTACAATGCCCACACCCTAATTTTGCTTTTAAAATGTATCTGTATTGCTATCTACTCATATGAAATATTCCCTCTTTCTGTCTCATTGCATCTCACAGAACGCATCCAGCCTATTCCCCTAGCAGAGGGTATTAAGGGTTGATTCCAAGTTGCCATGATCACAAATAATGCTAGAAAAATGTTCTTGCATATGGTCCCTCTGTGGAAATTTTCTGGGATATATGTTCTAAAGGGAGATTGCAGAAGTAAGGATATAGTTTATTTATGTCCTCAAGGGTATTTTGGGAGTGAATAGGGACATTATTAATAACTCTGCCAGAACCTCAGGTTTTCCTTGCTGTCCTGGGAAAGAGTGGCCTTACATCACCTTAGCCTGAAGGCATATTTCTGATTCATTTCATTATGGCTGTCATATTGCCTTCTGAAAGTTCATTCTTATTTCTGCTTCTCCCAATAATGAGAATTCTCACTATCAGACATATTTGCACACCATTGTCATAATCCACTTTCCTAGATCTTTGACATTCTAGCTTTTCTCAACAAGCCCGTTGTTTGAATACCAGTGAATTTGAATATTCCTTCAGACACCAGTTCACCATTTGAGGCTCTAACTCTTAGCTTTTTTTCCTAGGGAGTTGTCTCTTTTCTTGGTTAAGTTGCAAGAACTCTTTACACATTCTAGACATTAATCCATTGTCAGGTGTTTCTTTCAGAATCAGTTTTAAGTTTTACAAATCCCTTTTCTATGTCTGTCGTCTGTTCATTATGACACTTGTAGTTTGCATTTGTCTGGATCATTATTTTCTACTTAAATGCAAAAGATAAAATGAATTTAAATAATAGATGCAATATTTCCCTTGATTATCTTCACCTAAAGCTTCTGACTGACTTTCTAGCTCTCTGTGCCTTTTCTTCAGAATGATGGCAAGGTACACAATGATAGCCACGTCTACGTGTGCCTGACCCATGTGGGGTGGGGCTCAGCATCTTTAATGAAGCTTCTCAGGGAATGCTGATGCTGACACCCAAGAACCACCTGTAAATAAACATAGCGTAGGGTCTGCAAAATGGAATAATGGAGCCACAAAGAACCTAACTCCTCACTGAGTGACTCAGCATTGCAGGTTCTAAGAAGACAAGCACATTGACTGAGGGATCAAAAGTCCAATTGCAGTCTAAGGTTGTTATTATCACACCACACAGGAAAAGAAAATATTTTTGTTAGACAAGTGGCTTTTTTTCTTTTTGACAGCCTCTAATTGGGAATAAGTCCTCTATTTCACTTACTATGAACCCTACTTTTGCTTCATAGCTGATATATATTTTTAAGGATTTATTTGTTTTTATTGGAAAATCAAATATACAGAGAGGAAGAGAGACAGAGAGGAAGATCTTCCATCCGATGATTCACTCCCCAAGCAACCACAACGGCCGAGTCAATCCGAACCAAGCCAGGAGCTTCTTCCAGGTCTCCCAAGCAGGTGCAGGGGGCCCAAGGCTTTGTGCCGTCCTTGACTGCTTTCTCAGGCTACAAGCAGGGAGCTGGATGGGAAGAGGGACTGCTGGGACATGAACCAGTGCCCATATAGGTTCCCAGAGGGTACAAGATGAGGACTTTAGCTGCTAAGTTACTGCACTGGGCCCATAGCTCATATTTTATCCAAGGTCACGGGATGGCAAAAAGGTAACATACGTTCATGTTAGGATGTCTTTACTATTAGAACATTCTAATTAGTAGTGTAACACATTTATTTATTTTTGCGTTTGTACCAATTTTAAAGTAAAGCTAAAGATATGTGACTTCCCTCAGCATGGATAGCATCCCCTGAAAGCAGCCACACTACAGCTCCAAAGTTCAACCCAAACAAAACTCGACTCCATGGTAGCCCTGTTTCGGATTCACGTGATGCAAAACACATGGGCCAAATTTATGTCACTGCAATTTGCCTGGCAGCCAGCATTTAAATCACCCAAGATTGCAGCTCCACATTTGAGGGTGTCGTTTGCAATCTTGCAGCCAAGAGCGCTGAGGGAAGAAGTGCACAGGAATGGTCGTTAGACGGCTGGGTGCGATGGGGCTCTTGCAGCAGAGAACTAATTAGTATGCAGCAACGTATCTGCATATCTCTCAAATAGACATTGTTGGTGTCTTTCCTCAGTGACAGGGGGCGATTGTTCAGTAGAACACCTTGCCTTTTAATATGCGGGGTTTGTTAGGAGAACAGCTCAATTCATATTTCCCCTGGTTTGATGGTAAGTGAACAGCAGTGGCAATATTAATCTGTAGTAACCTGTCAGTGAACTCTACAGCTAATATGATGTAGTTATGATTTTACCATCAATCAGGGCTGAACAGGCTCTGGGCAATCCTTGCAGCACAGCCTCAAAAAATCTAATTGTGCAAAAGCTTCATTGGTTTCCAACATTTCTTTTTTATCTGTCACAGGCTTTAGGCCTAGTACACAACCTTTTATTATTGGCCTTATTGCATTAGCTTGTCGGACAAAGAAGAAAGGCTAGAGTCCAGGGTTCCCCTGCATTCCATCATTTGTTTGCATGCAGGATTTTATTTGACAGTCCTGTATTGTTTTAGATGTAGATAAAAATTATTAGGACATATGGCATCATGTGAACTTTTGAACTGTCAATCTCCAATGTGTCCTAAAGGACTAGCGGCATTTACAAATTCTGCTCTACCTACAGATGTAGAGATACTACAAGGACCAGCAAACAAGGTCTCCCCGAGGAATCATATACTCCAGTCAATGTAATCTCGTGTGTTCTCCTTGACTAACCTTTATGCAGGGGAGGAGGAAAATCATTGGGAAAAAGAATCTTAGCAACTGAGATGATTTTTAGCCAAATTGAAGGTGGAATATGTGTAACATGATCACTGGAACACAGTCCACTTTCCCCAAGATCCTGCATGCATGAGATGAATTAGCGTCGGGTCCGTGGCCTCCATTCACACACAGAACGTTTGTCTGGGTATCCCAGGCATTCTCAGATTTGGTTCCAATGACAGCATGTGTGTCTACAACAAAAACCCACATCAAAGTTGTCCCGGCCCTTGAGTCCACAGGGCTGGAAGGAACTCCAAGACTTTAAACATAGAAAAGCATTTAGGAAGATGAACTATTCACTTCATGTATTTAGGCATTTTAATCTTTTACATCTTAAATGCAGTTGGGCTTTGGGATTGGGAAATTGCTAATCAGCATGTTGGATAAATGTTTTTATTTTAAATTGTGCACATTTAGAAATAACAGCTGGCCATAAAGTACATATTTGTATTTGTGATTTAATGTATCACAAACTTCATATTTTATTTCATTTAGCATCACAAAGAGACCACGTTATTCTTTCTTTTGCAAGTATTATATAACTTTTACTACAACTTTATGACTCAAGAAACACATATGGCAATAAATCAGATATGGGTACAATGCCCAATTTTAAAAAAATCTGAAATGCCTTTTAATAAGAAAAAAATTTAAGGATTGTATCCATCTCTTACATTGTTCTAACTCATTTAAGGATACAATTGAAAATTCCTATTCATTAATCAAGGAAAATCTGCATAGAATTAGGGTGATTGTCTGTTTGAAACACTGTATCCTTGCTTCAAAGGAAACATTGTGACAAAGGACACATCAGCTTATAGCAGAGTGTTAACCCTTCGCAAACAAGCGTGCACATTGCCCGCCACCTAAAAAAATAACTGCACAAAATGAGGAAATGGCTGTGGCATCCTGCAACAAGCATGCAGGAACACGCCTGGGGACCACTGAGGCAGCTGCTGGAGGAGAAAGATTAAAAACAGGATGTCCAGATTGTCACAGCAGTTGTGATAGCTCTGAGGGTCCTTGGACTGTATCACCATCATCAGTGAGAGTGTTAAACCAAGCGTTGCCTCTAGGGGCTTCATTCCAAATATTTAAATCTAAATGATCTTGAGGAAGGCAACCTAAAAACTTCTCACTTGGTCAGGCTTCTTGAAACTGATGAATCCTAAAGTGAGCCTAAGGAGCTGACAGAGTGGCCAGCACAAGCCATTGTAGGTAAGGAAATATGTCTGTATTTTTTCAGAACAAGTTTAATTCCAAAATGCCATAGCTTCAAAGAGTAGTGAAGCTGCTTTGCATCATTATTGTGAAGCAACATGTGACAGAGGACATCCATACATCCAGTTTCAACATCTGAATGCTAGGAAAGACTGCCCAAACCAGATAATTATGGAAAGTGGGATGTCTATACAGTCTAACCCAGACATTGCTCAAAGTGCATACAAATATATCTGTACCATTTTAAAAATTACATATATGTATGTGTATTTGATATTTATACATATATGTGTGTGTTTGTGTGTGTCTGTAGCTAAGTAGGTATTTAGCCTACTGATTAGGACACTGGTTTGGATGTCCATGTCCTATTATCAGAGTGCTCGGGTTCAAGTACCAGCTCCACTCTTTTTTCTTTTTTAAGATTTCTTAATGTTTATTGCAAAGTCATATATATATGTGTGTGTGTGTGTATATATATATATATGGAGAGAGAGAGAGAGACAGAGAGAAGAGAGAAGAGGAGAGGCAGAGAGAAATACCTTCCATTCGATCAGTCACTCCCTAACGGCCAGAGCTGCGCCAATCCAAAGCCAGGAGCCAGGATCTCCTCTGGGTCTCCCAAACAAGTGCAGGGTCCTAAGGCTTTGGGCAGTCCTCAACTGCTTTCCCAGGCTACAAACAGGGAGCTGGATGGGGAGCAGGACTGCCAGGATCAGAACCAGCAGCCATATGGGATGCCAACACATTCAAGGTAAGGACTTTAGCGCTAGGCCTCGGCACCAGGCTCCCAGCTCTACTCTTGATGCCACTTCCTGACAATGTGCACCCAGGGAAGCAACAGGTGCTGGTTCCGAAGTTACCACCCACCTGGTTTGAGTTTGGGGCTCCTGGCTTCGGCCTGGACTATCTCTGGCTGTTGCCTTCATTTGGGCTGTAAAGCAGCCTGGTGCTCCATTGGGTTCTCTTGGTCTGTCCATCCCTCTGCCTCTCTGTCTCGACTCTGTGTGTGTGATTCTGTTTTATGCCTCTCAAGTAATAAAGTGAATTTCCCTTTGAAAAGCTTCTACAGAGACATGAGTATCAGAGAGAAGTAATGTTCATTTTCTACTCAAGTGACAGCAATAGTGAAAGTTCTCTCCAAAAGCAAATTATTAAGTAAATAGAAAATAGTGTTTCACAACATTTTCCTTGAGTGGGCTAGCCAAAAGATAACTGAATTCATCTTAGAGATGTCCTCATAACTGTAAATTAAGAAAATATGTCTTTCCAAAGAATTCCCAGAGAACAAGAGCAAAATGTTTATACAAAACAGTTAGAAACAATATAGTGGGCCAGAAAAATGGTGAAATTCTTTCCAAAAGAACCATATGCTCATGATGATAAATAAAATTAGATGTGAGGGAAGAGAGAGAAATCTATAAAGTCCATATTACTTAATATTAAACTGGAAATGTAGCTAATCAAAATCACTATGTAAATTGTCAGTATAGTTCAACCCTTCATCTTTATGTGTATATATTACATGTAATGTATTTTATCATTTTATGCTACCAAAAGGAATTTTAAAAAATAAAATTGCTATTAAAACACATTTTAGGCACATACATTTTGGCAGACTTCGTCCTCCTTCATATTTTTTAGATTCCCTAGACTTTAATGTAGTTTTATGTAATTTGTGTTTCTTTAAAATTAGAATCATGTTTGAAAGGTATAAAAAAAAGAACTACTCCAGCATTATTGCTGAACAATGCATGGAAAGAACTGAGAAGAAATGTATAAGTTTTAACGGTAAACTGTGTTGAACTTCAGCAGCCAATGAGAGAGAAACAAAATTATAAGCTCAGTTGATCAGAACACAATAAAACCTCTAAAAAACACAAAGATTAATTAAAAGTTATTAGAAAATGCCAAGTGATAAATGAATCATTGAGATAAGCTCATTTATGTTCTCCTGGTCTTTTGTTACAGGAAACAAGAGGGGAATTGAGCTAAAGTCTTCAAATGTGTTTACCTGTGTTCCTTTTTGACCCTGATAACTTTATAGTATCCACACAAGTGGATCAACCGGATAGGTCAAATGAAAATTGCTGTGGGTCAAATGAAGTTTTGGCTATAGCATATGATACTATCATTTTGAAGGCCAAAATTGCTTGAACCATAGCAATATCATGTGGGTCATCTATTGTAATATATTCTGTAATGTAGGCATTTTAGTATAGTTATTAAATTCAATACCACATGCATGGGTTACCTCTTAGCTCAGTCACCTTACTGACTATAAATCCTTGGGCAATTGCGAGCTTTCACCTCTCTGAGTGTTGTTTCTCTTGCATGTAATGAACATTGGGGTGTCTACGCTTCATTTTGTGTGGATTTGATGAGTAACCTGCATAAAATGCTTCATATTGGAGTTTGCCCCCACTCAATGGAAGGGTAGTTCTCCAAATATTCATGATAAAAGCAGTAGTTGAAAACTACGGAAGGGGAACCTGAGATGCCCTGTGTCCTAGACTCTGGTCACCTTCCAGGAAAGCCACACCCAAACATAAGCCAGCTGTCTCTACAAATGAGGGCTCCCACCAGAATATCTACTTTGAATCCATGTCAGCTGCATCTTTGAAAGGTATCTTGAATCTTATTTCCACACCTCATGTTGCCAGGGACAGTAGAATTTAAAATAACCAGGAAAACACAGAAAATAAATTTTTGAAATGCAATACATGTTGAGAGGGTAGGATGGTAGGAGAGTTTGGCCAATCCCTCCTACTTCATAAGTGATCTGATAACTCTGAGTGTGTGATGGCAATATTCCCACTGGCCTTACATGTTGGAGTTCCTATCCTCCAGGAGTCCCTTTGTCACACCCTAACCAAGCAGAAAACAGGTGCTTAGCTAATGTTGAAGTGTGTCATGGCGTGACTTTCTGTCTATAGAATCTTGGTCTCTAATAGCCATTCCTCAAAGAAACCTGCAATGGTGTAGGCCTTGCTGTCTGGAAGCTTTCTGGGTGGCAGAGTCTGAGAGTGAACCCAGTGAAGTGCCTGGAGCCATGTAAATGATTTCCTGTACTGCTTCATTCCATTCACACATGTCTGTGGGAGTTACATCACCATTTAGGGAGAAGGACCTAAGGGCAACCTTACCAAAGTCACTCTGCTAAGTAGCAGGGGCTCCTGAAATCTGAGTTCCCAGCTAACATACACTGATGCCTCTGAAAATCAAGAAGAGCCCAAGCATAGCAAATTTGGGGTTTTTTTAAATAAAGGAAAAAAAGATCTTGTCTTTTTTAGCAGAATTTCCATACAAAATAATCAGTGATAAGTTATGACTCTTTTTTTTCATGACATCTTTCAGCTTAATCAAAGTGGGACATAACTCCAGCTGTTTTGCCTGTAAAAGAAAAGCTAGTGAACTGATACATCATTTTCAACCTTGGATTTGTTTCCTTCCAATCCCTGTCAGTAGTATTTTGCATCATCAGCAACATTCCCCCATACCACAGGAGCAGTGAGGAACTGTTGCCAGAGTTCAAAGATGCTGGCATTTTGGAAGGGAATAAGCAGATGGAAAAGTTTTCTCTTCATCTCCCTCTTTCCCTTTTGAATGAATGAATGAAAGAATAAAATTTATTTAAAAACCAGACTTTGCCAAGGCAGATTCTGCCAGCTCACACCTTTTTAGGATCTGTGCAAGCCCCGGTTTCCCCAGCACAAATCAATAATCTGCATTAAAGAAACGCAGAAACAAGCCAATAGAATTAGCAGAGTAATTTACTGGGCCTCGGCTGCAGCTGGCAGGGACTGCAGAGGGAAGCAAGCAGATGTTTGCTTGCTAATGGTGGCTTCCTCGAGTAGTTGCCCCATCATTCCATTAGCCAGGCTGTCCCGCCTCATAAAAAGGGATAAGGGAAATTTGGTTTTGCTCAGTGGCTGATGTCAACTGAGCCCTTTTTCTACCATTCACTGTAGAGTCCTGTGGTTTTCCTGGTTGTAACAGGCAATGATATTGACTGATGTTTTATTTTTGCTGGGGAAAAGATTTTAGTACAGAAAAATTAGAAACTGGTATTGGGGTCATAATCTCCTCTATCTGTGTTTAGGAAACTGGCTAACTGCATCCCACTGCAAGCCCACAAGTGGGAGCAATTGTGAGTTTTCTGAAGGTATAAGAATGTAGCAATTTTCATGTTCTCTCTCTAAAAATGAATGAATAAAAATGCAACAAAATACAGAGTCAAGGAAATGTCCTTTTTGGGAGCTGAGTTCTCAGCCAATATATCTCAATGCTTCTGAAGAATCTGTGTTCTTGCCATGCATACAACCTACTGTGGAGGAAAAGCAAGACTTCAGGGGCAGAAATGTCTCTCCATAAGGCTGTAGATGAGGCAACACACTTAGAGACACATTGGTAAGGGATGAGTACGTGTTTTGTTTCCTCATCTGAATCTTACGTAGCACACTGGAATTTCTATATTGCACAAAACATTTATTTAACTGTAATTTACTGGAGTAAATTACATTTTTCTGGAGTTTGCTATGACAATGTTCTGAGCCAAGGGCATGAGGGAGATAATCCCATATAAGCAATAATAATAATAATACGGGAACCTTGGTACGGACTGGAGGATAGAATTAGAAGAGGATTTTAGAACAAAAAACGATGAAACATTATAAAAGGAGCCACTGTGGGTTGATCTTCAGGGACTTAAAAGAGCATTTGGGAGGGGGAGCATTTGAAGGGAAGGGAGTGCCTTGAGCAAACGTAGAGAATTGAAGGATCAAGTTTTTTTTTTTTTTCATTCAGAGAATTTGGAAAAGCGTTGCTTTGGACGGACATGGAATGTTAGTAAGAAAATCACCAAAGATTAGCTTGGAGAAGGCAAGGGTCTGAAGCTAGGAACATTGCAATGCTAAGGGCAGCCATTTGGACTTCACATGGCAAACCAAAGGCTACAGACTGATGCTGAGCCCCACTTGCCTAACAAGATCTGTGATGTAAGAAGGTCTTCCATATGTAGACCAAATACATGTAAACCAAATACTTCTTACATCACACATCATACATATAGAAGGCTCTTCCATAAGTAGACCAAATACATGGGCACAGATGAACAGGAAGCCAAGGACAATGGAGGTGTGAACTGAGGTGACATTAATGCAAATAACGTGGAAGCTAAACTGGGTGTCAGCGAGAAGGGGTTAGAAACGATAGAGCTTTTCAAATGGCTGCATGGATGTGGCAACAGACTGGTGGTTCAAGTGCAGGAATGTCTAGTAGGTGACTGGAGTAGAAACCCTTGGAAAGCTTGCTACCTTGATACCATCAAAGAAAACTGACCATCAAAGAAAGGAACTGATTTGCAGACATGGCTAAGCACCACAGCATGGCCTCTACTTCCCATGAACCATTTCATTTTATATTCTCATTTTTTTTTTATTAGCAGATATGTCATTGCCACTTCTGAGCAACCTGGGACTCAGATAGCAACCAGTTTGCCCTATGTCACACAGAGGGCATGCCAAACAATGAGAAGTTGAACTCAAGTCTGTCACCAAAGCCGACAGTCATTCTAAAAGTTTCCCAACTATGTGTTCCAAGGATCCTGGGTATCCTCAGTGGCTCCTGGATGATACCGGAGGGGTGAGGGACCCTGGGATTTCCATCTTGACTCCAACCTGACTTCAGATTTCCTTTGATGAATGAGTACCCCTGCTAATAAAATCAGCATGTCTTATTACATCCCATAAGAGAAGGGTTTGCTAGCCTGCACGCTAGGTTTGAGGAGCAAGTGAGGCAAATAGAGGCACCTAGATATTAAATATGAAGGACTGATTTTATGCACAAAGTTCAGGAGCAAGCACATATAGGAGACCAGGGAAAGGCTGCTTAATCCATGCAGGCATTGGCTTTCTGGTAGTATTAATCACCACATTCTAGAATATTTAACACTGGTGGTGGCATTCAGCTGGTGTGTGCTGGCATTGCTGTGAGATCCCAGTCACACTGAACTGCTGGGTGCTGCTGTTCACACCAAAACACCTCTGCTCCACCAGTCTGGACTCCCACTCACAAAGAGCACTTGTACTTATTCCCATGCTGTTTCATTTTCCAGTTTCATTTGTTTTTGTAATAATTGCAGTGAATAATGTGCACACCAGTGTAATATGAACACACAAAGAATAAGTTATTTTGTGAAAAATGAGTTGAATTTGGGGGAAAAAATAGACAAGTTACTTTGCCTTCCAAAAAGATAAAACTGAGATTATTGTAAGATAATGGAGATAAATACCCGAACTGGAAAGGTTCTGGGCTCTGGCTGAGTTTCAAGTGTCTGTCAATTCTTAGAGCACTGAAAACCTGAAACAAGATTTGTAGGTGACATATCAAAATGGATGCAGCTTCTATAGGAAAGTTCACTCTGACTGCAAAGCACTAGACCTTGGCATCGCATGAAAAGGATGGGAGAGTGGCATATATTTACAAGCTTTAAGTGAAAATGTTACAAGGTTGTGTGTATCACGTTTTATGGCACATCACTTTAAATGACTTCTTTATTAACCTGTAACCACCAGGACTAAGGCAAGGCCAACGAGAATGTGTCCACCCTGTATTTCTAGCCTGGGAACAGAAAAGGAATTTTCTTAAACCGCATAAGTCAATCACTTGACTCTTTCAATACTTTGGTCGGACCAATGAGAAAATCTGGCAAGGAACAAAACATTTTTGAACAGGGGTGAAGCTTTCCAGAACTCATAAATACACGAGGGAGACAGAGGGGTGAGAGCTTAGATTGCAAATGACTAAATTATGATTTCCATTTGTGAAATCATGTGGAAAGAAATTTCTTCTCACCATAAACATACGTAAGTGCAGTTATTACTAATAGGCACAATTCCGCCAATCCCCACGATGACGTAAAATAAGGCTTCCAGCTTGCAGAGAGCAGACGACGGTGAAGGCACTTCTAGCTGAGTGTGCAAGGTCGGATTTGCTCTGCTGCCCCGGGGAAATCTGAGGAACTGGTAGATCAGGAGAGGCCGCTGCTCCACAGCAGCTGCTGCATCGCGACCGGAAGCCCAGAGGGCTGTACACTGGGAGGCATGGTGTGTAATTGGCACTGCAGCCAGGAGAGGCTCCTCCCTTTGTGCACCCCAAGCAGCACAATCAGAGAGAGAGGGAGAGAGATGCATGGTACGCAATCACCTGCTTCTCTTTGCTCGTTGCTATGGGTTACAGAGCCCAGAGCAGGAGTGTGGGGCCATGCACACTTCAGCCTCAAAAAACAAAGAGAGAGAGAGAGAGAGAGAGAGGAGTGAGAAAGAGAGAGAGAAAGAGAAATTAGAGTGAGGGAGCAGGGGAACAATGGTAAAAAGAAAAATCCACACCCTTAGCAGCCTGAGCAAGGACACCAGGCTGTCAAAAAACCCTCTCTCGCCAGACACTGTGGTCTAAGCAATCATGATGAGAAGACAATGCATGTCAATCTCTGTAGCAGGCTGGCACAGGCCTTAGCTACAGATCTGCGAACACCTCAGGGAAAAATAAACTAAGTCTGTTAAGAGTCCATGAGGTGAGTGGCATTATGGAGTCCCAGGCATTGAAGGGAGAGGTGACACCAACAAAAAGCAGGTTGTGTTGTGATCTTGGGGAGGCCACCAGTTTCCTGGGCCCCTTCAACATTCTTGTTGTGCACCCCACACCAGACACTCATTAGTCTGTGTGTTAGATGCCCATCTGTAACAGTAATGTGCCACCCCCTTTCCCACAGCCTCTGAATATTTTGCGCAAAATGTGATAGAAGTTTAGAAGTGGAGGAGAATTTTCAGCACATTTGATCCCCTAACTTTGCAGATGTACAAGAAAACAGGCTCAGCTAGGTAACCCAGATTGCTGTTTGTTTCAGGATTTGGGGGAGAGGAAAAAGAAGACCTCATTGATGGAGCTCATTGTTTACTCAGGTCTGTCTCAGACTGGATGACCAAGAGGTGAGAACCCCGCATCTCTTCAGAACTCAACTATTAAGAAAGTTGGCAATAGAGCCCTTAGCTCTTCTGATAGGTCACTCACTGCCTTTGAAAGGAGGACAGGACTGCTTTCCAACAAGTCCCATGGCTGGCAGGACATCTGGAGGCACATTAGAAAAGGTCATTGCTGTGGGTTGAGTCTACAACCAGCTGTGAGCTTCAGGAATGATTTGTTTCTTCTTTGTCCCCCATCAAAGGTAGTGAGCGCTCTGACTGTTGCAGTGGGTGATGACTTCAGCTGGCCTCTGCTTCCCGGACTGCTGTGGGACTGTGCCCTGTGGACTTGTGTGCCACTGGCATAGAAGGATCCCATTGTGTGGCTATTCCATTTCTAGAGAAAATTAGTTTTTGGGCTGGCGTGGTAGCCTAGTGACTGAAGTTCTCGCCTTGCATCTGATGGTATCCCATATGGGTGCAAGTTTGTTTCTGATTCACACACAGACGTGATTGCTTCTTGGAGTCCTGGGATTCAACAAGAGTTGTTCTCAGAGCAGCCACCATAGATTGGCACAGGACCAGGTGCTGGGATATGACCAGGTACTTGACAAATGGACTTTTTAGCTCCATCATACTCTTCCAGGAAGAGTGAGAAGCAGAGTTAGGGACGGGCAAGGGCAAAACAGGTGTGAAGACAGTGAGTCAACTAAGAGTGTGGTGTGGGGGAACTGGTAAAGCTGAGCAAGTGGAACATGGTTAACAAGGGATAGGTGGGGAGAGATGGTGTGTGAAGAAGCTGGTGAGGTCAGCTCATTAAAGGAAACTGACTTTTTAAGGCACGCTAAGTCATTAGACTTTATCCTGTGCGCACTGGGAATCATTAACTGTTACAAGCATGAGGTGACAGTCAGATATGTGTCATAGAAAACTGTAGAGTTGGGCCCGGCATGGTAGCCTAGTGGCTAAAGCCCTTGCCTTGCACCACTGGAATTCCATATGGGCACCAATTCTAATCCTGGCAACCTGCTTCCCATCCAGCTCCCTGCTTGTGGCCTGGGAAAGCAGTCGAATACGGCTCAAAGCCTTAGGACCCTGCACCCGTATGGAGACCCGGAAAAAGCTCTGGGCTCCTAGCTTTAGATTGGTGCAGTTCCGGCCATTGCAGTCACTTAGGGAGTGAATCACTGGACAGAAGATCTTCCTCTCTGTCTCTCCTCTCTGTCTCTCTCTCTCTCTCTCTCTCTCTCTCTTTCTCTTTCTTTCTCTCTCCTTATACACACACACACACACACACACACACACATCTGACTTTGCAATAAAAATAGAATAATTCTTAAAAAAAAAAGAAAGCTCTGGGTTGGCACTGTGGTGAAGCAAACTAAACTACCACCTGTGATGCCAGCATCCCTTATGAGCAATGGTTCAAGTCCTGGCTGCCCTGTTTCCCATACAGCTCCCTGGAAGATCAGCAGAAGATGGCCCAAGTGCTTGGGCACCACCACCCAGCTGGGAGAGCTGGACACAGTTCCAGGCTCTGTGTTGGCTGGCCCTGCCCCGGTCCTAATAGACAAATAGGGAGTGAGTCAGCAGATAGGAGATCTCTCTGTGCCTCTCCCTATTGCTATGTGATTCTACCTTCCAAAGAAATCTTTTTTGAAACAAAATAAAAGATTGTTATAAGATGGGAGAGTCATAAAAAAGAATTATCAGGCAGACAACTTAGGGTAAAACTAAACCAGAATAATGGTGGTGTTGAGTGGAGTAATGGTGCTAACAACAGGAAAATCTGAACACACAAGACTTGCTTGGGAGTAGATCTTGCTTCTGAGAGCTGAGTGAGCTTGTTCATGAACACAGCATTGGATACTTTTGAGATGCCTTCTTAATTCTATGACAGGAATACAATGGTCACTTCAGATGTCACTCCCTGTTCGTCGCTCTTGCTGGAGGGACAGGACCAGAAGAGCTTGTGTGAAACAGGACAACCCTTGCTACACCTGATCACGGCTGTTTGGTGGGAGTTCCGAACCCTAAGGAAGTTCATCCATGGACTGATCAGCAACCAGTGGCTTTGCCTGGCCCGTTGCTATAATCCAACTAATTGAATTTGCTGCGTTGAAACTATGGACTATGAAAATGTCAAGAGAGTAAGTCAGTAATAAGAGCTGAAATTTAAGAGGTTATGGGGAAGGATAGTAGAAGGGATGTATAGAAGGGAAAGTCACATGGAAGTAATAGAAGCCAGTTAACATGCAATAATGACAAAACAAAAAGATAAATCAGTAGAGGGTAGCTCTGTGATTTCTGAGATTATTAGGAACTACAGAGAATTTCTAGAACCACCTCTGGCCCTCTTTCCACTGCTGTTCCACAGGCTTGTTTGCAATATACCCCTGTAACTTGAGAGCCTCTGTTCACCACCACAAGAGAGCATAACCCAAACACTTACCTAGTACATAATGCTGCATGGTGATCTCTGCCCAGGGGGCTGCTTGTCGCAGGGTGTGTCTGAGATGCCTGTCCCACTGGGTTGCTCAGGAGGAAATCGGCCACCACTGATGACTCCTCCAGAGCTGCCTTTGGTGGCACTCAGTAGGCGTGCAGCAAAAGCAGAAAGAAAGCCAAGCTTCCTCCCAGAAATTCTGTCGCCTGGCAGAACTATAAAACCCATGACGTGTACCAGTGGGTTGAAAATGTTTTGAATGTGTGCTCCCATCTCCACAGCTATGATTAATTGCTGGCTGTTGCTGCTGGCTATGCCTGCAGCTCTCAGCAAGAAAATGAGTCAAAAGTATTTGAGCTTTTACATTCTGTGACAAAAGGCTTCTTTAAAAAAAATCTGAGTATGAGGAATCCCAAAGTTGGATATAATTCATGACAAGGTTTTTCTATATTTTCTCGGGAGCTTGGTCAGGACAGTTTGTGTCCTTAGCTGAACCACCATGAAGGCAGGTGAAGTGTTGCTTCTTTCCCCACACACACACTTATCCTCATCATGCTCCATGCACACTTCTGAATTAGTTCCAGCTAGTTAGTGTCACTGCAGGACAATTTAGACTGCCATTGTTTGAGTATTCAACCTCCTCTCTGATGATGGATTCCCAGAAAAGGCAAAATCCATTATTTACACACAGTAGGAAAATAAACCTTCTCCCCAGCCCAAGACATGAAAATCGAGTAAGCTTTTCATTTTAAACAGTTGGAAATTTCCCATTCAAGTGGTTTTGTCAACTCCTTTAATCAATGTCCTTTGGAAAAACAAATTTAGCAGTTTAGCTCCTGTATGCAGTAGGGATGGGATGTAACCAAGGGTATTAACTATCAATGGTTCATGGTCTGCTAGCCAGCGCCGGCCGTAATAAAGTACACTCAACTGGAGGTAGTGTCAAGCCTCACAGTGAGACACAAAAGTAAAAAAGCCCTCCAATTTGAAAACACACAGGTAGGGAAGGTGGGAGAAAAGGACAGTTTTCTTCAGCTGCAAGAGAAAAATCTTCCCAGTGGACCAAAGGGGTTCCTCCAAAATAGTCCCACTACTTGTCAGGTCTACATAGAAGATTGTTGATGCTCTCTGAGCTACATTTCAGCAGATACCCAAAGGCTGCCAGGAGTGGTAGAAGAGGTGAATGATGCTTCCGCGCCTCTGGAATCCTGCTGTAGAGAAGGCAAGGACCTATGCTTCATACAAAAGGTTCTGCAGCATACCACCTTCAAGGCGAGAAAGACTGAGGATTGGGGCAATGTAACCAGACTGTGGGAAAGTATGCATGTCAACATGTGTTTGTAAGAACACATTTGGAGTAGCCTAAGGAAAGGGACCCAAGGGAAAGAGTGGGTCGGGATCCTTTGCTGAATGACTTGTCAGAGTAATGGAGGAATTAGACAATCTGTAAAAAGAATTCAAGGGAAGTTCAAAACTTTGTGGGAAACTGGAATTAAAAGATAAGTTTAGATGTAAGAAGTTTGAAATCCATGTGTATTCGTGTAATGTTCATTTCCTTAATTTGTTTTGGCGGGGCCAGAGGCAGCCTTTGGATGGGCTGGCTCAGCTCATGGTGCTGCTGCTGGGATGAAGTGGCTTTGGGAGGCATGCATCCCCCTTCCTTTATGGTCAGGTCTGGGCTTGCCCACAAGGTCTGGGTGGTAGGTCTGCCCGTATCCTGACTCACAAAACACTCAACATGCTCTATCCTGCAAACAACTTTGTTTTTTTGTTATATATAATAAACAAATCAATAAATTATATACATATATATTTGCTTTTTAAAATTTGTTTGAAAGACAGAAACAAAGAGCAACCTCCCATCTTCTGGGTCTCCCCTAAAGCCTCTTCAACAGCCAGGCTGTGCTAGTCCCAAGGCAAGAGCTCGGAACTCAGCCCAGGGTTTCCCATGTGAATGGCAGGGGTCAAAGCAGTGAAGCTGTTAATCCCTGCCTCCCAAGATGCATGATCAGGAAGCTGGTTTGGAAGCACAGGCAGGACTCAAACACAGGCACCCCGATATGGGATGTGAGCATATCAACTGACATCCCAAGGGATGTACCAAATGCCTGCCCCCATGTGTCACCAACTTAGCACTGAATTTTAACCCAGGATCTTTCTTATGCCTTTTTTCATCTTCCTGTTTTCAGCCTCATTCTTTGACAGAGAGATTCCTTTCAGTTGTCTCAACCTTACATCAGTTCCCTCTCACCCTGACTAGACTTCTCTATCCCTGTGCCCTCCATCTCCTAGCATGTAAGACCATGGAGGCAGGAGTTGACATGTCTGTACTCTGTACTCCACACTATCTAGTACTGAGCCTGGCATTCAGTATGTGCTATTAAACCACACTTAATTCCTAGATGAACCAATCAAAGTCTGAACTCTCGGAAAACTGTTGTTTCCCTATCTTAAGGTAGAGAGTCTTCGTTCTACCTTTAAAACACGTGAGTCGCATATTTTAAGAGAAACATAAATGGAAGCACGCTATAGGTACTGAGTTTTGGTGGATAGAAATGTTATTTTGAGGTCATTGAAGGCTATTTTTCATGTGCATGTGCAGTTCATCACTCACAAATCCGCAGTTTTCTCTCATGTGTGGGTGTTTATTAGGGTGGCATCCTAGTTGCTATCTAAGCAAACTTGAATATGTAGACAGCAAACAGAAGAAAAAGAGAACTGAGACTCAGACAGGGTCCAGTGACTTCCCACACTCGCACAGCTGGGATGGAACACACTGCAATCAGGAATTGGGCATCTCAGTTCCTTACCAGGGCCATTTCCGTTCCCCTTACATGCTGCATGGAAACAGCATTATAGCTGTTGTGTTGTAACACCTCCCAAATCTCAAATCACAATAAAAATCAAAGTGGTCATGATCTAAGGAAAGAAAGCTAAGCCCCGGTCCACAGACACTTTGTAAAGAAAACATTTAAAAGCTTCAATGTGTTGGGGCCCGGCAGTGTGGCCTAGCGGCTAAAGTCCTCCTCGCCTTGAAAGCCCAGGAATCCCATATGGGCACCGGTTCTAATCCCGGTAGCTCCACTTCCCATCCAGCTCTCTGCTTGTGGCCTGGAAAAGCAGTCGAGGATGGCCCAAAGCTTTGGGACCCTGCACCCGCGTGGGAGACCTGGAAGAGGTTCCTGGTTCCCGGCTTCGGATCGGCGCAGCACCGGCCCGTTGCGGCTCACTTGGGGAGTGAAACATCGGACAGAAGATCTTCCTCTCTGTCTCTCCTCCTCTCTGTATATCCGGCTTTCCAATAATAATAAATAAATCTTTAAAAAAAAAAAAGCTTCAATATGTTAAGAGAAATATACTAGCTGCTCCATTTGCTTCAAAAAGTAATATATTCTAGTAAAGAATTAAGAAGGTTCCATCGTTCTTTGTTGTCATTGGAAAAGGATGTAGAGTTCAGTCTTCGCCTGCTTTTAGATGAAATTTGACTTTGTGTGAAAATCCAGTCAACTCAGGATGAAGGGACTAATTTACATTTAGCCACTAGGTGTCACTGTTGGAGGTTGCGTGGGCAATAAGGAGGGGGAGGGGAAATGGAAATGAATCTTAGAGCGGATTTCTCTCTCTCTATCTCTCTCTCTCTGTCTCTCTCTCTTCTTCATAGAATTTCTGCATTTACTGCTAGCCCTCCAACTCTGGATTGAGAGGCAAGGCACAAAAGGGAACTGGAGACGTAGAAAGATCCAGCATTGGACATTGCTCGCTGTGAGGCTGACCGCGGAGCCATAAACCCCCACAAAAAGGGGCTGCTAACGACAAGTCCACTTTAAGAACTCCCCAACCCCGAAACAGGAAAACCGAACACGC
Organism: Ochotona princeps; assembly: GCF_030435755.1. NCBI lineage: Eukaryota > Metazoa > Chordata > Mammalia > Lagomorpha > Ochotonidae > Ochotona > Ochotona princeps. The sequence continues at coordinate 55,824,754 of NC_080836.1, read as the reverse complement.
GAATGACTTCATGTTCCTAGAGGGAAGTCTTCCGCAGCCCAGCCGGCCTAGGGCTGAAGAAATCAGATGAATAATTTATATATGACCCAGGCGACCGAGGGGTCAGTGGGGATGTGAAGGGCCTGGAGTGGGGGTTCGCAGGAAGCGTCATCCGGGGGCCGTAGACATTTGGAGACAGGAGGGTCGCTGGGAGCTCAACGACTTTGTCACTGAAGCCTCACTTAATGCTGGACTTGGCTATAAGAAAAGCAGTGGAAACCGAGACAATGAAATCCATTTCCCTGGTGGTGTGCCCATCGCAGTGTGGGTGGGGCCCACCTGCTCCCTGGGGCGTGGAATCGACCGGATCTTTGTGAGAGCAGGGGCTTGCTGCCAGACCTTGCGGTCAGGGTCTTCGGGATGACCCAGCCATGCCAGGGGGACTGGGTGCCAGAGACAGTGCAGGGGAGAAAGCTGCCGTCAGCCTGTGCTATTGCAAGCAAGCGTCTGTAGCTGGAGCTGTTTTTCTTTGACTCTCCTTGGGAGAACCAACTGAGAAATTCCAGGGGTTGGAGTGGCAGGGAGATAGCAGGAGAAACACATTAAGGGGGGTGGGAGGTGGAGAAGGGTTGGATAGGAACCCCTAAGGAGGGTCTAGAGGCAAACTTTCAGACATCTTACGTTCGAAAATACTTCCTGGCACGCCTGTGTTATAAATGAGTGTGTCAGATGATGGTTTCTCTTTTCTGCCTGAGACAGTTCTCCAGGCAGGACTAGTTTGTTCATTTGTTTTTCCATTTATTTTACTTGAAAAAATTACAGAGAGCGGGCAAGACAGAGAGAGTTCTTGCATCAGCTGGTTCACTCCCCAGCCAGAGCTGAGCTGGTCCAAAGTTAGGAGCCAGGAGCTTCTTCCAGGTCTCCAACATGGGTGCAGGGATCCAAGGGATTTGGGCTATCTTCCACTGCCTTCCCTGGCCACACGCAGAGAGCTGGATGGGAAATGGAACAGTCAGGAGACAAACTATGCCCGTATGAGATGCCAGTGCCAAAGGTGAAGGCTTAGCCCTTTTATGCCACTGCACATACCCCTAGTGGTTCATTCTTTTTTTTTTAATTTTATTATTTTTTCTCCATTAATTACAATGCATTACGTGACACAATTCATAGGTACTGGGATTCTCCCCCCTTCACCCCAAACCCTCCCCCCACCGGTGGATTCTTCCATCCTGTTGCATAGCTACAGCTCAAGTAGCTCATTGCAAGCATACACCATACACAGAGTCCAGCGTCCCATTGACCAAATTCAATGACCTCTTAGGGAGGCCCTCTCAGGTCCGAGGGCAGAGCCAGCAGAACATCACCCCGATCAATTAGAAGCTCCAACATATCATCAGCAACAATCCAGGTACGATGAGACTGGTGCAGAGTCCACTGATTGACATAGTCCATCTTAGAGTTTCCCCTTGTCCAGTTTTCCGCTGCAAACATATAGCTGAGGTGGTTGATTGATCTACTCCATCTTCCATCTTTTCTTGGTTAATGTTTTGATTCTTCCATTTTGTTCAGGGGAATCCCCAAAGAATCTCTGAGGTGTTCCCAGTCCAGGCTCCTACATGCACTACTAGTAAGCACAGTGCCCACCACAGTCCATCACCCCGATCAGCTGGTGGTTGCAACTGCTGGGTTGGTTCTATTCTCAACCCTGACCTCCACTAGAACCAATGAGTACTGCAGCCCATCCTGGTTCTGGCCATCACACACTCATGCTTCACTTAAACCAATGGGAGGTGTGCTGGTTGGGTGCTGCATTCCTGACCGGCACAGATAGCCTTGCCTTGGCATTTTGTATTGTATACCTTTTTTTTTTTTTAATCGCAACCGAACCTGGCCAGACCCCCACACAGCTCCAGTGCACAGACTTGCCAGTGGATAACGCTAGTGGTTCATTCTTAACTGCTTTTACTGGAGGTATTAGTGGAATAATAATTCAGTAAAAAGAAAAAATGAAGGAAAAAGTATTATTCTTGGTGCTTTCCGTGTGTTAACTCACTTAACCTTCCAACAACCTCATGAAACAGGTGCAATTATTATTTCCAGTATTGACAAGGAAAGAGAGGCAAAGAGGGGCCACGTAGCTTGCCCAGGGTCATGGAGTCTGCAAGTGGCATTCTGCCTCTGTGCTATTCAGAAACAGAATCAGGACCAGTTGAGAGCTCTGACCTGGGCCACACCACCTTTCTTGGTCAGTTCTCCCACTTTCCTATGTGTGACTTGTGAAATGTCCACCACATTCAGACACTGACCGCTGAGACCCATGAAACTCTGGCCCTGTGTGATTGGAGACATTTGGAGACAGGAGGGTCGAATGCATACAGTAGTGAGAGGTGCCAGCTCTGGACAGCCAGGCCTCTTGGAGCTGACAGCCTTTGCCAGCCCCTGGGCCAGCTTTCTGGACCAATAAATGTTCATGTTTCCATAGTATCTTTGGCAGCACTCAGCTAGCTAGATGAGACTATATATCATGCCTTCATTGTGATTTACATGTAATTAATTTTCAGAAAGCTTAACTAACAGTGCATTACACAAAAATACATTTTTTCAGAAGGTCTGTTTTTATTTTTTTAAAAGATTTGTTTATTTTTATTTGAAAGGCAGATTTACAGAGAGGAGAAATAGGGAGACAGGATCTTGCATCTGTTGGTGCATTCTCCAAATGGGTACAAAACCCGGAGATCAGACAGTCCATGGCCAGGAGCCAGAACCTTCTTCCAGTTCTCCCATGTAGGTACAGGAGCCCAAGGCCTTGGACCATCCTCCACTGCTTTCCCAGACCACAAGCAGGGAGCTGGATGGGAAGTGGAGCAGCTGGCGCCCACATGAATGCTGACACTATTTTCTGGGAAGCTTTTTTTTTTCTTTTGTCTATACCAATACACACACCATAATTTTGCCAAACTAAGTTCAACCTAGGGATATAACTACTCAAAATAGCTAAAGCGAGACAAATTGCTTTATGGTCAGTGACTCAAGGGAAAAAACATACACACAAGCATGCTGCCTAATAATCCTGGCTGACTCTAATGGGTAGTTCTGTGGTCCAACAAGAGTATTGCAAATTTGTCATTAAGAGATGTAAGTAGGTCAGTTTTCTTAGCTGACATTAAGCCACAATTAGTAAGTAGCTCAAAACAAAAAATAGAAGTAGTCTCAGAAAATAAACCCAGAGGAAATGTTCCCTATGTGGGAAAAGAATATCAGAGCAGTCAAAAGCTTTCTTACTGCATTGCTTTCAAGAAGGACGTTAGGCATGGACAATGGCATCATCTGTCAGATTTCTCATTCTTGTTGTATTTCCAATGACCTATGTTCTTTATTTCATTGCCAATGAGTTGCTTAGTGTGTTAGTTATGGTTCTCCAGGGAAACAGAATGAACAAAGTGTGTGTGTGTGTGTGTCTGTGATAGAAATTGGTTCATATAGTCATGGGACAGGCAGAACCAGATGGAAACAAAAGTGATAGGATGGACATATGTCAATAACACACACATGGGTGTGTATACACACACATACAAACACAACATCTACAAATGACAGATACACTTGTTTCATCTTGGAGGCCAAGAAGAGTCACACTATGTAGTCTGCAAACCGGAAAACACAGTGAGCCAGTAGCATGACTGATCCTAAGATCAGGAACACCATCATCCAGAATCCCGAGAAGACAAAGTGTTCTTGTTCAAAGAGAAAGAGGATTCTCCCTTTCCTCCCTTTTTCTTTCCTGCCTGGGCCCTTTGTGGATTGGAAGATGCCAGCTCACACTGGTGAAAGTGGACCTTCTTTATTCAGTTGATGTAGGCAAATGCGAATCATTTCCAGAAATATCCTCACAAACATTCAGAAAATGTTTAACTGTAGGGCAAGCATTGAGCAGAGTCATGACTTGGGGTTTCTGGAGCCCCATATCAAACTACCAGAGTTCAAGTCCTGGGTCCCCTCTCCAGTGCAGCTTCTTGTTCACACACGCAGCAGGTGATGACACAAGCCCATGTAACCCTGGCGTGCACAAGGGAGATCTTCATTGTGTTCTCAGCGCCAGCTTCAGTTTGGTTCAGCCCTGCCTGTTGTGGGGATTTGGGGGAGTGAACCAGCAGATAGAAAATCTCTTTCTGCCTGTCTCTGCCTCTCTCTGCTTTTCAAACACATATATTCTTAGGGTCAGTGTTTTAAGTGCAGTAGGCTACAAAATTTCACTTGTAATACCAGCATCCTAAATCAGAGTGCTGATTTAAGTCCCAGATACTCTGCTTTTGATCCAGTTTCCTGTTAATGGGCCTGAGAAGGCAGTGGAAGATGGCCCAAGCACTTGATCCCCTGTCACCCATGTGGGAGATCAAGATGGAGTCCCTGCCTCTCGTCTCCTAGCATTGACTGGCTTTGATCTTGGCTGTTATGGCCAATTGGGATGTGAATCCAGAGAATGAACAATCTCTTTCCACTGCCCAGATGTTCTGCCTTTCAAATACACACACACACACACACACACACACACACACACATAGATATTTAAAAACACATACACACACACCACACATAGATAATTTTTTTTAAAAAAAATAAACAAACGTTTCAGCAACTAGGTCTATCAGTTGACATATAATACCAATATCACACCTGAGGAGCCAATTACACAACTAAATATAGTGAACTTTAGAACTGAAAGTCTCCAAGTGGCTGAAGAAGCTTAACTTTTAACGCCCCACTCCCATGAATGCTAATAGAATTTCGGAAAATGGTTTTCCCTTTATTTTGCTACACACACGCCGAGATGTTAACCCTATATTGCAGCCTGAGAAGCTGCTACAGAAAAGAAGGGAAAAAAGTAAACACAAAATGCTTATTCAGATAAAGCAACTTGAATGCAAAGTTTTTAAAAATCTTACGTATTTTCATGAAACTTAACTGCAATAAACAACCAACTGTCAATATAAGGCGAGTAGCCTTTTATTGATGACTGCGCTTTATATTCCAATTTTTTAAAATGGATTGGTGGTCTCTGCTATAGACTGGATTGTACCTCCCACTCTCAAATGTTGAAACCCTGGCCCCCAGGATTATACTATTTGGAGACAGATAATTTGGAGGGGGTAATTAAGGTTAAATGAGAACTTAGTAGCAATCTTAATAATGACAAGATTATGTCTTTAAGAAGAGAGAGATTTCTCTTTGCACACACACACACACACACACACCCCAAGGAAATACAAGCAGGTAGCTATCTGAAGACACCCAAGTGATTTTCCCTAACATAAGCTAATCCTGCTGGATTTGATATAGAATTTTCTGTCTCCAGAACTATTAGGAACATTTCTCTTGCTAAAGTCACTCTCTCTCTCTGGTAATTTGCTACAGCAACCTGAGCCTCTACTCTGTTTCCAAGAGGCTACCAGGTGCTGATCCATAGTGCTAATAACTCAGACATGGTCCCTGGTTTCTTGGATCTTAGACTCTAACTGGGGTTAGAAACCACTAAACAAATGATCATTAAAGTGAAAGTGTAGTGGCAAATCAGTTTAATCCTCTGCCCTATGGTGCTGGACTCTTACATGGACACCAGTTTGTGTCTTGAATGCTATACTTCCCATTAGTTCTCTCTTTACAGCCTGGGAGAGCAGTGGAGGATAACCCAGGTCCTTGGGCCCCTGCACCCATGTGGGAGACCCAGAAGAAGCTTCTGGTTTCCAGCTTCAGATCAGATCAGCCCTGGCTGTTGCAGCCATTTGTGGAGTGAACCTGCAGATGGAAGATCTTCTCTGTCTCTCATTATCTCTGAAAAACCTGCCTTTACAATAAAAACAAACCTTTTTTTTTTAGAAAATAAATGTATAGTTATCAGTTATGACAAGTGAAATTTTAAAAGTCAAGGGTAAATCTCAAAGAGTACAACAGGAATGTAGCTTGGGAAGTCAAATATATTATAGTCCATATAAAACTTTACAAATGAGCAACTGGTCAGAGGATGAAAAGGCTAGGAGAGAGAAGAAACAGTGTTGACAGGGACCTGGAAACAGGAAGGAGAAGGGTGAACAGGAAGAAGTGAATGGACTGAGGGCACAGTGAGTAAAATAAGAGCATGATGTCATCTGTGTTTTGCAAAGTTCCCTGAGGCTTCTGTGTAGGGAGTAAAGAGTATGTAAAGACATGGGGTCAGTGCAGTGACTCAACTGGCGACTCCTTCACCTCCAACCACCAGCATCCCATACAGGTGCTGGTTTTGTGTCCCTGCTGCTCTACTTCCCACCCAGCTCCTTTTTTGGCCTGGAAAAGCAACAGAGGATGGTACTTGGGACCCTGCACCCATGTAGGAGATCTGGAAGAAGCTCCTGGTTTCAGATCGGCTCAGCTCTGGCTGTTGTGGCCGTTTGGAGAGTAAGCCAGCAGATGCAAAATCTTTATCTCTGTCTCTCCTTCTCTCTGTGGATCTGCCTTTCCAGTGTGGGAGGGAAATCTTTGAAAAAATTATGCAAAGACAAACCAAGGAGCTATTTCTGTGGACAGAGTACAGGAAGAGGAAAGCTTGGAATAGGGTAAAGCCTGTGAAAGGAGGGAAAAATGAAAATACCCTTGGAATTCATTTAGCTGGAGACAGCAGGATTTAGTGATTGAATAGATGTGGACAGAGGAGTTTAGAGAGAAGAAGGTATTAAGGATGACTGTCCAGTTTTTGGATGAACAGCCAATGTCTGTCTGTGGCATTTATGGAATTTGAAGGCAAAAACAACTCTTTGGAGCTCTGCTGCAATTATTTGTGTCTGTAAACCTGGTCTTGGGTCTGCTGAGGAAGCTCATATCTACAGGGGACTCAGGATGTATCATAAGCTCCAGATTCAGTATCTGATGGAGAGGAATAACAAGTTTACTCAAACTAATTCAGTTCCGATCAGACCCATTGAGTGTAGCTTAATGATTGCTCGCACTGGGCCTCTTCTGCGAAGGTATTTGCAGAGGCAGTAACCATCACTGGGCAAGTTTCAGTGAGTGTTGGAAAAGAAAGGAGCGCTCATGTCCTCATTCCTCTGAAGTGCTGTTCACGCCCAACTGAGGAAACCCGCTAATCTCAGCTGTGTTGACTCTAGAAGCTCGATAGAGATAGCAAGCAAACCCAGTATTCCACGCACCCCAAAGCTAAAAGGACTTCACCCACTTTTTCTCCACACCTCGAATATGGAAACACCAGCCTAGTGATCTGCAAAGAGGTCTTCCGAAGCCCTTGCTAAAAGTACTGAAGGGCCAAGACCCTCCTCAGGTCTTCTAAATGGCCTGGTACCAAATGAAATTGTATAAACTTGAGAAATATAATGTTTCATTGACCATTATATTTATCTTTTTTATTTATTTTTTTTAAAGATTTATTATTATTATTGGAAAGCCGGATATACAGAGAGGAGGAGAGACAGAGAGGAAGATCTTCCATCCGATGTTTCGCTCCCCACGTGAGCCTCAACGGGCCGGTGCGCACCCATCCGATGCCGGGAACCAGGAACCTCCTCCAGGTCTCCCACGCGGTTGCAGGGTCCCAAAGCCTTGGGCCATCTTCGACTGCTTTCCCAGGCCACAAGCAGAGAGCTGGATGGGAAGTGGAGCTGCCGGGATTAGAACCGGCGCCCATATGGAATCCCGGTGCGTTCAAGGCGAGGACTCTAGCCGCTAGGCCACGCCGCCGGGCCCGACCATTATATTTATCTTAACAGTCATAGACCTACAGTGATTACAACGGAGATTTTTTGTATCTTTCCAATTTTTATTCTTTTCTCCCTTCACAGTAATGGGACTATAGTTTTATTTTTTAATTTTATTGCATATTATTTTTAGTGGGAGAAGAAGGAATCTTGGGGCTAACATTACGGTGGTGAAAATTAACGGATGTGTTATTCAGTAGGCACTGGTGATTGATGGATATAAGCAATGAAGGACAGAGAGATGACTCCTAGATATATGGCTTGCAATTAATGATGCTAGATCCAGAGAAGGAGAAAGACTATGTTTAGGAGAGGGGATCATGAGTTCTGTTTTGGATAAATTGACTCCCTTGAAGGGGGAAGCTGAATATAGAAGTTTGAAGTTGGAACGAAAGGTCTGGGCTGGAAATGTAAATTTGTAGATTTTCTAAGTATAGAGAGGAAAGATCACATAGGGACTGATTTCAAGTAGAAAGGTAGGCAGGGGGTGGTGGAAGGCCAATATTTCTTGATCACCTAGTGAAGGATGAACCTAAAGGATACTAAATAGAAGAAGTAAAAAGTAAAGGAAAAATACTCTGCTTTCATATAATCGCATGGAAACCTCAGGGAGAAAGTATTTCAAGCTGGGGGTGGAGGTTGTGGGTTAGTTTAAGGTTGAAAACACTTCTGAGAGCTTAAGTAAAACAAGAACTGAAAAATAACCCTTGAATTTAGCACTGAAAGCCACTAACAACTCTGGGGAGAACTGTTTCCAAAGATAAGGAGAAACTAATTAGACCAGGTTGGAGACTGACTGGCACATGAGAAATGGAGCTGGCCAGGACAGGCAGCTCCTCATTTTCCTGGATAAGTGTTCATCCTCTGTTACTATTATGCACTAGCAGAGGTCAGAAATTACTCTCCGTACAATCTTTCCTGAAAGATCTCTTTTACCATCAAAGTATCACTACCATGATGCTTATCTTTGGTAGAACAAGAGCTGGAGTTGTCTGATATCAACAGAGATATATGGGGCTGCTGATTTGTCCACTCTCTTGCACAATCCCTCTGGAAAAAGGTTAGCAGTCTGGATGGTGGCCATGGAGATGGGAGAAGCTTCAGCTGGTGTTGATGTCTGTGCTGTTATCTTCCCACCAGCACCCACACAGCCATGAAACCTCTCAGTGGGCAGTGAGTTTACAAGGAATTGGATGACAGGATTCCTGCTTTCTTGGCAAGAAAAGGAGAGGGGAGAAGCATAAATTTGAGTGCCTGAAGGACAGAGTAAGGAAGCATTCTGTCACCCACAGCTGACAATGGAGACATATTCAGAGCGTGGCTAACATTCAAGTTCAACTAGGGGGACAAAAGACTAAAGTGACTATAATGTCCCTACAAGGAGAGGGTTCTGAAGAAAGAATTTGAAAATGAGAATCCTGTAGTGGGACACAAATAAGAAAGGATATTTGTAGCTGAGGGGAACAGAATACTTCACGATTGCTTAACCATCAGTGGGATGGAAATGAACAAAGGTGACAGAATCAATTGTACCTCTCAGGTTTCCATGGGTCCTTAACCCCCAACCTGCAGCCCCCAAATCCTGAACACTGCACATTTTTCACACTCATTTGGCAGCTAAGGATGACCTTGCTTGAACCTATTTGAAGGCAAAACCTAATCATAAAAGATGTGAAATACAGTGATCTCACTTTAAGATGAATATTCAGACCTTTTGTTACAAAAATATCAATGTGTTTGGTTGTGGAGTGCTGTCTAGCCTCCCCTAGGGGTGTTGGTTACTATCATTCAGAAAATGCTAAATCATCACTCTGAATCATGGAAAATCCTGAGCGCTCCAACACATCTGGCCTCAAGAATCTGGGTAAAGCATTGTGTATCTGCAATGAGAGGGGCTGAGAAGACTGCTTTTGGGAATGTCGGGAACATTAACATGGAACAGATGGATAACTCACAGTCTGGGAAAGGGGTCCACCCTGTGGAGCACATATGGGCCTGCGGTCACACTCAGGGAGTCCTTAGCCTGGTTACCAGCATCAGCCTGGCAAGTCTGAATGGTCATGATGGGGTTTACTCAGGAACCTGCACAAGTTTATTACCCAACTTTTATTGCTCTAAGCAGGAAAAATAAGGATCAGCAAGGAGATTCATGGAGTAAATGGTGTAACTGGGGATCAAATTCCAAAATCCATTCATTGTCATTGAAGATAACTAGCTGCTAGAGAGAGAGAGAAAAATTTTATCAAATACTTATAGAATGTAGTCTAAATGAAAGTGTATGATTTAATTCTCAAGACAATTAAGCAAGCTGGCCTGGAATACTATGATTCCCATCTCTCAGAAGGAGAAGTTGAGATTTAGAGAGCAGTAACTTGCTCCCAGTCTTACATATTTAATTAATGTTGGGACTGGATTTCAAACTAACATCTGATACCCTTTATACAATGACTCCTCCTGAACAGAGCCTTTGCTGGTTTCAGTGGTAGATTTTTCTCTCCCTCACGCACACACACACATACAAAAAAAAAAAAAAAAACCCACCACCTTTTCTTAAGAACTATGTGGTTATCCAGAGTTAACTATTAGTAGCCTTCTGCTCTTTCCTTTATGGGTAAAAGGATAAAGTCCATAGTAACAGTCACAGAAATCTGTTTATTATCAGGAGACATCGCTGCCTGTCCATTTCAGTGAGCCAGAATCCTCCACACACACCAGCAAGTCTCCCATAGCCGAGAACAGCTTCAACATCAAAAGAGAAAGAGTCAGGCAAAGGAGGGGGAAGTGTGCTTTTTCTTTGGCTGCTGATGGTTGGTCAAGTGAGTCTAATGGCTTATTAATAAGAAGCAATTAATTGTGTAGCCAGCCCAGTAGTTCTAAGAAATGAAATCTCCCATCTGATACATGAAGGGCATCAGGGATTGAAAAAACTGTTAAAAAGCAGTTTCTGGCACTGCTTTCCATCAATAAAGATGTAAAGAACAAAGGAATCACATGCAACTACTGCACGATCAATAGGCACTTGAAACACACAAGCAGAGAGAGTAAAGCAGCATGGAACCTCAAATGTTAATATCTGTCTTTCCGGGAGGAAATCAGACTCATGGGGATGCAGAGCTGAGAAGGAGTTCCAGACGACATCCTGTCCCTCAGTGTAAGTTCTCTCTAGCACCGGACAGCTAGCCTCATCTGGAAGCCTCCAGAAAGGGCAAAGAGACTGTGTTCTAAATAAACAAGCAGTTGTGTGCTCACTTCTTGCAGCCACTGGATAACAATACATCAGAGGCTAAAATAGATGGAAATACAAAGAATTTCTGGGCCCACCAAACCTACCTTGATGAGCAAGACTCATAACCATCTGCATTCCAGCAGAAACCATAAGTCAACATTGCAGCCCCCCAAAAGAGTCTGGATCCCATAAAAAGAAATGCTGATTCTAAACCCAGAATTCATGCATTTTAACCACTTAAATGAGGGGATCCCTTGGTCAATGTGATAGTTGTGAGAACCTGTGCTGCTTGGCACATAGTAGTATGAACATCAAAATGATGATCTTAGTTTATAGTCATGAACTAAGAGAATTAGAATGTCAGATGAGGATTAAAGCACAAGCACCCATATGCATATATGATGCAGAGGCTACTCAGACGCAAGGGATGGATATAGGATGATAGTAACTGTGTAGCAGTGCCAGTATACTAAACTAAACTGGGTAAAATTTCCATTTTCAGGGCCCGGCGGCGTGGCCTAGCGGCTAAAGTCCTTGCCTTGAACGCCCCGGGATGCCATATGGGCGCCGGTTCTAATCCCGGCAGCTCCACTTCCCATCCAGCTCCCTGCTTGTGGCCTGGGAAGCAGTTGAGAACGGCCCAAAGCTTTGGGACCCTGCACCCGCATGGGAGACCCAGAAGAGGTTCCTGGTTCCCGGCTTCGGATCGGCGCGCATCGGCTCGTTGTGGCTCACTTGGGGAGTGAATCATCGGACGGAAGATCTTCCTCTCTGTCTCTCCTCCTCTGTGTATATCTGGCTGTAATAAAATGAATAAATCTTTAAAAAAAATTTTCCATTTTCAGAGGAGCTACACTAGTATTGTCTGTGCATCCAAAATGTCCCCCAATTCCCATTAATGAGGCCATCTAATCAAAAAGAGGATAATAAAATATGTATCTGTTCAGACATTATTTTCCCTTTTGGGTGTGTTGGGGAAAATGTCACAGAATTCAGGAGACCTAGGGAGTGACTTCATTGGCTATCAGAGCATTCCTGAAACAGCAAATACTTTGGGTGATCAGTATGGCTCGATCAGGGCTGTTGCTGGAGGAATTAGAACCAAAGAATCCATCTAGAGGCCAACATTTATACCAGTAATCGTTTCAATTCAGTCTAAGACTGTTTTGGTAAGGACATATTCTTTATGAGACCTGAAGTTGCCAAGAAAAGACCATTTGTAATGAGACATTTGCTTTACTTACAAGATTGTTTTCTAAATTAGTTGAATCCCATGAGCCTTAAAATATAAAACAGGCTGATGCAATCTAATTTTAATATGTCAATGCACTGTGCTTAAGTTTGAAATGCCTGCAACAGATTAGGATTTAGCTCTGGTTTTTAAATAAATCAATAATTGGTTGTACATAGATGACTTTGGCCCTGAAAAAATTTGCTCCTCTGGATGTTGGGGTTATACCCTCCGGTCCTGTTAAGGAGGAGCTGGTGGCTGTTTCTGACAAGGCACAAGGCAAGAGGACATGCACATCTGGTACCATCACACTTTTGGAGAGCCAAAGCATCTTCCTTCCTAGACTGTAAAAGGACCAGCGATAGGAGCAGCTATTTGAGTCACCAGTTTGGATTTCTACATCCCAGAGCAGAGCTGTTCCCTGCTTCAGCTGCTGATTCCATAGAGTCCTGATATTCTCTCTCTCTCTCTCTCTCTCCTGTCTCGCCATCTCTCCCCCCTCGCTCTCTATCCCTGTCTCTGTCTTGCTCTCTGATTTTTTTTTGTTTGCATGTAATGACAGAAAAGAGCAACGATTAATGAATATACATCGAGTGTCAAAGATGTGCTAATGGATGTGGAGTACAGAAAGAAACATGACTGTGAGCCAATGGATTAACACGGGCACACGTTTTGTTATACGTATGCTGTGATATTTTTATGCCTTGAGCCCATGTTATTAATCAAGCAAATAAACAAATATTCTTGGCAATAGCTCATGTGCATCTGTGGACTATTTAGAGAATTGTGGGTGAGAATGATTTTTTTTTCTTTTCATGTTCTACTAAATCTGTTAATTTTATGATGGGGAATGCCTGCTTTTTCTTAGGACTTCAACATTACAAGTCTCTTCTTGAATACAAAATAAATTAATTGACGAATTAGAACAGTTTATGAAATCTCAGTACAAATATGCCCTTTGCCTCATGTACAACGTTATATTGTGTTTGTAACCAATAAATATCCTGACACTGTCATGTGCATGCTAGATTGGAGAAACAGTTGAAATCCTACACAATGCGCTTTTTTCCTATTGATTCACAGAATGAAAATAACAGAAGCTTTCTCTGGTTTTTTGAAAGGATAAGTTAAGATATTGAAAAGGCAAGAAAATCTTCTTTGCCTTATAGTTATAATCGGAGATAAAGAAACAATTGAAAAGCCAGGAAAAAAGAGAGGCATGTGAGATAGATAGCCCTAAACTAGAATCTTAAAACAGCAACATAAATGGGTCAAACCTGCAGGTGTTCATGCAGTGGACCTTTGGGGTTCTGACCTGTCCAGAACTCCTTTTCTCTTTTGTTAATCATACGTTTACTTTCCTGTGAGAACCCATTCTCTCCTAACCTGAGAACTTACTGAGATAGGGCACACTCCAGTTCCTAAAGCAGACAAGGAGTCCAAGCTTTAATCATCAGCATATCCCTCCCCCAGCCTTAGCCACAATGATCGGCGCAAGGATAGGCACATGACTCCTTTTTGCCCAATAAGTGACAGAGGCTATGGTTGAGCCAAACATGAGCCCAAAAGCCAAGGCTTTAAAAATCATGATATTATCTGTTTTTTTTTTCAAAACCTAATGTCACTTTACAAGTGCATTTTCTGTCTTTTACAATGAAGCCAGTTCTGACTGATACACCCCAAAATACTTGAAAATAATGAGCACAACCCAAAGTGGGCCCGAAAATACAAGTCTGAGTCTGTTGTTCAAGAAAGTGACACAGAACTCACATCTGTGCCCATGATGAACTGAGATACTCACCTACTGAGTCGAGGTACCAAACAGAGTTAGCCTGAGGAAGAAGAAATATTATAGCAGGGAAAGCCTTAGACACATTAAATTGAAGCACAACATGTCATTAGCTATTTCTGCTACCGATAGCAAATGAAGGCAGAAGACATATATGGAGACCAGCACGTACACACGCTTTGGATGTGTAGTGTTAGTGCAGGAGAGAAGAAGAAACACTGAAGAGGCTCCATCAACTCAGCCAAGATGGAGTTCCAGGAAGCTCTTGGTAGTTAGACTTCCCAGGGTCCCTAGCTCATAGTTTCCTCTGATCCCTGCCTGGTATGACTGACAAGTACTCAGTTTTTTTAAGTAGATAGAAACATAAAGGAAAAACTGTTTCCCACTGATTCTGTGGATATAGTTTTAGAGCAAAGCGTTAAGAAAATTACCTTATAAACTAAAAATATAAACAGAATTCTAGAGTAGTGAATATCTATATGACTGGGTCTGTGTAGGAAGCTAGGAGGATTACTACAAAAGGAGGATTGTGTTGAGAATCTGAAGTGCAATTTTTTTTAAAGATTTATTTATTTTATTACAGTCAGATATACACAGAGGAGGAGAGACAGAGAGGAAGATCTTCCATCCGATGATTCACTCCCCATGTGAGCCGCAACGGCCGGTACACACCGATCCAAGGCTGGGAATCAGGAGCCTCTTCTAGGTCTCCCACACGGGTGCAGGGTCCCAGTGCTCTGGGCCGTCCTCGACTGCTTTCCCAGGCCACAAGCAGAGAGCTGGATGGGAAGTGGAGTTGCCGGGATTAGAACCGGCGCCCATATGGGATCCTGGGGCGTTCAAGGCGAGGACTTTAGCCGCTAGGCCACGCCACCAGGCCCTGAAGTGCAATTTTTAAAAGTCTTTATTTATTTCAGGATAGAAATATAATGCAATCCCTTATTGCCCATAATCCAAATGCAAGCCATGATCAGGGGTAGGAGAGGGAGCTAAAGCCAGGAGCCAAGAGCTCAGTAAGGTCTTCCATCTGGGTGGAAGGGAACCCAATGACTTGGGCCATCATGGTTGCTTTCCAGGGTCTGCACTCACAGAAAGTTGAAATCTAGTCACGAGTCAGAGTCAGATATCCAATTCAGACACTGTGTTGTGGAAGGTGGATGCCTTCACTTGTGCCTAACGTACCATATCACATGCCTGCTTCTAAAATCCAATGTTGAACTGCTGACAATCTATGGAGGAAGAAAACTAGAAAAAGTACACAAGGCAGATGAAATATACCAAAAAAATAAATACATGTGAGAGGTAATTTTCAGGATCTCAAAAATATGATCCAGAATAATGGCAAAAACAATGGCAATGGGGGCTTTAAAATCCAGGCAGAACTGAGAGTCCCTGAATTCTGTATTTCCTGGTGTGACTCTGGGAAACAGGTATTCCCCAAAACAGCACTTTTCTCTACTTTTACCACTTCATCTAGAAAAGGCCAGGGAGGTAGATACTTTTTATGGCTTCTGGATATCTAGCTCCTCTACTATGGCTGTCAAATACTATTGAACTGATTAATTAATTATTTCTAACTGGAAGATATGGTGGCATTCTGAATCAAGCTTTAATTTCATTGCTGAGAAACTAAGGGTCGGAAAGGTGATGAGTTCAAAGTCACATCACTAGTTAGATCACCATCTGAGACGACAGCTTAATATTCACAAGCCTGAAAAAGTACACAGGATGTCAGGGGCTCACCTACCCAATTACAGGACTGTTATCATTGGGAAGGGGTAATATCTCAATCATTTCAGGCAATGAAATACTCCTTCCCATCTTGCTTTACCTGAGACATTTCGATCAAAAAGAGCCAGTGAACTGAATGAGTAACGAATGGAAGTGAGGAAAAGAAACTCAAACAAATATATGGTCAAACTGCTTCTCTGGACTCTTTGCATTGGCATAAACATCTAGAAACATCAGCCTGGGCCCAGTGCGATAGTGTAGTGGCTAAAGTCCTCGCCTTGCACAGGCCAGGATCCCATATGGGCGCTGGTTCTAATTCTGGCAGCCCTGCTTCCCATCCAGCTCCCTGCTTGTGGCCTGGGAAATCAGTGGAGGATGGCCCAAAGCTTTGGGACCCTGTACCGGCGTGGGAGAACTGGAAGAGCTCCTGGCTTCGGATTGGCTCAGCTCCAGCCGTTGCGGCCACTTGAGGAGTGAACCATCAGATGGAAGATCTTCTTCTCTGTTTCTCCTCCTCTCTGTATATCTGCCTTTCCAATAAAAATAAATAAATCTTAAAAAAAAGAAAGTAACATCAGCCTAACATCAACCAGTAGACCATGGTGTTATTAATGCCTTTAGCCTTTGAGCCCTAGGTTAGGGGCATAGAGAGAAATGAGAGACAGAAGGCAGTGCTGAGGACAGTGACAGCTCGTCTGCAAACAGGTTCAATTCTACACAGCTCTGGGACTGGAAAGTTTTGAACCTCGAACTAAGCCTGACTTCATCACTATTAGCAACACAACTCTCTCCAGACCTTCATTTCCCCAGCAGCACTCACGAATCACCAAGATCCTTTCTGGCTCTGACATTTCCAAATTCTGAATGCTATGAGGATGTGTCACAAGGGCATGATTAAATTCAGTTGAGGTTAATCTAGAATAGCCCATCCTGTCCTCCTCTTCTGTCTTTCACTGAAAAATGAATGTAGACCTGAAATTCATTTTATTTCCAGAACGCTTGGGATGCCAAAATTATTCATATTTTAATCGGCTTTTAACAAGAATAGGTAAGAAAGAAAATTAGGACAATTAAGCAATAATGAAGCCATTATAAAAACAGTAATGATTTAAAAGCAGGTAAGGGAATCCTCTTATTGGAAATGTTGGATATTTGCAAATGAGCAGTCAGATGACAAGCATGCCATGGGATTAAGGGATTTCACTAACACACAAACTGAACTGCCTATAATCATTTTCCCCCAAACTGAGGATAATGCGAATGTCCTAATTATTAATGCAAATACATATTCTTTTGAAAATTTACCATCCTGCACAATATTGAAGGTTATAGCTGAAGATAGTGATTTCCACGCATGTATTCTCTTTTCAAAGTCAAAAAATTCCTAATGCTTTCCTTATAAATAAAAATTTGCAACTTTCCTGGAAACTAGAGCAATCAGATTTGCCCTTCTTTTTAGATTTTTGAGCTGTGGTGTGATGGTAGCAGACACCATGAACAACTGAATCTCTGGTGCTCTCCTATTCAATTCCAATGTGAGTGAACCTGGCCTGACAGTAGTTCTGAAAGCACCTCCAAGTGTTCAGTCAATAATCCGAACCATGAAGATGGCAGTGGCAAAAACTAACACTTTTAATGCTGATATCCTATATGGGTGCTGATTCGAGTCCTGGCTGTTCCACTTCCAATCCAGCTCCCAGCTAGTACTCCTGAGAAAGCAAACAAAGATGCCCTAAATGCTTGGGCCCATGTACCCATGTTGGAGACCCAAAGGAAACTCCTGACTTCCAGCTTCAGCCTGGCCAAACCCTGTACCTTGCAGCCATCTGGGGAGTAAATCAGCAAAGGGAAGATTTCTCTCTTTCTCTCTCTTGCTCTCACTCTTGCTTTCTCTCTAACTCTGACATTTAAATACTAAAAAAAAAAAAAAAAAAAAAAGAACAGGAAAAAGGGAAGAAATCTGAACCTTTCCATCATGTAGAACCCTATCTTGCAGAATCTCAGAGGCCTTCATTCCCAGTGCAAGGCAGTGGGATGAGGAGTCTAGAAGGATGCATAGAGCTTTTACAAGCCAGGCCTGGTCATGGCTGACATAGTTCCTGCATAAGCAGAATTTAGTCTTAGAGTCCTAACCAGATACTGCGGCCATGGGAAGGAAGAACAGTTCCTTTGTGTGATCAGAAGGGAGCAAGGAGCTCTCTTAAGGAACTGGTAGGTGGAAAATGATCAAATGATCTGCCATTCATCTTACCTGAACAAAAACAGACTTTCAACAAGAAAAGTGAAGGGGTGAGGAAAATGGCAACAGCACGGTTCAACAAGCTGATCCTCCACTTTCAAGTGCCAGGGATCTCATATAGGTGCTGGTTCACATCCTGACTGCTCCACTTCCCATCCAGCTCCCTGCTTGTGACTTGAGAAAGCAGTAGACAATGGCCCAAAGCCTTTGGAACTTGCACCCATGTGGGAGACAAGGTAGAGTCTTCTGGTTCCTGGATTTGAATGGACTTAGCTGTGGCCACTGTGGTCACTTGGGGAGTAAAACAGCAGATGGGAGCTCTTTCTCTGCATCTCTCTGTAAATCTACCTTTCAGATCCTTTTTTTAAAAAGTGAAGGTTAGCTTTATGTGGAAACACAGAATGTGTTTCTTCCTGTGCCACTAACTCTAAAATATTCTGTTTGAAAGATGGGCAGGGACATGCAAGCTTTGTTGGATGAGATAGATACCCTCTATGCCATACTTTCCATAGCTTCTGGGCCGCCCTGAAAGAGGAGAGGGAACAGAAAACCCAGGCTACATCCCAAAGGCAACCACTGGGTCTCCCTACTAAGCAGTCACTAACTGGATCCAACAGGCCTCTGATTAGATAAAGAATAGGGATTAATTAGGGCAGGGTGGGCAAAGAAAGGCATCCTCTGCACATAGCTACCCATTCTCCTCTCCAACTTCTATTAGCTCTTTACCAATTTCTCCCTCAACCCACCCCACTCTTAATATCTCCATTGGTCTCTCTCAGTCTATCTTCTAACAGCAGAGCCAGGGAGAGAATGAGAACCCAGCGACTTAAAAAAAAAAAATGGAACTGAAAGAAATCCAACACCTGCCCCGCCTTGGTAACGCTTATAATGAAGATAAACTGCTGACAGATGCATCTTGTGATGACGCCAGCGATCTAATTCCCTTACTATCAAAGATTCAGGTAAAGGCAGCTGTGACAGAAGCTTTCGGAAATCAAGAGTACAGCATCGTGGGAGCTGTGTTATCTGATTTGTGCCTTTTCAAAGACCAAGCGTGTGTCATACACTGACAATAGATGGTAGCCATCAAAACACGATTCTATCTGGTATCTTGATTTTAAAGAATTGTGGAAACTAGCAAATAGAATTGAGTTATTTATGTAATGTTTGAAACAACATTAGTGTGCTGGCAAAAAAGACAATACAAACAACAGAATCAGAACCCAGACTGGATAATAGTATAATGAAATGCAACAGCCTGCATGTTGCACATGATAGCAATGTAGAATGTAATCAGGGCTGGCATTTTCCTTCATGATGACAATATGAGTAACTGATAGACTGGCACATGGTCGCCCACCAAGTAAGGTGGCCCTGATGCACTAGTACTTGGACACTGTCAGAACTCTGAGCCTTCACTGCCGGCAAATGGAGACCACTGTTGAACAGCTCCTAGCAAGAAACAGCTCCACTCAGTAAGTTATTGCTGGGATGTGAGGGTATCCTTGGAGCAGACATAATACAAAAGGAAAAAAAAGTTTTTAAAAATTTTAACTAGTTGAACCTAAAAACTCCCCAGAAGCATGACTTAATCATCTCACATTTCATGCATCTTAGAGGTGACATCTTTTTTCTGAAATGACTGGACATTAATCAAATGGACCTCCAGTACTGAGAAGATCAATGCCAACCAAAGAAAAGGAAGCCTCTGTATATTTACCTTTCCCTTTAAAACACAGACATTAAAAATGAGTAGGAATTTTGACCATTTATCATATGGAGAGACTAACTGTCTGGCAGAAATTTTTATGTCAAATCACACCTGGCCATACATGTTTGTCTCTTGATTCACAAGCTCTAAATATCATATTTCGAAAGGGTTGAGCTTGAGCCAAAAGTCGTTTGCTTAAAACTTTCATCTTCAAAGTCTTAAATTAGCTATGATGCTGGAAGAGGAAAGCTGTCTCAATAATCCAAAGCTATGAACAATTTAAGCATTATTTATTTTTTGGATTTAAATATATTATTTAATGGAATTTTGGCAGGATATTGACCTCTCTAATGAGGTTTGACTAAAGCCAATATTAAAATTAATGTGCACTCCCTGAAGACCCAGTGGCGGAGCACAAAAGGAGACTTTGCACAGAACAGACTGGTATTAAAATCAGACTGTATTAAAAATGGGATTTGAACAGTCCATATGTAGAGAGTCGGGAATTGACTCATCACTGTTGGAGATTCCAGGAACCATTTTTCCCAGACCATGCTCAATACTCAATTATCAGAATCTATTGATAGGAAGTATTGATTACAGTGGTTATAGTTTATGGAAACACAAGAAAAGAGTACAAAAAATCTGATCATTGGGTCTAAGTGGAAAGATCAGTGCAAACTGCATCACATCTACCTGGTGGTTGAAAATCCCTAGAGGGTGGTAATAATTCTTGGAAATTACTGTCCTACAGCACTACTGGGCTCTCTGTTAGAGCATGGGTATTTCCAGTTTCACCATGGACACTTGTTGGCTGAATTCAACTTAGTCCTGATTGTCCCAACTGCATCCATCCAATGTCTATAACTGATGGTCAAGGCCAATGGTTAAGTAGGTGAACTTTGTCATTTCCATTCCCCAGATTCCCCATTTTTCACCATTTCATCTTTCAGAATCTCCAGGATGGTATGATTAAGAAGTACTATAAGCATGGCCGCTGCTGCTAACTCCTCCAAATCAAGTGTCAGAGCATGAGCTGTAGCGAGGTGAAACTTGCATTCCTGTTCTGTATCTTTATTGGTCAGTTCCCAGCAGTGTGACCTTGGGTGAGTTCTTTTACTTTTTCAGATGATCCTGTGGCTAAAAACAAAACCTGAGGCTGTGAATGAAGTAAAATTGTATGCACATGACTCTTACAGGCAGGAGAACGTTCTTTATGAAAAAAGAATGCAGTTGAAAGTTTCTCGAAGCATAGGGACCCAAGGGCTATGAGCTGACTTGTTCAGTCTCATCATCTCAATACTTCAAGCCCCGTTGGGAATTTGAGAGCCCAAATTACCCCCTTCATCCTCAGGGTTACTATGTTTACACTGACTGCTCATCTCACTGCATCCACAACAGCATCACTTTGATCTCGGCTCTTCTTTGGTGAGCTCACTTGGCTGTATTCTGGGCACAGGTGGTTACAGATGCCTTCCTTCTCTTTAGACCTAAAGTACCAGCTAAAGCAGACAAGACAAGCAGGACCAGAAAGCAAAGAACAAGGGCAAGGGCTGACATTTAGGCAAACTTTCTTAACTTCCATTTCATGTTGAAGATACCAAAATAGTTCTTCCAAATATGATTGCAAACAGCTACACTGCCCTTGAACATGTTCTCCTCCTCTACCTCTCCAACCCCGGCTCCTGCCTGAGTCAGTGTAATGAGTTTGCATTTTATAAGAGCTGAGCCTGGTCCAAATGGAATCATGTAACTGTTAGAAAGATTAATGGACTGTATCATCCAACAGTTGACTATAAACTTCTAATTGTGTGAATCTCAGTGTGGTGTCTAGAGCTGAATCAGAACTTCGTCCTCAGTCACTAATATCCACTGATATTGTTCGTTATTTTTCTAATGCCAACCCTTAGGTACATCAGTGCTGGGCAGATTCCTGAGGAAAACAACAACTTTTGTTGTAGGTACTGGAGAGCAGTCATTATCATTGTTGCCAATTGATTCATCAATCAGTGTTTACTGAGCTGCTGCCGAGAACAAGGACTGGCACTGGGTCCTGCTGAACGAGGGAAGAGGAGAGGAGCCATTGAAGGTGGCGGCTGCACTCTGGGGGAGCCGGCAGAGGAGAGCAGCTCTGACTAGTATCCAGGAAGTCTCATTCCTAATGGGGACTGCATGAGACCTGGCAACTCGGGCACCCCTGCCAAGCTCTCACCCTGGGAAGCCGGACACCAAGCCAGGGCTATCTACCTGAGGAACTGCAACATGCTATGAAAAGCATTAGGTTTGACATAGATGAAAGCATTTATCATAACCTATAATAGAAAATACAGATCATGTAGAGCTAAAAATAAATGAGGTGACTAGACAGATCTGCATCCACTTTCTCACTCAGAAATTCATACCCTGCTGTCCCCCACATTTTCGGGACATTTTTAGCAGTATCTCCACAGAAGCATCTCTTGCTCTTTTTGTCTGCTGAGGCTTCTCTAAGCGGCACTTGCTTTGTCCTTGGCAGAGCCATGATCAAGAATGGACACTAGCTGAGAACAAGGGAAAACTAGAGAGGATTTTTTTTTCCTGCTTCCCTTACCTTACCTGCCTCTTCCCCAAAGCACGCTTTTTCTGTCTTCCTCTGCATGGAAACACATGGCTGTCAGCCACATGATGTGCTCCCATGCTTCAGGAAACTGAAGTCCCCGGTGAAGATTTCAACCACCACTATCCTTCACCCCAGGTACCTAATTGTGTAAATTGTTTTTAATCCTTTTGCCAAAATGCCCTTTTCTCCTATCTTGTAGCTGCATTAAATAAACAACTCTCCATATGTTCTGAACAGCTCTTTCTTTGCAGGAAATGAAGGTGAGAAGAACATTAGTTACCTACATTGGTGCATTGCATTGTAAAACTCTGGCTGGCACAATCCACATTGGCAAGTACAACTGCAAGTCTCCAAAGTTAATCAAGTTTCTGATGTTTTCAAGATCCAGATGTTGGCCAAATTCCCCCCATTCTCACGCCAATTTAGATGTTTAAATGCCCAGAGAATAGTAAATATAGAACACGTAATGCAGCCTCAGGCTCATCTAACCAACATGTTCTTCTATTCTCTAAAATTCTCCAAAGAATAGATGGGGAATAATGGAAAGTACATATGCCCTCCCAGGCCTGCAAAGAAGCCTCTCGCCACTCTGAAAGGGCCAGCCGTCTGCCTGCCACCTCATTGATAATAACATAACGTATGGTCTATAGTTCAGAAAAGTGGGCTGATGAGGGACAGACTCATGGAGATTTCAATTTGCATTTTGCACAGTGGAAAAAAACTGAAGCCTATGATACTCTAGAGTTTAGAAATCATTGCAACTCGATAACTGCCAAGTTGTTACAAGGAGACCTATAAAAGGACAATCTCAAAGACGCCTGAAAATAATGAGTTGGCACAAGATGCAGTATCAGATTTTACCAGCAATACCCATAAAGTTCCTTACCAGAATATAGGAAGGCTGTGTGCTAGCCAAGAGTTGTTTTTATATCACTAAAGCAATGATGGCCAGGTTTGGGTCTTAAGACACATCCCCACATGTTTTCCGTTGTTTACCCCAGGGACAAGTAACAGTATGATTATCTGGTCCTGCTTGTATTTGTCTATTGTGTGTGTGCAGGAAGAAAGTTTGGGCAGGGGAAATGAAAGCAGGAGGAAATAATAGGAGGGAAAGGCTCCTACACCCATGGAATCATGCCATTCGGAAGGGTAATCTTCTCTAGAACACAGACTAAGTGACTAAGAGCTGGTGTCTTGCCTGCATGCAATGAGAATGAGGAAAAATGGTGAAAGCCCAGGAGAGCCAGAGAAAGGGGTCTGTGGTGCTGTGGGGGGTGGTGTTTTTCTTTTCGTTCTTAAGAGTATAAATCCTAGAGAACATGAACAAACAAAAAACCCGAAGAGGCTATTTATGAACAGGAGCAATAAAACCCACACAGATAATGTACAACAGAAAAGGGGAAATGAACTTTCCTGAGCAGAGCCGAACGCCCTCTTCGTGGGTGCAAGGCACAAGATTAACGATGCCACCCTCAGACTCCTTGCTGGCATTCCAGGCCCCTGCTTTACTGCTCCCTTTCATTTCATTGGGATGTAAATAATTGATAACTTGAAGGGACCTGAGAAACTCACAGCAACTGAACACAGATATTTTTTATGACATCAATTACAGGGCCAGTGATTTGATGAGAAAAGGAAAATATTTCAAACCACACTTTAATGATCTCCACCAAGCACCCCTAGTGTTCCAAATGAGACGTGGGTCTCCAGGCCTTGTTTTTTCCTTCTCTGTCTTCATTTTTTTCCTCCTCCAAGGAAATATAAGTTCCAGCTGAATGGAAGAGATGGTTAATTATTTTCTTGTCTGAACTTTGTAGCAGTGAGTCACAAGCACCCTTATTCTAATAGAGAAGCAAAGACTTAGGAGAGCTGAGCCTTTGGGGGAGGTCCTGAGCCTGACAAGTCGGGGCCACAGGTGACGTGACAGAGATGTGGTAGAGTGACGACTGGCAACTAGGGCTGCAATCCCAGTTCCAGCGTGTGTGGATGGCATTACAACTCCCGGCCGTGATAAAGTGCGATGGTAGGCAGTACCATTAAGGCTGTTGAAAGGGAGTCAGAGTTCAAGTATTTGTGCATGAGGCACTTTATTTGGTGACGATTTCTGAATTTATAGTTGTCAAGATAGGAGTAAGGATGTGAATTTGGGCTGAGAACAGATCTGTTCACAGTTGTGTCTGCTTGATCGTGAAGTCCACTTCATTTTTCTCTGTTTTTCATGGTAAAAATCTCGCAGTGCTGCCATCACTCCATCAGAAAGGTCTGAAGCTATCCCTGGAAGGTTACCCACAATCTCACAGGATTCTGGGCAGTGAGAGAGGCATTGAACAATCCTGGCCCGATGATCCTGAAAGAAGAGCACCGTGGGGGTGATATCATGCCAGGGGACAGACAGGGCTGGAGCATGCCTCCCAGTGAAGGGTGTGAGTGTTGGGGAGATACTTCAACGTAACTACAAGAATGAACTCCTAGTATTCTGTGACCTGACCTATACACTGAAATAGAAATACCATTACAGGACAAAGGAAAAAGTCTCCTTAGGGAGCACATGATAATTGGTCAGGAGTATTTCTCTACCAGCATCAGGATCATCAGTGTGAGGTAGCTTGTCCTTCTTCATAGAGGCTTATAAAACCAATGAGAAATCTTGGTCAGTTCATTTAGAATTCCAAAGATCTGCATAGCAGCTTGTTTGCAAGTTGAAAAAGATACTCTCAACTATTAGTCGAGCATACTAAAGATCTCATACTTGAACACAATGACATTTCAAGCTTCTATGTCTTGTAAGGAGCTGGGGACAGGCTGGCCCACAAGCAAGAAGAAAGGGAGCAAATGAGCTATCTCTCCTCCCAGTTTTTTTGAATGCGCATAATCTGATTTCTCTAGTTTCGTTCCCTTACCATTATTCTGTACTTTCCTAATCTGCATCATTTGATGATGTGAAATAAACCATGTGATGTAAGGTTCAAAAAAATCGCTAGTTTCCTGACCCTCTCCATCTCAACCATATGGCCCACAGAGGTCTGCAAAGCCCCACCTTTGTAACCAACATTTGAAAAATTAAATAAACTACAAAAATTTTTTAAATAACACCAACAAAGTGGTTTCTATGGCTTTCCTTTTCATGTACAAAATCCAGTTGAACTTGGTCTACTTGAGCAAAGTCAGCCTCATTGTGGATATTTATTGAAATATTCCCCAAATGCCTCCTACTTGTCTATAACAGAGGAAACATGATTCAAAAGTTGGAAGCAGTTTATGGAATAGTTGCTTTTGCAGTTTGAGTCTATAAGTATAGTTCATAATGAAAACTTAGCAATGGAGTAGATAATTGTATCAGATCTGTGTTAATTTGGGACTAATGATATGTCATTAATAAAAGCATTTGTCTAGAAAATGATATCCATATTTGATTGGGAATGCCTTTCTCCCATTTTATGCCACAATAACTGCCCAGTCTTATTATTGCCCATTACAAGTGTGTAAAGTTTTATGAACTAAGTAATGTCAAATAAGGTAGTGTCAAGCAGACCTGAGGACAATTTGGTACGTCTAGATGGAAAAGGAGTTGTGCAGTATATGCCAGCATTGCTTGTAGTTTTACTGGGTATTGATCCCTTTTTAAATGTTTATTTAACATCCTGAGTTATGGCAGAGTATTTAAATTTAAACGCCAATTGAGAGCTCCTATCTTGAAGGTTACTCTAAGTCACAGCCAACTTTTACCTCCAAGAGTCTCTGTTTCTCAGGAGTGGGTATTTTATTAGTAGTGCTCATAAAAGACTATATGCCAGTTAACTATGTGGTGGAGTATATTTGCATGACTTTATAAGTGTCTAGGGTGTCAGCAAGCAATGAGCAGTTTGGTGTGAAAAAAAAAAAAACTTGCACAATCAGTCTTGAAAGGAACCTCTAGAGGTCATTCAGGCCATTTTGCTGCCTCTGGGTAAGAATGGCACTTGGAGGGCCCAGTGTGGTAGCCTAGCAACTGAAGTCCTCACTCTGCACATGCCAGGATTCCAAATGGGTGCCAGTTCTAATCCTGGAGGCCCTGCTTCCCATCCAGCTCCCTGCTTGTGGCCTGGGGAAGTAATGGAGGATGGCCCAAAACCTTGGGACCCTGCAACCTGCTCGGGAAACCCAGAAGAAGCTCCTGGCTCCTGGTTCCAGATGGGCTCAGCTCCAAGCATTGTGACCTCTTGGGGAGTGAATCACTGGATGGAAGATATTCCTCTCTCTCCTCCTCCTCTCTGTTATCTGGCTTTCCAATAAACATAAATAAATCTTAAAAAAAAAAAACAAAGAATGGCACTTGGAGTATTCCTTAACATCTTCAGGAAAGGGCATTCGACAAACTTCCTGGATAATGAAATTCACAAGACCCAAGAAAACTATCCCGCAAGCCCTCCATATTTCACAGTCACTCCTATTTCTCCCAAATAAAGAGGCATGGAAATCCCATGTGGTTCACAGAAAAAAGCAGAGGGTAATGTATTACTCAATCTTTTTGAAAATTAAGAGTATGTTGTTCATTAGGTATAAAGTATTATAATCCAGGTATTAATTATATAGCTTCCGCTTGTTGCACATGCGCCAGGGCTGTTTGCATGAATGGACTATGTTTTACCCCTACTTTTAAAATGTCTTAAAAATCAACCAGGATGGATTGGGTTCTAGTCTTTTCTAAGAATTATTCATTGCAGTATGTCAAAACACATGCTATATCCTTATGATAAAATTCAGATAAAAGATAGAAAAAGGAGGAAATAAATGAAAAGTACAACAGGAAGGAGGAAGGAGATGGGAAAGGAAAGCATGGGGAAGGGAAGGGAATGAGAGGGAGGAGATGAAGGAAGGGGGTAAAGGTAAAGGAGTCAAGAGGAAGGCATGTATTTGTCTAAAGATTTTAGTTCCACCAAACTCATTCCCATGCCTGCTGAGTCTGCTGAGAGCTCATCCTACTTCCTGTTGGCCATCCTGGAGGTCCCACAGGGAAAGGGGGAAGGAGCAAACGGCCAGTGGGGCAGTGATTGCTTTGTGTTCCTTGCTTTGTTTATGTTATCTTGCATTGCTGGTCTAGATTCTAAGACAATATAGGAAGAACACGGAGGAGCAGTGGGAGAATGGAATATGGCTTCATCCCATCTCTCCTTCCAATGTCTTGTAGCAAATCCATTCATTCTACCCTTACAGCCAGAAAAGAGTAAAATGCCCAAATTGAGTTCAAGACAAAATTCGGGTGCACATTTTCTCTTTTGCATTATTAAAAATATATGGAATTCAATTTAGTTCATATACAGGACCGGCTGCTCTATACCTTAAAATGGCCATAAGGCACCATTCAGCTGTTTCGTGTCCATTTCATCTTAGTATTTAGCCAGTTGTTGTGTTGAAGTAAAATTTTGCTGATCTTGGCAGATTTTAGGATAATCCAGACTGGCTTGTAACTCTAACAAGATATATGTCAACATTTTAGGTGCAGAACATTTTTTTTGGGGGGGGTGTGTGCAGGAAAATCCTCAACACCATGGTGAGGAGTAACTAATCTTTGTGACCCACCCAGCGAGGCATGAGCCAACCCATGCCAGCTCTTTCCTGTCAGATTTCAAGTTCTACTTTCTGTTGTTTATTTATTTTAGGTTTGTTTTTTTTTTGTTTTGTTTTGTTTTGTTTTTTTTAGTTTGTATGATTGTTTGTTTGCTGTGAGGGGTTTTCGAAGCGATCCCGATGGTCATTGCGAGGGAGAGGGGGTCCAGAGGTGGAGCCAGGCTCGGACCAGAGAAAGCTCTCCTCCCTGGTCCCGAAGGACGTTTATTGTTCTTCTGTTTCTGCAGACCACTCAGGGCTTCTGGTTGTCTTTCCGATGACGTTGGTTTCTGCACGGTAGTGTTTGGACTTCTTCCATCCCCTGTGGAAGCTCCGGTTGGGGGTGGGTGACCTCAGAGTACTCGGCCTCCGAGGGCATCCAATTCCCTGTGGCCTCCTTGGCAGTTGGGATATAGTCCTTGTTGCTCGTATTAATAGTTTGTGGTGAAGGTCTGGGAGTCTTCATGGTTGGGATCCAAGCTTCCTCCTTACCACCTGCTCCACTCTGGAGTGCCCCCCTGCTCCACGCACATGACCTCCTGTTAAGAGGTTGTCAGGATCGCACCCGATTCCCCCCTCATGCATTGGTATAGTAGTTTTATTGTTGTTTAGTGCCGCTTTGAGTCTGTTATCTATGAATTACCAGGTTTGATCTTGATAGGCTATATTGTACTTTTTTCTCACTCTTTTTATGGTCCTGAAAGATTTCCCTGCACTCCCCCCCATTACAGGTTAACATAGCGTATTGAGGGTATAGTAGGTTTTACAGTTTTTCGATGTAGATCTTAAGTATTCTGACATTAATTGTTGGTTTATAGATTATATCGCGTTATCTTATTGCATTGGATACAGGTTATAAGAGATTGCACTAATATTACAATATACAGGTACTATTTTCCAAGTTGTTCTCTTTTCATCTCAGATTAAGGCAAACATGTGGTATTTAACCTTTTGGGATTGGTTCATTTCTCTTAGCATGATGGATTCCAGTCGGGCCCATTTTGGATTAGCATCACAAACAGTGGCTTTACCTACTAGACCACAACACTGGTCCAAAACTTTTTTGAAAAAAATAAAAACAGATGGCTTAAAACGTGTCTTGCTTGGCCGCCCAGTTTTCCCCCATGAAATACCTGAACTAAGAAAATTGTGATGCCAAAAAAAAAAGTGAAACTCCGATGTCAAGCAGGTGATGGGAAGAAGTGAATGGAAGCAGAAGCTCTGGGTCCACACAGTTTTCACCCTGGGTGCAGACAACATTCGATTCAGTGCTGGCAGAAACATGGCCAGGTTCAAATGAACTCCCAGAAGAAGCCAGGATTCCAACTTTGTGAGAAACATACGGCAATTTTAATGTATTAGCTGCTAATTCATGAGTTTCAGAAAAGTATGCAGTTCAAAATGAGACTCATGGATTTCACTTCCAGAGTGCCATTTTGCGATCTCTGGCTGAGAAATCTTCACAACATTTCATGAGCCCAGAATAAAAGAAGGAAGAGATTGAAGGTTTATGGAAAAATAAGTCTGGGGAGATGCATGGGAAACTGAATTCACAGAACAATACTAAGCGATTGCTTTATCAAACACATACCTAACCCTGCTGGCTATGCCTTTTCTTCCTTTGCCATTTGGGACAGCATTTCATAATATCTTCATGCTTGTACAATCTTCCTGGGATCATGTGACTGCAGATGCTGCTTTAAGCAAATGTTTGAGTGAGTGCTGGAAAATTACCATCTGTGGTGTATGCCAAGTGTTTATGTGGGCACTGCTTTAAACTTTCATTCAGAAAGCCACTCTATGGATTGCCAAACAGTCCAAGGAAGCACGTTTGGAGAGGTGACTGCAAAATCCATCTCAACTGCAAACAGAAGTGATTTCAATGCCTGGTATTTTGGAAGCAGTTCAAAGTTGTTTTTTTTCCATTGTCAATAGCATTAAAGTGCTCTGTGGAGGCAAGGATTACTTGTTTCTTGGCCCACTGCACTTCAGTAATGGTTTTTAGATGCTGAAGGCACAACAATAAGGCTCAGGAAGTTGTGTACAATATATGGGGGATGGCAGAGAAGAAGTGGGAGGGAAAGAGCAGGTCATATGGTAAGGATATAGAAGAGAAATTTGGGGGTGGAGATTCTGGGCCTGAGCAAAGCAGCCAAGCCAGGGAACATCTGGAAAAGCTGCTCTGTATTATGTGGTCATTCCACAAACTTTTCCAAGGAATCACATAAGGAGCATATTACATTTTAATTAGAGCTGGGATTGCTCCAAAGAAAAGGGGAAAAAAGAGGGCGGTTTGGTGAATAAGTTGTTTTTTAGCTTCACTGGGCCATGAATTGCAGTTAACCACTTAGCTGCCTCTGGTTGCACAGTACATGTTTCAATAGCTTTGTGGTTTTATACACCACCCCACAGGGCCTTGCCCAGCCCCAGCCTGGGAGAGGTGAGCAGACTGAGTGTCCATTAAGTAAAGAGATCAGACCTGGGACATGTTTGTGAAAAAGGGACCAAAATGCTAGTGTTATATTCTTACCTTTGCCTCCTTCATTAATTTATGTCCCACAGTAGGTTTGTCAGTTATGCCTTTACAGTTGGAGATAATCAAAGGGGCAAACTACAAAAATGTTACGGAGTAATTAGGTAAGGTAATATTTTATTTCAGGAGAACACATAATTATTACATCAAGAACAAAAAGTTAGTGTTTTGAGTTCTCCTTAATGGAATTCAAATGCATTTTAAAAGTAGTAATGTGTTAGTGTTTTAATTAAGCACCTATGAGATTAAACAATTAAGTTTAACAAATCTAATATTAATGAAAAGAATCACAAAGGAGGAAAGAAATATTTCTGAGAATTTATGGGCCTTTTCTGTGACTGCTTACAAATTCATCACTGTACATTTATGGAGTTCTGCATATATACCAAGTCCTATGGCCTGTAGGGGCTACACAGACATGCTAGACACAGCCTCTGCCTTCAAAGATCCAATGGTCAAGTACAGCAGTCAAGGCCCAGAGCACGTAGACAATGAGTTTTATGAAAAACAATAATGCATGAAATTAAAAAAAATGCACCCGAATAAGCTTATTTTTTCATTTACCACAAACTTTTTGATACCCACCCCCAGACTCTATGATATGTGGTAAATTAACAAAGTACAAGGTTCAGAAAGAAGTACAATGGGCAGTGGTGGTGGGAGTGGGTGGATAGAGAAAACAAAGGTGTTTCCCTGGGGGAGGCAGAATCTGTGCCGGTCCTGAAGGCTGGGGACTCGAGTGAGGAGGAGGGTCAGGCAGAGAGTGAGCTATGCGCCCATTGTGAGCAGTCAGAGGACAAATGCAACTGGCTAGAAGCCACTGAAGACTGCCTAAGGAGGATGGCATTGGAAAGGAGCTAGTCTCCAAATCACAGACAATATTGACAAGAATGGAGGCCTTGTTTGAAGAAAGATTTTTGGTGTCAGGGAGCAACATCCTACAAGCGAAAGAGTCCAAACTCAGTAACTAGATATTTTAGAGTACACACACTAACGTATTTCAGAAGTCAGGAAAGTCGGATACTTTAGGTATCCAAGGAATTTTCTTCTCAGATGGGCCCCCTGTGACACGTGGCAGTGTGAACATGGTGTCCATCATGATTTCTACATTTGCCTTAGGCTCAGAA
Organism: Ochotona princeps; assembly: GCF_030435755.1. NCBI lineage: Eukaryota > Metazoa > Chordata > Mammalia > Lagomorpha > Ochotonidae > Ochotona > Ochotona princeps. The sequence goes on along the minus strand of NC_080836.1, from coordinate 55,793,264 downwards.
TAGTTTTGCCATTTTAAATAATCTGAATTCTCAACTATTTACATGATCGACCCCATACCAATTATATGCCAACTCCTTCTCTCTCTTCTCTCATCACGTCTTCTCTGGGCCGGATTTTGCATTTGTCATCCCAGCTGCAGCTATTCTCAAAGTTGGAGAAATCCTACAGAGGTGAAACATGGCATCTGATTCTTAGAATTTCAGTTTTCTACATTTTCCCAGCTGCTGTATATCCATGGACTGCTTAATTATATTGAATAAGAAAGCTCAAAATAACTCCCAATTCAGAACATAACCCAGCAAGCAGTTTCCTCTAGTCCAGCCAGCCAGAAATCCCATTCTTCTCCTCCTATAAACTGATAAACCAAATCCAATTGGAGAATAATTATAAAATACACTGATGTGCAATTTGTTTTACTGACTCAATAATTAATTAATATGCTACTTAGGGTGCAGGAGAACTCTTCAGGCCCAGCACAAATTCTGTTGGATAAAAGAGATAAACCAGGGACAGCATCTTTAAATAAGAGAGGCAATCAGAAACAGGTTAGAGGAAGAAAAACACAAGACCTGCATGGCCTTTCTGAGTTGACGTTGAGATTTTTTTTTTAAATTTCATTTTGAGATCATCCTTGGACCTTCTATAAGGGAGGTGGACTGTGTGTTTTGCAGGTGAATTTTCAGCAGTACTCATGTGGCTGAATCTAGTGTGCGGGAGGTTTATGCTGAAGGCCTAGTGCAATGGCTCAATTAGCTAATCTTCCCCCCGTGAACAGCTGGGATCCCATATGGGCAATGGTTCACATCCCCAAATGCTCCATTTCCCATCCAATTCCCTGCTTGTGGCCTGGGAAAGCAGCAGAGAATGGCCCAAAGCCTTGATACCCTGCACCTCCATGGGAGACCTGGAATAAGTTCCTGACTCCTGGTCTGGGTCGGCTCAGCTTGGCCACTTGGGAAGTGAACCAGTGGATAGAAGATTTTCTCTGTCTGTTATTTTCCCTGTAAATCTGCCTTTCAAATAATAATAAACTGATCTTTTAAAAAAAAAAAAAAAGCTTATGTTTAAACCTTCCAACCAACCAGATGCTCTCAGGTGAGTGAAGCAGCACCCACTTCCACCAGCAGCATAGACTCCTAACTGATAGGGGTATTCACACACCACATGTATTAGGGCCACTTACAAGTCCCTTGGCCCTTGCATAATTGAGTCTTGCAGCAGGAAGTGCCTCAAATTTCCCCTTCTGTTGTTTAAAACATGCAGAACACATAAATTGTTCTGAAGATTTCATTTGAAATGATTATAAATGTATTTTCTATTTGCCTTTGAAGAAATGAGAGATAAAGCTAAATTGATTTCTTTATAGTTATTGTGATGACCAATTATTAAATGATCACAAAATTAGCCTGTTTTTTAAAAATCCCTTCTGGTTAATTCAACTTATTCCTCATTGTTAGGCACAAAGACCACAAGTGTGACTTCTTAAAAGTTGTCATATTTGAATTCTATATTCGTGACTTACATCATTGCCTTTTATCTTTGGAAAGCTAGTGACCTCTCCTTTGCAGGGGAAGCTGCAATGGTTCCCTATAAAGGTGAGGGAATCTGAGGATTCACAATGCGCGTCAGCTCTACGTGTTCTTCCATTTTAGTCACTCCTTCTCCTTGGCAAAGCACATACAACTGATTTCCCCCAGCTCAGACTGGGTGTGCCTGTGCCAGAGCCCTGTGTTCCTAAAGTTCCTGTCTCTGTGCAGTGAAACAGCTATCATTGGCAGGCCAGCAGCATACATAATGAATGAGGACTCAAAACCTACAAGTTCAGCTGATTGCCAGTCTAAGATCTGTACCAAGGAAATAGTGAGCTCCTTGCAGTAGAGCTCTCTGCCAGCATCTTCAGGTGAGTACTGGTTTACATTTTTATTGTTTTAAACATGAGGCTGAAAATTCAGCTGAGACTTGCCTCAATGTATTGGGAAACAACTGATCAATTGCCTACCTATTGTCTGCAACAAAGGGAATGCTGTGCTAAATCACTGCATTTTTAATCCACGTGTTCCTCACTCACAGCGATGCTACCCACTGTAGAGTTGACTACATGCAACTCTCTCTTTAAGTGTGTCAATTGATCCTGTATTCTACATTAGAAAGCTGAACGTGGCAGAAGTACTGATGTAAGCTTACTGTTTAGGAATATTTAGAGAGGTTCAGTTTTTCTTGTAAAAAAAAAAAACTTGTTTGCTTACATCCAAGGAATTTTCCTTAACAAAGAAAATTACTCAAGTCAAATACCCCTGATTCAGCCTTTAATGACTCATTAAAAAAATTCTGATCTGAAAATACCACTGTGTTAGTTGAAGTCATATTGGACAAACATAAGGCAAACTTGTTTAAATGAATTGCTGTTTTAAGATTGAAAGCAGGGCCCAGCGCGATAGCCTGATGGCTGAAGTCCTCGCCTTGAACACACTGGGATCCCATATCGGTACCGGTTCTAACCCAGTGGCCCTACTTCCCACCCAGTTCCCTGCTTGTGGCCTGGGAAAGAGTTGACATCCACTAGCCCACCTTAAAAATGTATTGCTTTTTTTTCCTCTTCAAGCTAAAGGGGCAATCAAGTTTAGCCTGTTTTACACAAATTCCTTAGAACTGTATAAAAATAAAACATATTTTATGAGACTATATGTATTAGCTAGAATAAGATAAACAGGATTATCATAAAATCTGTTATGTAGGACTTTATTAAATGAAAAATGATGGAACACAGATTGTCAAGAGGAGACAGAAAGTGACCTATTCATTATAGACCTGATGTGAGGCAGTGCCTTGCGGTAGGAGTTAGGTTAAGTATCAGATAATCAGGAATGTTCAGCTGGATCATGTAAAGTGAAGGGATCAGCTGCTTTCAGACCAAATCTGCTGCAAAAAAAACTAAATAAACATTAAATATTTCAGATATTAGTCAAAACATTAACCAAGATTCTCATGAAAGTGTCTAAAAGCTGGCAAAGCTGTGAAGAATTACCAGATCAAAAAACAAGAGAAAGAGGGAAGGTGGAAAGGAAATCAAGACCTGAACACTAGCGATGCTTTTGAGCTGCAATTGCCAAATGTGGTTACAGTTTCTGGGCTTGTTGCAAAGGTGAGTAGTGTTCAAGTCTTAGTGTTAAGAAAGAGTGGAATCTAAGAAAAAAACCCTTCCTCCCACATTAAACGAAGCCCAGAGATAACAGCTTCAAAATATTTGCCGATTAGAAATCAATTAGTATCAGGTATGCCTTAAATGCAGAAGAAAAGTGAGAAAAAATAAAGGGAAAAAATCCACGTGTGAAATATTACAGCCACAGGCCAACCCTTGTGGGGGTTTGCATTGCCAGGAGGTTCTGGAACTTTCCATTCCTATATTGGATCAAAGAGGTCCAGGGCTGAAATAAGGGCCAAGCTGAAATGGAGCCTCTCTGCAGAAATGCAGCTTCCCGAAAGGCCTCAAAGACTCCCACGGTCAGTTTCCCAAGGCAATGACAAGTAAACACGTAGCAGGTACCAAGACACACAGACACAAGGTACCTTAAATGAATTTGTTATTTGCTGAGCAGCCCTCAATAGTGCTCCACAGAAGAGTCACTAAGACAGGAGCCTTAAATTCAATGAATATTTAATGTAAAGTTTCTGTGGCAAAGGAAGATTGAACATCATGGTGTCATGGGAATATAAACTTGGGTATTTCTTAATTACCTAACATACAACATTCAACTCTGAGAATTAAGATGTTAAGCAGAGTAAAAACCATACAATTCCTTTAGGTAAGAACTCATTTACTTGGAATAAACATAATGTACATAAGGAATTTAAAAACATAATTTATAAATAACATTAAAAGTCTTGAGAAGAAGGAAAGATTTGGTATTTTTATCCATCTTCAGTAGCAAAAAAAAAAAAAAAAAAAAAAAAAAAAAGGAGTTAGGAAGTAGAATCCATGTGATAAGCAAGCCCCAGGTGACGCAGGAAAATGTTCTGTCACCTCCTTGGGATTCTACAGGGCAATCATGCTAGTTGAATTTCTGTAATCTGGATTGATGTGTCCTTGGTTTGGTTCAGATGTTTCAAATTCAAAAAATGTATTTTGTCAGAATTCTTTACCCGTAATTTTAAAAACCATGTGTGTTTTAGGGTCAATTTAATCTGCGTGTTTCCTATTTTCCTATAATTAAACCATCAAAATATTGTCCTTTAAAAACTATTTGATGTCCATGAAATCTTCTGAACCCCTTCAATAAGCTTCTTAAAAGCATTTTTTATCCCACTTAAAAACAGAAGTTGCACTGTGTCATGGGTGACCTGATATAGAAACCAAGAATCTCCTTTAAATTCCAAATCCTTGAAGTCTGAACAAATTTTTGAACTTGGAGAAAAATGAGTTCATTCATCACTAAACTCGCTGCATTGCTAAAGAAGACATTTGGAGGAAAGATGAGCTCTGTAAGAGCTGCAGGAGAAGCTGAAGATAATGTGCATTGACCTAAGGTCCCTGAGGGATAGCTGGAAGTCGAGCTTGTCACCCCGCCTTCTGCAGAGCAAGGGAAAACCTCGAATGCACATCAAATGTTTGACAGGACCAGAGAGAAATGTGATGCCCATATGAAATAATGTTTTTTCACACCTTTAAAAAGCAGTTGGATGGAAGTGTATGGATTTCAGCACATCCCATTTGCTCCCTGTCCTATTCCTCTGCTTTTGGCAACCCAAGGAGAACTCTTCACAAAGCTACCAACACTGAATCATTAATTCTTCATGAGGGATAAGTACATTGGCTCTTGCTACACTAACTCCTGTTACAGACCTGCTGAACTGCAATGACAGTGGATGGAGTGGGTTTTTCACAGCAGAGTTAAGGGTAGCAAGCCAGGAAAGTGAGTCAGGCTCTGTAGAAAAATCTCTGCCCTGTTCTGCTGGCATCAACAAGAGCCGAGGAGCTAGCAGCACCGTAAGGGAAAAGTTCTCCCATCAGGCTCCAACGTGCACTCAGCAGGCATTTCCAGGGAACCTATAAATACTTCCATCCTGAACAGCTCGAAGCTCTTAGAGAGCCCAGGCCTGTTATCACGAAATATCAAATACTGCGGAGACAGGATGCAGGGGTTTCCCCACCACGGGAGCTGGCACACGAGCTCTAAGGAAAAGGGATCTGAGTCCATTTCCTGCAATTGTTGAAAAAGGATGGTGGCCTGGCTGTTGCGTTTATTAGAACCCTTTGTGCATTGTCAATCTCATGAGATTGCTGGGTTCTCAGCCGACCCAGCCTTTAATCTGTGGAGAAACCCCTTCTGCCCAAGCACCTGAAAGAAAAGCTTGACTTCTCCAGGACAATCAAAATAAAATGGCTGAGAGTCACAGACTGCATCAGGTTGGCAAAGCTCCCACATATGTGTTGCATATCTTATTGAATAATGCCGATTTTAGTCACACTATCAGCAAGAATAGTGATGATAATAAGCATCATTAGAACTAAGAAGTGAGTATGTCAAGGTTGTAGGACACAAAGGTGACACAAAAAAGTCAGTTGTATTTCCACGTATCAGCTCTCAGGTGGAAGCTTCACACAACTTCCCTAAGGCACACTTGGTACAAAACAAGCTATACATATTTTAAATATGCCTTCTGAAGTTTCCACATGTGTATGGTACTTTTTCTGGAATCCTTCCCTTTCATTCCTGTATATTCTTTCTTTGGCTTTATTAAGACTCTTGGAGTTATCCCAGAGCTCACTGGTGCTTGCTTGTTTTCTTTCTTTCCTTTTTTCTTTCAGCTTTTTAAAATCTCAGATTTCATGTTGGATAGTGTCTATGGCTTAAAATTTGCTAATATCTTTCTTCTTTCACTGTCCAATCATATGCTAAATTTCCCCACCAAGACATTGAACTTGGCATCACTAGAAGTTCAAGTTAGGTCTTCTTTTATATTATTTATGTCACTGCCTAACGTTTTTCAAGTTTCCTCTAGTTTCCTGAACATACATAATACAGTTAGAGGAACTCCTTTAATGCCCTTAGCTACTAATTTAGTGTCATTTCTGGGTCAGCTCTCAATTGAGTAGATTTTCTCCTAGCTCCAGATTGCATATGCCTACTCCTTGGTATGTCTGGTAATTTTTCCCTCAATGCCAGACTTTGAATTGTGTCTTGTTAAGTGTTAGGTATTTTTGTATTCCTTACTCTGCTTGAGTTTATTCCTGGGATGCACATCTATTACCTGGAAGCATTTTGACCTGCTGAAGTCTTACTGATACCCTCCATTAGGTGGGTCAAAGCAGGATTTAGTGCAAGGCTGATCTTGCCCATAGTTTGCATGATGCCTTGTCAACTCTGACATTTCTCTAATCTGATTGTTAGGAACAAGATGTTTTCATAATGCTGTGTGAATCTCAGGTATAGCTTACCCTAAATGTTGGGGGTGCTTCCTTTCCCGGCCTCTGGTAATTTTCTTTGAAGATCTATGGAGACTCTCTTTCCCTTTCTCCCTCTGCAACATTATTTCCCAAGTCCTTGAGTCTCTCTGGTACACACCTACAAACTCCAGCCATCCTGGCCTAGCTCAACTCCCTTTGCTCTTTTTCAACTCAGACCCTCTGCTAAGGTCCACAGGCACTTTTGAGCTGGGCAACTGTACCTCTCACTTCACTCTCCTCCTCACCCAAGCACTCTGAAATCACCTGGAATTCATCAGTTTATATGCTTCATTAGTTGTCTCAGTTGAGAAGGTAAAACCACTTCTGTTACTCCACCATAGGCAGAAATGAAATTTTTTATCATTAGAAACAAAATTGGAAAAATGTACTCTTAGGATAGCCTCAAAAATATAAAATCTTGGGGGAAAACATAATACAAGGTATGTAAGACCTGTACATTTAAAATTGTAAAGCATTTTTTGAGAAATTGAAAGTGTGCTCAAGTAAATGGAGAAGTGAACTGTGTTCATTTCTTAGAAAATGTAATATTGTTAATGTGCTATTTCTCCTCTGATTGTTCTATACATTCAATGCAGTAATCAAATCCCAACAGGCTTTTCTGTATACATTGGTACATTTGATTTCTAAAACGTACATGGAAATGTAAAATAAAATCTGGAAATTTTAACTCTTCTGAGAAGCAGAACTTGAAGTAATTATACTGAAGAATTTCAAGATTTCAGTAGTAAAAATGATGTGTTATTGGGGTAAATATGGATCCATAGATCAATTCAAAATACTAGAGAGTCCAGAACAGTTTCTGTAGTGCTAGTTGATTTTCACTAAAGGTGTCAAGACAATTCAATGAGGAGAGCATAGTCTTTTTCAATAAATGGTCCTGGAGAAACTGAAAAAGGGAATCTTAGATGCATATTGCATCTCCTATACACAAATTAGCTCAAAATGTGCCAAAGATTCAAATGCAATATTGAAAACTATAAAACCACCAGAAGAAAACAAAGGAAATAATTTCTATTAGAATTAAGAAATTATTTTTAGGGACAAAAATTCATGGATCCAAAAATCAAAATGACACGAAATCAGTTTTTATAAAAATAAAAAATTAAAGAATCTGATTCCATTTTGATCCTTGATTCTGCCTTCTGGCAACTGTCAAGCCCCACCACTTCCACTTCCGTTCTGCCCAGCATCTGGGCGAGCTGATAAGCAAGGCCAGGTGCTCCCACCTTTGTTGCCAAGAGGAAGTTGAAAGCATGTTAAGTCTGGCTCTATTGCACAGAAGCCTTTCATGCCAACCCCCTATTCCAGTCACAATAGAAGCCAAGCCAATCTCTTTTCCTTGTTCACTCAGGCTGAACCATTTTTGGATTTGCTTGGTAGCCTGCCTTGCTATCTGCAGAAAGTCTCACTATGAGAGTTATAAAACTTTTTATAGCTTCTCAGTGAATGTGTGTTGTCCTGTCTTAACACTCAAACCAAACTGGTGGGAGGTGGGGTGCAGCTGGCAGTGAGGATCTTCCCATTTCCATGGGAAACAACAACAAAAGCTTTCACACCTCAAAGCCACTGCTAAGGTAATGAAGAAGGTAAGCCATAGACCAGGAGGAATTACTGCAAACATATTCATCTATGCAGCCAATGGATACTTATCCAAGACAAAGAACTTTCATACCTCAACATAAGGAAACAAATAGTCCCATTCCTAAAACAGGATAAACATTTGACCAGATTCTTCACCAAAAAGGGGAGGTGAAGATTTGAACATGAATGACAGGTCATGTGAACAGGTCATGTGACACTGAATATCACTCATTTGGAAACTGCAAATGCAAACCACAACATCATGTAACACCCAGTAGATGAACTACAATTGTGAAGACTGATAACACTGAGTGTCACCAGGGGCACAAAACTAACAGGAACTTTCTCAATGACTAATGGAAACACAAAATTACACAGTCACCTTGCAAAGCAGTTTGAAAGCTTCTTGTTAGAACTAAGAACAAGGTCTCAGAGATAGCAAATGACTACCCACAAGCTACATAGCTTCTCGCTGAACAAGAACTCAGGCATTCTACTCCTAGAGCAGGATGCTGCTTAGACAGAACATTATATCTCTGCTCCACCACTTGTAAGTTTTAATACCATCTGGGGAATCTAATTATTAACTACATAGAATTCATCTGCCTGAGTGCTTCATATAAACACCACACACACAAATGTTGAATTTCCCCCAATTTAATTAATCCAATATTAAAACTCTGGGGAAACAAATTATCTTCAGATTTCTACTTCTTCTAGTATGATTCCCAGGCCACCCACTTCTCATAGATGAGGCTGACACACTTTACACAGAAGCTCTTGTGTAGAGCCTTCTTTAAGTCAACATCTGTTTATTACTCTTCCCACGTGTTAGACCACGTGGTAGGCACTGCGAGAACAATAAAAACAAGTCAAGGTCTTTACCTTCTACATGTTTAGTATCAATGGATGAGAAAAGAGGCAAGGAAGTGATACAGCTGCTCTCACGAGAGCTAAGAGACAGTTGGACAGGTCTCAGTGATCCAAAACAGCTCAGATAAAGCTTGACCTAAGTTAATTAATTAATTAAAAGTGTGTCATGGTGCATCGCAGTGTTCAAGAGTTCCACTGGCCTCACAGTTGGGTAGGCAGGAAAGGTCACTCAACAGAACCCACACTCTACCCAATGGGCTCTAAGGATTAACTCCTCCCCCTTTTCCAATATGATGTGAAAGTAATGTTGTTGCATCCTGAGCTGATGGAACAGGGAAACTGGAGTTTGCCAAAACAAAAGAATGAAGCAAGTATTTAGCCTATTTGTGAAGATACTGGTTAAGGTGCTTGCATAGCATATCAGAGTACCTGGGTTGGATGTCCAGTTCCAGCTCCTGACTCCAGCTTTCTGCTAATCTGTATCCTGGGAGCAGCAGGGGATAGTCTAAGTGATGGCCTTCCCTGTCACGTATGAAGAAGACCTGCATAAGTTCCTGGCTCCCTTCCTCCCATTTCAGGTATCTAGGGAAGTGAACCAGCAGGTGTGACCTCTGTCTGTGCCTCTTTGCCCCTCAAATGATTTTTCAAAAAAGAATTTTCCTTGAAATTGTGGGTCTTTCCTTGGCTTTGCAGTTGAAGAGAACAAAACAACGTGCAATTTAACTGATGAGAGCCTGTGATAGGCAGAATAATGGCCCTACACAGGTGGTCGCGTCCTAATCTCCACAACCTGTGGCAAAAGGGACATTTGCAGATGTCATGGAAATTAAGGACCTTGGGATGCAGAGACATTCTGGATGGTCCAGGTGGGTCCAATTACAAGGGTCTTGCAGAGTGAAAGAAGATATCAGAGTCAGCAAAGACCGCCTGCAGAAGAGGAGTTACAGACATGCAACCTTTTTGCCTTTGAAACAGGAGACGGGGTGTGACCCGACAGACAGATGTGGGTTGCCTTTAGAAACTGGAGGAGATTAGGAGCCTGCTCCAACCCTGCCAACCCAGGACTGCAGCCCAGTGAGACCTACACTGGCTTTCTCACCTCCAGAGCAGGAAGGGAAGAAATTTATGTGTTAAGGTGCTAATGGCATGGTTATTTGGCTACAGCCACAAGAGGAAACTAGCAACCTCTCAATGATGATGAGTTACAACTTTGGCCGAAAGATCACTTCAAGAAAAACGAATGACATACAAATAAGCAGAGGTCAAATACAACCACCCAAACTGTTTTCTCCTTGTGGAATGTGTAGGATTAAAGTTGGATTTTTAGTAATTAATGAGATGTTTTTGTGGGACAGGGTGGTGTTTTTCAGGGAATATGCAGAATTTTCTATAGATGAGGATGGTTGATCTGCAGGAAATAATGAGGACATTGTGAGAGCCATGCCATCTTCTCTCAGGGGAAGGGTAAAGGGGAGAGAGAGAGCTGAGGGAGCCACAGGGAAAAAGACTCTGGATGCAGGTCGGAGTACCAGACCCTGCTCCTTCATGCTCTTTCCAGACCTCTGCACTGCTAAGAACATACCTACGTCGACAGATCGGTTATTGGGGCAATAAAAGCCAATGCCATGTAGTGTGAGGCTCGTTCCTTGCTTTGACTGCCCAAGCAATGAGGAAGACTCATTTGTAAGTTTTCTTTCATAATGGTACTAGAAAAAGAGTCCTCCTTCCCCCCTTCGTAGCCATAAAAAAGGCGCCTGTGAAGATCAGTGAAATTGCATCATGAATTTTTCCTTTGTCCTCAGCAGGATCCTGCTTTTGCATTTGCCCAAAGTGGGATTAATGAGAAATAAACTCCCATTGTCTCTGAAAGTTTACCTGCTGGCACAGATCAAACAATAATGGCTGTGTGATAAAGTCCTCTTGTCTCATGATGTCAGTGTTAATGCATCCAAGTTCTTTCCCATTTCTGCTTTCATTTGCTATTGCATTTGATTTTCCTCCAGCCTTGTTCCTTGTACCCTTCTGTGTTCATGATCCCTGTAATGAGGTGTTGGGTTTGAGGAGCTTTACAGAACATCCCAAGTGCCTGGCCTTGGCAAGGTCTTGAAAAGTTTATCTAATCCTCATCTTTGCCTCATTAATCCAGGCTACAACAAAGCCAGCTGAGGTGTCAGATGGTTCCCATACTCCTAACTAGTCTCTGGATTGGAGACTGTTGTGGGTTGTCATGAGATTACACATTAAAGTCAGGACCGCAGTAGATTAGAACATGGCTCTATTTGGAGACAGGGTTTCAAAACAGGAAATTAAGTTAAAAATAGAGCCATTAGGGTGGGCCCTAGTCACACGTGACTGGCATATTTCTAACAAGATAAAATTAAGACACAAAAAGACAAGAGGAAGACCATTTGAAGACACTCGGGGCAGGTAGCCCCCACAGCCAGGGAGAGAAGTCTCAGAAGAGATGAACTGCTAACACCTTGGTCTTGGACCACCAGCCTCCTGAACAGTGAAAAAATTCATTTCTGTTGGGTATGGCCCCCAAACCCAAAGCTATGATTCTATTAATGTTGGGAAGACTCCTCTATGTGTCTAATAAAAATTTCAATTGCTTGAAGTAACAAAAATCATATAAAATTTTGAACTGTTTAGAGCCAAAACATTTGGGACGTTGATTTCATAATAAACTCTGAAGACCTCCTATATTTTTGACAATTAACTACTACCAAATGTGACAATCCCTCCCCTGGGAAGTCAGAGGGTGTCATCTTGACCTTGCCCTGCCACAATGCGCCTGGCAGTGAGATACAGCACTCTGTTGGCTGGCAGGCTTGCTACCTCTGATGGGTTCTTCCATTTGCTCATCTATGCTCTAGCTCATCCTCTATTGGACCCTTTCACATCTATCTTCTTCTAGAAGCTCTTTGAAAGAGAAAGCTCTAAACCACAGAGGTGGTTCCACAGGTTAGCTAAACTATAATTTCTCCAGCAAACAAATTGTTGATATGAATCCTCTGATTCCTTGGACCAAGTTTCTCCAAAACAGGCCTCCTGCATCATGATTATATAAGGGCTCGTTCAAAAATATAGATTCCTGAACCTAGCACCATTGCTCAATGGATCCTCACCTTGTAAGTGCCAGCATCATATATGGACCCGAGTTTATGTCTCAGCTGCTCTACTTTCCATCTAGTTCCCTGCCTATAGCCTGGAAAAGCAGCAGAGGATGGCCCAAAGCCTTGGGGCCCTTCACCCATAAGGGAGACCCAAAGGAGGCGTCTGGCTTCAAATTGGCTCAGCACTGAGTATTGGGGGCATTTGGGAAGTGAACCAGCGGATAGAAGATCTTTTTCTCTGTCTTTCCTTCTCTCCATAAATATGACCCCTGCCTTTCCCATATAAACAAATAAATCTTAAAAATAAATATATAGATTCCTCAACCACATTCCAGACTTAGTGTACAAGAAGCTTGCCAGAATCAAGAGAAATAGGTCCTGGGGCACTACGTGTGACAGTTCTTAAGATCCTGGCCTAGTTTTGCTTTGTGATAAAATAAAATCAAGATGGACATTCTGTAATATCAAGAAACTTTAACCAAATAGTTACTTTAGCATCCCTTCCAAAACTGTCATGTTTTTTGATGTTATCCAAGCATATTTAGTTTAGGGAATCACCCCTAGTTTTGACAAGTGCTTAGAATGTCTGTGAAATCATAAACTAAGAGCCTAGGCCTTACGGTCTACATGTTCATGAAGCTCCCAGATACCTTTTACATTCAATTACATAGGAAAACCACTTCCTAGTCTAGTTATCTTTCACAGTCTCTTTGGTTGACATTTTGTGGCATAGAGAAGGGAAGAAGGAGGGAAGGAGGAAAAAAAGAGGGAAGAAACGGAGGGCATACAGGAAGCTTGTTTTAGTTTCAGTTTGGTCTATACTTTCTCTGCTGGACAAATGCCCTATCACTCTATTTGGCTCTATCTAGCATCCAGCCTTCTCTTCTGTTTGGGAAAACCATTCGTCATTTGAACATGGCATTGTGATAGTGAGCCCTGCCTCCTTGGGGTAGCCCACGCAAAGAGAACCCCTCAGATCGCACTGCCCAGTCACCAGAGCTGGAGCACACGAGCCACTCAGCCATTAAGTGCCTTTACCAAGTCACTGACCAGGAGGTAACAGACAACTTGGTAGTTGTGGCAACAGACTCCTTCCTACAGCAGAAGAGACAATATCTTGGTCAGACCATAATGCCCAACTGTTATCTGCTTAATAATGGCACCATTTGATAATTAGACAATTTAGTGTGATCAAAAGCCGTGGGCTAGTCATTGTGAAATTCTGTTCCAATCTTGGCTTTACCACTAATGAGCCGCCTGACACCAGGCAAGTTGACGCAGCCTTCTAGGCTGTACTGGAATCATTTGCAACAAGTAAAACTCTTGTCCTAAGATGCATAGTAGAACTGGAATGAAATGCAGAGCTTAAATGTATATGTGCTTTGTAAACTGCAAAATGCTATGGGAATATGAGTAGAAAGTGGTGTTTTAACATTTGTATGCATTACCAGTAGAGAAAAATGGGTCCACATAAAGAGAAATATTTTTAGAAAATAAATCTTGGCTTCCCTGTGTGACTTGTAAACTTAATATCCAACTTGCTGATTTTTAGCATCATAAGTTTTGATATTTCACTAAGCCCCTGTTGTTTCATCTGCTATCAAACAGGCAAATTCCCCAAAGGAATACAAGCATTAAATGAAATGCTATACACACTGTAGTCAAAGTCAATGGTTTTTCTCCTTCTGAAAGGAAAAAAAAAAAAAGCCCAAACTCCTTTCCATCCATTTCCTAACAGCTGTTGCTTTTTAGAGAAACCAAATATTTTTGGAAAGGGCCACAAACATACTGGATGCAAACCATTTATAAGCTTTGGAAATGTAACATGCAGTCCGTTTTAATCTTGCAGCCAGTCTTAATCTTGTACTTCCATTAAACACACCACAACTGCATCATAAAACACAAAAGGGAAGAATTTATAAACAAATAAAACAGTTAATTGGGGCAATAAAATAGCAGTTGCTTCCCAAGTGTGGAAATGTTGTCTCAACTTGCAAAACCTTGAAATCTGCTTTTCCAAGGGTCTAGTGACTGCAAGAGGCAAACACAGATCAAAGAGATCAGGATTGTTCCTGAGTCTACAGCTTTTATTCCACACTCACCTCCTCACACAACTCAGTCCTCTTACCTTGCGTTGGCTATAAATCTCCAGGGAGATAAGCAGGCCCTAACCCGATATCCCCCAGATCTCAGTTTCATAGCCAGGCATCTAATCAGGCATACACATCTGTGGCTTCATCTGCAGCTGGGAGCGGGGAGGCATTGTTTGCAGTGGTGCCTTTCCTGAGCCAGATCTAGCTGAGAACTGCCTCTGCAGGGATGGAGTCATGCCCACCTTCTTGTGCAGTCAATACGAGAGCAGGGGACAGGTACTGTGGTGCAACAGGTTAAACTGCTGCCAGAGACACCTGCATCACCTGCCTCCCTTACTGGAGTGCTTGGGGTTGAGTTACGCTTCTGGTTCATGTTCAGTTTCTTAAGAAGTCAGCAGAGGATGTCTCATGTGCTGGAGTCTGTGCCACCCATGTGGTGAACTCAGGTGGAGTTCCTGGCTCCTGGATTTGGCATGATCCAGCCCTAGCTGATACATTTGGGAGTGAATCAGAGGTTAGGAGATCTCTGTCTGCTCTATCTCCTTCTTTCTATCTCTCTCTCTTTCAAAGAGATAAAAACAAATAGAATTTTTTTCAAAGATGAAAAGAACAGTTCATTCCCATCCAGCTCCCTATTTGTGACCTGGGCAAGCATTGGAGGATGGCCCAAGTCCTCAGGACCCTGCACCCACATGGGAGACCTGAAGGAAGCTCCTGGCTCCTGGGTTCTGATTGGCTCAGCTCCAGCCATTGCACAAGTCATCTGGGGAGTGAACCAGTGGATGGAAGATCTTTCTCTCTCTGTTCTTCATTCTTTCTGTTAATCTGCTTTTCAAATACAAACAAATCTTTAAAAAAAAATTCTATCTTTCATGGTATTGCTTTTATTCAAGAAGGAAAAAAGGACCAAGAAGACTAACACTGATCAGTACGCCCTGGCTTCACTGCTGTGAACTGCAGAGGGGTTGCCGTGAATTCCTGGGTGGTGAGGGCTGACTATGACCATGGGCTAGAGCACAGCCCACTGGGCCATGGGAGGTGGCGTCTCCTGACCTCTGCCTGCTTAACACTCAGAACCTGTACTCTCTCCCACCCCTGGGAATTGTTTACAGTCTATCTAGATAATCAGATGCGCACACACACTAGCTAGCAGGAAATTGTGCCTCTTCATAGAGGTCTGGCTTTTGGTATGTTTTGTTTTGACTCTGGAGATGAACTACCATTTACCTTTGCTTAATAGCCCTCATAACATGTAGACTAGAGCAGGGCCAAAAGATGGCTCACTTGATGACTTCAGAACACTGCGCTTCCAAATTCAAACAAGAGTGAGATTCGTAGCGGATACACTTGTAAACTATTTCACAGGTCTTAAGTCAGCCTAGGTGAAGAAAATATCTGGGATTCAAAGCCCACAGAACTATTTGATAGTGCTTGAAATCTTTCTCAGACATAGGATTTGCACCCTGCTGCTTCAAAAAGGACTTGTATGATTGCAGTTTAAACCCAGCCTCAACCCTCAAAGGAGGGCCAGAGGAACAGGGGAGAAAGAAGACCTAATCTCTTCTCCAGGTTAGTACCTTTCACACATAAAATTCAAAGGCTTGTCCAGCCGTGCAGGCAGGAGTGTGGGTTAACTCATTTCCAACTGGACTGGGTTTGTTCCAACCTAAAAGAACCTTTTATTTTGGGAAGCAGATGTGGCTGGAGTGAGCCCATGTGTCTAATTCATTTGCACATTGACCATGAAAAAAAAAGCCATGAAAGAAGCTTTAAGCTATACTTGGGGGGGGGGAAATCTGTAACCTTGTACAAACACACCCACTCTTGCCTAAAAACCTATTGGTTCACTTTATGGGTGGTAATGCCTTCTGGTTTCTTAAGTCTTGCAGCTCTTGTTTCCTCTTGCATATAAACAAAGCTCAACTGAGTCCAGCATCCATTAGAAGGCAGCCAGAGTGCTGTCCTGTCATCAGCTCACCTGGTATGCTAATAAATATCCAAGAGCCCACATCTGGTAGATAATAAAACACAGAGTGAACGAAGACTCTAAGCTGCTGACATGCTCTAGCCACTAGAAGAAGCCCTAGTGATATTATTTCACCCACAGTATGTGGGCCAGGACTCACATGGGGGCCAAGCTGCAAGCCCTCTCTCTGCAGATTCCCCCTACACTAGGTTCACAGTCTAGGCTGCTCCCATGCCATCTAGTGTTCCATCCACAGCACCATCCAACTGACTCAGAGCCCAAACAAGCAAGCTGCTTCTTAACATGACAGAATCAAACACAATAACACTTATCTCATACCCTCATTTCCCTTGGGTAGTAGCTTGAAGGGTGCATCTCCTTTTCTCCCTGCCTCTTCTTAGTCTCCCAAATAAGGATAAATGTTAGATCTCTTTGCAAAGAAGAGTCAGCTCTGCCAACCACACAGGACATGTTCTGACTGTCAACCATGATGGATGAGATTCTGTACATTTAATAAATATAAATGTCATAATCCAACCATCAAATTTAATAAACAAAAATACCACAAACCATCTTTCCTCTCTGCTCCATGTGCTCCTTTAAAGCTGATAACATTAGAACACATTTTGCCCAAGCTCTAACCTCACCATCTGCCTGGCTCAACTTCTGAAGACTCTGGTATGGGCTGGAAAGAAAAGCAAATGATTTCACACTGAGAAAAAATGAAACAGAAGGAAAGAGAAAGAAAGAAGGAAAGAAAGAAAGAAAGAAAGAAAGAAAGAAAGAAAGAAAGAAAGAAAGAAAGAAAGGAAGGAAGAAAGAAAGAAAAGAAAAGAAGAGAAAGAAAGAAAAGAAAAGGGGTTGGGACGTGGATGGTTTTTTTCACTCCTCCTTTTCCTTCTGACCCATTTGTTAACTCCAGAGCCAGATGTAACTCTCTGAGCCTAAGCTCAATCTTCAAGAATGAATTGGGAGGCAGGTCATGAGGAACATTTTTTTTGCATGAGCTACACAAGCTAAACTAAAAAGCACGCCTCGCCAGCAGGCTGGGTTATGCATTTCATTGCTTTGATTTGAAACTGTGTGCCATGAGATGCAGAAACTGATTAAGGAATACACTTTCTTTTGATGGCAAATGAACAATAATCATAACCACAACAATAAACACATACCAAAAAATAGTTTCACTCCCAGGGGATACAGAAGGCCAACTCAAAGCTCAAGCTGGCAGAAGTTCTTTATGTGGAGAGTTCAGGAAATCTTCAGTGGCTGAGAAAAATGCTTGAAAGGGCAACCAAGCCCAAAGAGCCTCGGAGTGTATCTCATGTAAGAAGGAACAAATGGTGTGCTCAATCTGAACATATGAATATGTCCTTTTACACACACACAAATATTAACTCAGATAGCGGTGAAAGATGCAGAAGCTACACAATACGTTCATGTTTACAGCACTAAAATACAATAGAGCGGGGATGTGAATCTGAGTTTAAATCACCCTCAAATTGCTACTCCTTTCTCTCTGAAATACCCCAATTTTGTGGCTGGATAACTCATCCACTCTCACTCTCAGACCACATGTAGTGGTCCCACAGCCCAGCTTCAGGATACACATTCATAGCCTGTGACTCTGAGCCCAAGTTCACAATCATCCCGAAAAGAGGTGCTTCTGAGAAGACTCAGATGCTCCCAAAGCACCTGCAGCTGGTGTCATTACGGCCTGTGGAAGGGACATTTCTTTACAGCTGAAAATCTCCAAGGTGTACAAGTTTAATCCAAGCCTATGAGCTTCAGCAAACATCCTTCAATGGCTACTATTCTCCTTGCTCCGGTCTCTAGGCAGGCCCTTCTACCCAACACCTGTTTTGAGAAAAGCCGTTTGATCACTTGTAGGTGTTGTATAATCTTCTCTTTCATAATCAACCCACACACATTGGTTCTTTCACAGTACACTTCAAACCTCACACTTTACCTCCAAGGCTTCCTGAGGAGGCCACCAGGAGCTAAGGCTCCTAGCCAATTACCAAGAGCCCAGTCTGTGTTTGAGATACAGGCTTGAGTTATTAAGGTCCTGAAGCTTGTGTCAGTGACTGGCAGAGTAACTGGTACACCATTACAGGAAGCAGAAGGAAGATTCCAGATACTATGGTGTGGTGGGAGAAGTCTCTGCTTACCTGGAGTCTTGGCTGCCTCATGGGAAACCAGGAATCTCAAGAGTTCTCTAACATTTAAAACCCAGACATCTGCAGTGCTGAGCAGTGAGGGGATGTGAGAAGCTGGAGACGGAGCAGAGGCATCATCGTATTTGAACCCAAGTTTACGTACCATCCCTTGGTGCACCATCGGAAAAAAATAGCAATGGAAACATCTCAGAGATTTTTTCCATTCAATTACTAGCAGAATATCATCACATAGAGACCAAAAAATGTATTTGGATTTGGGTAAAATCTCTAATTACAAAAAGCCTGTTTCCCTTTTACATTTTAATTTTACTGCAAGACATTCTGCTAGTGTCACAAAAATGCAATAACTTCAGAGTAACAGTGATGGATTTTCCTCGAGAGAACTCTCAAGACAATGAGAAGCAGCAATGGGAAGGCATTTGGCAATGGGAATGCAGTAATGGGGAAAAAGGCAGTGGGAAATGGCAATACTAAAAAAATAAAAAATAAAAAATAAGTAAAAACTATTGCTACTCACCAGAGAGGCCAGAAAGCGTGGGCAAGACCCTGCAAGAGACAATTCATGTCCTAACTTAAACTTAGACACCAAAGCTGTCATTAGAAGACATCCCCAATTTTCCAATCGGGATCTTATATATTCAAGGTCAAACCTGAATGCTGTGAATGTCTTCTCTGTAATTGTCTATGCTAAAGAGAGAAAGGGGGAGAGAGAGAGAGAGAGAGAAGGAGAGAAGAAAGAAAGAAATAAACTGATAGGGAGGCAGCATGAGCATGGGAACCAAATTTTCCACCCATGTAAATGATGCTAAGAGTGATGAACCAATGGAAGAGGAAAGAAATGGAGTCCAGAACTTCCTTCTACTAATCTGTGCTTTCTCATTTGCCTACGCTCTCAAAAGGAAATGAAAACAACAGTGGAAGCTGTGGGCTCTATAGAGAAGGCCATCTTCCCTCTTTGTCACCTTCATAAGTAGCACCTGATTTAGAAGAATCTGGCACTTGCTGTCAATTACTCTTCTAAATTTAGGATATGAAGTAATAAGCTTGATAGACTGGATTTTTAAATCAACCTTAAAATATCCAAGTCTTTTTAACGGGCCTGCTTGGACACCTCCAGCAAGGTTAAGTGAGTTGCCCAATGACACACAGCAAGTACTGAGAAACTAATCCTGGACATCTGGTTTATTTCTAACAACAAGGGTTAACAAGGGCTGATGGAGAGCAGACATATTTTGAAAATACTTGCCAGCTAGTTTTCCATCACTAGATGTTACCTGGTAGTTGACCTCATAAATACTTTATCATTATAATTCCTAATCTCTCTCAGAGTTCTTAACGTTTATAAATAGCCTACTCAGAAACACTTTGTGAGACATTAGGCCACCCTGCACAAAACAAGCATCTTATAAGTGAGCTGTGGCTTTTTAAGACACTTCTGGTAAACAACTAGCTGACACTGAGCAATGGTAAAAAAAAAAATCAAAGCTTAAATGCTGTCTTTGTGAAATGTTTCCCAGTGATCTTTGATAACAGCTGCTCTTCTTTTAATTAAAAACAGTCCCTTGAAACAAAAAACCCAGGAAGACACCACGTGGGGCAAAAAGACAAGCATAGCCATTGACCAACAATACCTATGACACTATCTGCCAAAGAACTCTAGGAGTAGTGTAAGCTGAGTGTCTAACGCCCTGATTTGGGTTTCTTCAAATTCCCTATGAGGAATTGAGGTCATCACTTGAAGGTGAAGACCAAAGAATCAATTTCTTTTGAGGATGAATTTGAATTTCCACTGAAAACATTCACAAGAAAGAAGCCAGACTAAAATAAATTTCAAGGGCTATGTTCAAAAGAATTGAATTTTTTAAATTTGCACTTTGTCAAAGTTGAAGACTGAAAAAAAATTTTGCTTAGGTGATAGTGATGGGTTTGGGTCGATCTTTCTCTTTCTTTCTTTCTTTCTTTCTTTCTTTCTTTCTTTCTTTCTTTCTTTCTTTCTTTCTTTCTTTCTTTCTTTCCCTCTTTCTCTTTCTTTCTTTCTTTCAATCCTCTCCCTCATCATGCCACCAAGAATCAGTGATAGCTTACAGAAAAGTACTAGGACCACATTCTTACAAACGGAAGGAGTCTACCTAAAAATCTTGGATGAGAATGGATGAACTCCATGAGTGATATTCAGAGTGGAATGTAGTCCATGAAGTGGAGTTGCTCCCAAGTTCCCTAGCATCCAAAATGTTACAGGAAAACAATCATTTTTATGATTCAGCAGGTCAAAAAGACAAAAGCAAACTAACTGTTCAGAAGAATCACACTTCCTGAAATAGATACCCAGAAGTATCCTTCCTCAATTGTTCCATAGGGAAGATTCAGGTAAATGCCAGAAGGCATCCCTACAGCAGACACAGCCAAGAGATCCAGCAGGCAGGTGCATCCTCCATGTGTCTTCTCTGAATTCAGCCATTGCTTTGCAGTAGAATCTCCACTGGGCAACTCTGAAATTTCTTGACAGCCAGACCGCACCCAAGACCAATTACATCAGAATATCCAGGAAGGAGTCTGAGGCACTGGCATTTTCAAAAACAGGCTCCCAAAATCTTTCATAATTCAGAATCAAAAGCCATTGTGGTCCGTGCTAACCCTTCTTTCTCTCACAGGCACCTAACTAGTCCAGTCCCAGAAGCAGAGCACATGTGCCTTTTCACTCCAGGTCACAGGGAAGCACAGAGAAAGCTGCAAGGCTCACTGTGGCTCAGATTTCATTCTCTCCTATCTTTACAAAAGAAGGTCTTGCTGGCAGCCATCTTCCCTGGAAGGCTTTCCAGATTTCCTGTGACCACGTTCTGACCCAACTTCTGCTGTCTTCATATACCAAGAATGTAGGGACTGCTACCTAGAACAGAAATTTGCTTCTTGAGTCATTGTCACACACAAAAACACAAATTATAATTTTTCTTTTTTTTTTATAATGTAGGACACCTCCCATGTTTTGACAGTTATAACGTTGTAGAATGACCCACTCAATACCTACTCCAGTGCCTTCTGCCATTTTGCCTACTTCTACCAAAACAGTTTTAAAACTAACACAAATCCTCAGCTGTCCATATAATCAGGAGTGTCCCTGGGGCAGTCTCCTGGTCCTGGAGACAGTCAAAGTCCTTTGGGAAGGCACCTACATCTACATAATCAGGCACAGCTTCAGGAAGAGAAGGTTTATGCTCCTCTCCCCTTTGACTGCCTGGGAGCAGTCAACTTTCAGTCCCATAGAAGCAAGGACACACTACACATTCCAACAGGGAGAACATTGGTGGTGGCAAGCAGCAGCTGTGCTGGCCTTCAGCCTCCCCTGCTGTGGCACTTCTGATCACAGGAGAAAAAGACACTTCCGTTTTGTGTCAAGCCAATGTAGTTACATTTTTTTCCTATGAATAATCACATGAAGTCCCCACCAATTCGTGGGCTGAAGGGCAAGTAGTCAAAACATCCAAGACAGCTAACTTACAGAAAGAAGGTTTATTTGGCTATTTAGAAATTTAACTCCAAGACTGGCAGCCCATTGGTTTTTTTGTTTGTTTGTTTGTTTGTTTTTGTTTTTTATTACAAAGTTAGATATACAGAGAGGAGGAGAGACAGAGAGGAATTGCTTCCATCCGATGATTCACTCCCTAGGTGACCACAACAGTAAGTGCAGCGCTGATCTGAAACCAGGAGCCAGGAACTTCCTCCAGGTCTCCCATGCAGCTGCAGGCTCCCAAGGCTTTGGCCCATCTTCAACTGCTTTCCCAGGCCACAAGGCAGGGAGCTGGATGGGAAGTGGAGCTGCCAGGATTAGAACCGGCTTCCATATGGGATCCCGGGGCATTTAAGGTGAGGACTTTAGCTGCTAGGCCATGCCGCCGGCCTGGCAGCCCATTGTTTTAGCACCTCATAAGGGCAACAGATGACAGTGGAGCCCAGCACAAGAAGGATCATGTGGTAAGCCAGAATGTGGACAAACAAGGACAAGCAAGGACTCAACCCTAGGCTTTACTAATGACCCTCTCTCAAGAAATACCTTCCAAGCCTGTGTGATAGCCTAGTGGCTAAAGTCCTCACATTGCACACACCCAGGATCCTATATGGACACCAGTTCATGTCCCGGCTGCTCCACTTCCTGTCCAACTCCTTGCCTATGGTCTGGAAAAGCAGTCGAGGATAGCCTAAAGCTTTGGGACCCTGCACCCATGTGGGAGACCCAGAAAAAGCTCTTGGCTTCTGGCTTCAGATCGACTCAGCTCTGGCCGTTACAGTCACTTGGGGAGTGAAACAGTGGATGAAAGATCTTTTTCTGTTTTTCCTTCTCTCTATAAATCAGTCTTTCCAATAAAAATAAATAAATATTGAAAGAAAGAAAGAAAGAAAGAAAGAAAGAAAGAAAGAAAGAAAGAGAAAGAAAGAAATGGAGAGAGAAAGGGAAGGAGAGAGAAAGGGAGGAAAAAAGGGAGGAAGGGAGGAAAAAACAAAGAAATACCTTCCAAGGATGCGCTCACAGCCCTGCCTCTGACCTCCACTAAAGGCTCCACCTCCTCCTAATGGCTCCACACTGGAGACCAACACTTTATCCACTACCTGGGTCTAGGAGACATTAAACATCCATACAAATATCTAAATCAAAGTACAAGGTGTTTTAGAACAGTGCTTTTCAGATAGTAATAACAATCCTATATTAGATAGATTCTAGGTAGGTATGTAGACAGATATTAATCTAAACGATAGAGAAACATTTTCAGTATGAGTGAAAAATTTCACTAATCCATCTGCTTTCTCTTCATCCAGTATAAATTAATGTATTGTGCCTTTTCTCTGCTCTAAAAATTAAGAAATAAAGAGATTTCGTTTTCACTGGAAATAAAAAATATTTTGATACTTTAATTTTTTCACATTAATATTCACTGAGAATAGATTCAATGTAGTTCATAGATGCAATTCTAAGAATATAATATTTCCTTCCCCACCCTTCCTTTCCTCTCTTCTCCCTCTTTCTTTCTTTATTTTCTTCTTTTTCACTTTTTAGAGTAACATATTTTCAATTAACATTACAGTCAAGGGCTTAATGTTCCACTACATGAAGAGATCATCAAGTAACAAAGTAAATCCAAGAATCTAAACGAAATAAGTTAGTTTGATTATCCAAGATGGCGATGAACCCTCAAGACTAGAGAAGATGGGCACAGCCTAATCCAGGGATACCAAAGAATTCCTTGGTTGTGCCAAGTTCCTCAACTGGTATTGTGGGTGATAATGTAAGCAAGAACCATGACCTTGGGATTGGGCTAGGTGCTTCATGGCCAGCCTGAGTTGAAGAGGAGAAAGCTACAAGGGCTGATCTTTAGGCAGCTCCGACCAGCACTGGACACCAACTCTGAACTGCACTTTAATTAGCATGAAACCCTTTAAGCTAGCAGCACAGTTTTACAAACATCTAGCCTAGATCCCTTATATAACTCCTGTGAGGGGAAAGGAACTCCCAGAATTACTGGGGGTAGGCTTACTATGATAAGGGCTAACTTAGAATTGATAAAACTGGGAGGGGCAGGAAGGAAAGAATGATAAGGGCTGATGATTCTTGCATCTGAAAACAAGAAAGCCCATTTCCTTTACTAGTTTACTGTTCAAAGAAGCATTTATGCCATAGAATAATCTTTGGGCACAACCCAGAAGCTGGGAAATTCTATCTATCTGAAGATAACTAGGTCTTAAAGATTCACACTTGCTTTTGATAATACTAGAGAGAGGATTAAAGAAGCCATTTGTATAGTCTACTGAGGCTGTAGAGCTGAAAATTTGGTTGGGAGAAATCTTGAAAACCATCTGGTAGGCTACCATTGTGGTGCAGTGGATTCAGTTCCAATTAAAACCCCAGTGGTTCCATTTCCAATCAGCTCTCTACTAATGTGCCTGGGAAAGCAGCAGAAGAGGGCACAAGTACTCGGTCCCCTGCCACCCACATAGGATACCTGGATGAAGATCCAGGCTCCTGGCTTCAACCTGGCCCGACCCTAGCCATTGTGGCCATTTGGAAAGTGAATGAGCAGCATGAAAAATCACTCTCTCCTTCCCTGTAAGTAAATCTGCCCTCAAACAAATAAATCTTAAGAAAGAAAAAAGACCACTGGCCTTACTACCCATACAATGCCCAAATTTACTCCTGAACATCCTCATCAAGTGCACCTGCTCAAACTTTGATTTCTGAGGTCAAGATTCTGCCTTGGACATGGTGGGACAAGTCGAAATGACGGTACTGACTCTGCCCTCAAGACACCCAAGACTGAGAGGTGAAAAATGAGATCCTTATGGTTTGCAACACCACAGGGCTTGGTGGGATTTGAGAAAACAGGGTGAGGTTTGATATAGGGGTTTATCCTCAAAGAAGAGGATGCTCCAAGGACACTCAGGTAAAGCTTGGGTAGCACAGAAATAGATTTCACCAGGTTTGCAATTTGACTGCAGACCTATTGTCAGGGGAGGCTCACAGGGAAGAGTGGCTCAGGTGGGAACAGAAAAAGAAAAAGGGAAAAAAATGCAAAGCCAAGGCAATGTTTGATTCACAATCCAGATCCCACTTCCTATGGGGTTCTGTGATATTAATGTCCCCAGGAATAGTATTACATTTCATCTGGAATTTTAGAGCCATTAAGAATGCACCTGAGTCCTTCCCCCACCTTGATTCAGCAATAAACTTCACTGAAGCCAGCAACAGTCTGATCTCTGAACAGTCTGGGGGTAACTACTGGGGAATTTGAAATTTTTATGGTCTGAAAAGTGGGCCTTAGCACTTTAGCTTTTACTCTCTCCAAAAGCTCTATAAATCCCTCTTCATTTAGCAGTTTTTACTAAGTGACAGCTTTTGTTAGTCAGGCTAATGTGAGATTAGAAATAAAAATTTTAACCATTAATCCTCCCTGATTAAAGTGAAACCAGAAATCAAATTGTTACCAACTGTGTGCTAATTTCAGCTTAATTCTTTGGCAAGAGGTGTCGGAAATTTTCAGCTCGCTGCACTAATTCATAATGCCTTACTACTGATGGCAGAAAGTCAAGGTCTCTCTCTCCTGGGCCCGGGGTGTGAACAATGCTTATTTCACAATCAGCCCAATAAAATATAAACATAAGTCCTTAGCTATGTTGTTTCTCAGCCATCACTTTCCACACCACTCTCTCCACCAGCCTCACCCCTACTCCAGCAGCAATGAAGAAAAAAAAAAAAATATATATATATATATATATCTCCCCAGAGACCAAAAACATCACAGCTGAAGGGCTGGCCTTTCTGCTTCAAACAGAATGTCTACAGCATCAAAGCAGGTGTCGCCCCACACAAACCGTTTCTATTACACACAGTGCTGGGAGGGGAGGGAACGCTTCATGCCAATAAGCCACATCAATTCATCAATCAAAATGAATTCATGCACTAATTAAACTAGCACAACGAAAAGAGGCATTTGTGTTACAGACAGGGAGAACAGGCTGTGGAGGGGGCTGGGGAGTTAAAACCCCAGGGAAGTGAAAACTTGACAGGCACAGCACTGAAGAGCCATGGCAGTAAATGCACGACCAGAATATATAGCAAGTGTTTCCTTACCTTAAAAGTAAATAAACCTACAGAGCTTTTTCTCTCTCTTTCTCTCTCATGCACACACCACACCACACACACACACACACACACACACACACACACCATGCACACATATGCACACACAGGAAAAGAGAAAGGCTATCCAGGTTTGCCCAAATAGGGGCCTTTGCAGGAATTCCCCTGGATTGTGAGTGTACAGTGAGGGAGACCCATCAGCAGAGAAAACCCTCTACCCTGTTTTCTTCCTATTTCTTCCACAGTATTTAGTCCCTTCGGCTGTGATATTTTTGGTCTCTGGGGAGATTTTTCTTTTTCATCCTCCAACTCCTTTTGAGAACTTCCCAGGGCTGCTATGTACAGTTGCATGGGTAGTGCACTACACGAAATTTCCCAAGCTGAGTGAAGAGTAGAAACTAAACAATGACCAGGGGACATGCCCTGATGTGAAGTTGCTGTCATCTGAAAGTGGTGCTTTTTACTTCATACAAAAATGCCGTATGCTTGAACACCCGGAGGGGTACCCCAACAGAGTTGCTAGCAGTGGTCTTCGCATGACTTCTATTTAATCCTCTCATCTCCTGCTCTTCTGGATCCTCCCTCCCCACTTTGAACTGAGTCCTTCTTCAGCTGTTCCCATATATCATAAAATATTTGAACAAAAGGAGTGGTGGCTTAATTCCATTCAAGCGTTTCATCTATATGACACCAAACATCCACAGAGAGGGAAAACATCTTAATGCTGAGCATTGTGTAGACAAAACATCTGCTTGAACAACTCAGTTCATGTTTCTCTTGGATGTTTGGGTGCCAGAGAAGTACTCTCACAGGCCAGCTTCTCCCTTGCAGAGTGCCAGCTCCTGGCTTCCCAAAGTTTGAGAGTCTAATTCCAGTGTATCAGAAAGATGGCAGCAGCACTAAGGCAGAACCGTAAGCAAGCAGCCTGTGGGCTTCTGTAATCAATGTTAAGGGACAGAACTTTTCTCCTTTGTCTGGTCTTCCTAATGCTTCATTGGCCAACATGCTTTTATTGTCTATGCTGTCATTGGAGTAGAAAAACTAACATTCGTCTCAGTGTTTCATGTATGTTGCTGTTAAAACCTGCTCTTGGGCCCAGCGGCGTGGCCTAGCAGCTGAAGTCCTTGCCTTGAGCATCCACTGGAATCCCATATGGGCACCGGTTCTAATCCTAACTGCTCTACTTCCCATCCAACTTCCTACTTGTGGCCTGGGAAAGCAGTCAAGGACAGCCCAAAGCCTTGGGGCTCTGCACCCGTGTGGGAAACCTGGAAGAAGTTCCTGGATCCTGGGTTCGGACTGGTGTAGCACCAGCCATTGTGCTCACTTGGGGAGTGAATCATCAGAAGGAAGATCTTTCTCTCCTCCTCTTGTCTGTATATCTTACTTTCCAATAAAAATAAAATAAATCTTAAAAACAAAAAAAAAATCTGCTCTTAAAAATCAGGAGTCCTAGTTGGATGTGCTTCTTATAGCTGTTATCAGGGTAAATGACTGCCCAAACGTGGTTATGTTTCTTTGAAACAGTGAAAGGGTATGATGAGACTGCACCAAATGCTTCATTCCAATATAGCTCCATCTCCAGGGTACCCTATAGCAACTCCATGAAGTCAAGGGCAAATGTCATCTCTCATTTCTCACAAAAGGGAAGCAGGGACGGGCCAAGTAGTGGTGGGTCTGTCATCAGTCAATGGGTCAACAGCCCAGACAGAGAACTTTCAAGATCTTCTTCAAGCTGGCCCCAAGACGGTACAGTTGGTACACTAGGGGTGAAAACTAAAATGCCTTTTCTTTCCCCAAAGCAGAGTGTGAAACTGTAAAGATGACCTGGCATTTTGTTTTATTTTGTGTAATAAACTCTTCATAGCAGCGGGCCCTGGGGGGAGTTTCAAATAGCCCTGCTTGGCGGCAGCTGGGGGTGTGACCCCACTCCCTCCCTCCAAGGGCAGCTTGGGCACCACAGCTGTGTCAGGCAGAGTGGTTAAGACGTGTATATCTGGGTTGCATACTTTCAAGTTCACTCCCCACCAAACCAGTTACGTCATTTTCACAAGCTAGAGCACCCCATTTGAAGATGCTGTTCCTCAGTCTATGGTGGCTTGGGAATGCATCAAGCATCACCACTCTGGACTCCAACCAAGTTTCGGGGTCTTCACCAAGCTGTGTCCTTGCTGTTCACAGGAATTGGCCTGACGTTGCAGCTGACAGCCATGGTCATCCGTTTCCTGGGTGATGAATGTTGTTTGCTTGCGTGGCTCTTGGTTTTGGTCTTCTGAGGTCTGGTTCTTTCTGTATATGCAACCATCTCTGGTTTTTCCAACAACTGTAACGTGGTCCCTAACCCAAGAGACCCAGACACACTTCCAGAAAAACTTTCTTCAGTGGCTGTTGTGAACTCTCTCTCTCTGCTTCTCCCTCCCTCGTATCCAAACCCCATGAGGGAAGTGTGAGGTCAGAACCCCTCTAACCTGGACAGTGAAGAATCACTTGCTTATCTGATTCATGGAAGAAAACAGCTGGATTTGTGGGTGGCTTTTGCTCTCTCTAGGCAACAAGAATGTCACAATGGGCACCTGCCATGGGCCACCTGCCTCCACTGCTAGCCACAGGGATCTCAGGTGATGGCTGAGAATTGTCCAGCTGAAAATGGCCCTGGCCCTGCTAGGGCCAGCATAGCTGGGGCATTAGGCACAGGCCTGCCAGGCAGGAGCCAGACAGGCCTGTCACTTTGGAGTGGGGCAGGCCCTGGGATGTGAAAAACTGCTAGGGAGGCTGAGACCAGAGCTTTGCTGTCTTTCAATAGACATTCACAGACCATGTTAGCAACGGGAATTGCACTCATCCCTTCCAGCTGTGTGCACACGGTCTGCAGCTGTTCACCTGCTCTCAGCTCACATCTGGCCATGGACAGGGAAACCATGCAGGGACTCAAATGTGCTCCAATTCCCTAGGTCAGGGCAGCCTTCTGTCCTCTAGGTACCTCTAAAGGGACAAAAACGAGGGCAGGATGAAAGAGAGACTGAGTTCAGTAGGTTGGTGAGAGCAACCCATGGGACTTGCCTCAGAGAAGGCCCTGACTCTCGGTCAGGAGGTCTGCAGCCAGGATGGGGAGAACTGCTGGAGGAGACGAGTCAAGCCGCACTCCAGTACAAGCTGCAGGGAGCTCCATTGCCAGTCTTGTCAGGGATGCTCCTTCCTAAAGGGGCCAGATATGCTAGAGCAACTAGCATGGCATTTTCTCCAGCTGAATCTCTATTTCCAAATTCTGCACTTTGTAGCTGAATTTTTAAAAATTCATTTATTCTCATTTTTTAAAGGAGAGAGAGAGCTTTTATCTACTGGACAACTCTCCAGTGTCCTAGAGACAAGGGCTAGGTCAAGCTGAGCTCAAGAGTTGGGAATTCAATCGGGTCTTCCATGTGAGTTGCAGGAACCCTTCTGTTTGAGCCATTGTCTGCTGCCTCCCAGGATGCACATTACAGAGAGTTAGAACTGGAAGTAGAGCTGGGACTTGAAACCAGGCATACCAACAAGAAATGCAGATGTCCCGTGTGGCATCTTAATGGCTGCACCAAACACCTCTCCCTCAAATTTTGCACTTCTAATATTGAAAATTGACTGTTTAATGAGGTTGCATCTAGAAGAATTCATTGTCCTAAAGGAAAGGCAATGTCACTGTGAGACCTGACAACCAGATGTATCCATTTCCTACATGTGGCAAATTCACTACCTTCGTTGCATTTTCAGGACTAAGCCTGGAAAAATGCAGCCATTTCTCAGAATTTCAATCTTTTGGTTCACACTTTGTCCTCCTCTTCTCATTAGATGGGGTCTGAGGATAGCAGAGAGACACAGCCCCACTCTGGAGCCAGCCATTTCTTATATGAACACCAGATCTTAGTGTGAGAAAGCCCATCACTAGGAAGGTAGTTTCGCCCAACATTCTTCTACATTGAGAAGGTTCCAACAGTGAAATTTAAAGTCTGTAGCTAATGAGGAATATAGACTTTTTTTTCAACTTCATGATTGGTGGACAGATCTTGAATCTTTCTGTAGGAACTATGACAATGTAGGTCTGATAAAATATGACTTGGTCTCAAACTATCAAATAGCATTATAAAAATGTTTGGACTCAATTTAGTTATCCTACAAGGTGGCAGATTGATAGAGCATGGATAAAGCGAGTCAGCTCCCAGGAATGAGGGCTTCGTGAGAAACTGGGCCCTTCTATCTCCAGAGGGACACGGACATTCCGAGGCGCGATATGAACCGGCAGTGCATAGATCCTAGCTCCATTCCTGCTGGGGCCTCTGGTGAGAGCGGCAATTTCTGGAGGAATTCTGCCATGGAAGGATGCCTTCCTGAAAGTAGGGTCAGCGGGTCGCTGCACTCTGATCAGCCACAAGCCTGCAGAACTAGCATCAGGATTCAACCTTCCAGGAGGAGCTAACCCCTCCCCCCAAAAAAGCATAAGCACAGAAAAGATCCAAAGTCGGGAACTGGCTCATCAGCGAGCCACCTGACTGCCCCTAGTAGGTGGTCCCCATCCAGCTTTTCCACAGGAAAGCAAAAACATTTGCATCCACCCACTTGACCAGCTAACAGTCCCACACTTGTATAGAAATCAAATCAGCACACAGACATGGATGTCAGGCCTTCTTTTTAAGGCTGTCCACTGTGCATTAGGAACCAGATATAATATCAAGTGAGGTTGCTGTGAGCACTACAGCAGTTCTGAAAATAGCAAGACGAGCTACAGGACAAGAAAAAGAACTCACAGAGGCCAACCCCCAGTGAATCCTGGAAAGCATGCCACTGGAGGTTCTGACCATCAGTTGCCTTCAGGGAGCAGATTTTTAGTTTATTGAAACAGTCATGCCGTGGACATTCTCTTTTCTTCAAATGATACGTCACAGCTGACAGTTGGCTTGCACTGTTTTCATAGCTTAGCCTTTATAAATATTGTGAGTACATATCAGAGTGGTATTTTTACAACAAGTTACAATGATGTGTTCCTTGAGACTGTGCCAGTGACTGGTTTATGTCCTTGGTGATGTTGCTCCATTATAACAACTCTGGTAGAACTCTTCCCCAAGGTTCAGCAGCTCCTTGAAGCCAGGAATACTACATGCATGTGGTTGAGTTCCCCAGGCTGCCCCCATTCCAACTTCTGAAATCCCTGCCTCCTTGAGGCTTTGATATATATCCCCTGATTTTTAGGGTTTTAATATGGTCAAATGATCTAACCCCTTTCCTTTCATAGAGGGTGGCCTGTATTATATCCTGGAAATAATTTTCAGCCAAATATCACCAACAGCCAAACATAATAAAACATGGACAAGTCAAGTAAAGCTACACAGAGGCGCTGGCTCAGCCCCAGCCGACTCAGCCCATGTCGCTGTACCACAGTCCCACCTCAAGAGAGCGAGGAGAAGTGACATGTCCATTTGCCTCCATGGCAATGTGGGACGAGAGCAGGCACCCACAGTGAGCATAGCTGTGTGTCCTGTAGTGGAGGGCTTCTGGGATCCAAGGATGTCAGACCTCAGATGCAAAGACCAGGCCTCGAATGTCAGACCCCAGATTCAAAGGCCAGGCCTCAAAGGAAGAGCCAGCTGGACAAAGAGGCTTGTCAAGGCTCCTTCCTCTCTTGCTGCTGTGAACTCAGCTCTGGGATCAGGACAGGTGGCCTATTTAGAGTCCCTCTGTCATCACCCTAAGGGCATCACCCGCGGGGCTGAGATATCGCCTTTTAGCTCCTCTCTTCTGGCCACAGGCAGCCTTAGCACTCACTTTCATCACCACAGCATTTACTGCCACAGCATTCACTTTCAACAGTTCCCGTGTAGCTTCCTGAAGAGTGCTCAGCATCCTGCTCTGCTCCTGAGCCCCAAAATTGAGTCTACAAATGCACGTCCCAGATGCACCTCTCCCTTCAAGGTAGGCTGCATCACAATGATTAGTTGGCAATCGTAGGGGTACTGAAGACGGAACAGCTGAATCCTGGGTCATTAAATCTTCATTTAACCCTGCTAATTGTATACATGAGCCAAGAGCTGCCTTCACATAATCGTGCTCAACAGAAATTGGCTGTGGATGCGGAACTGATCTACAGTCAGCTGTCCCAAGCTCGAGGTGGTAATGCTCCTGCCAAATATTAATCCATTCTACTTCCTTGAGGAAGCCGCGCAGAAGCCGGTCGGAACAAGCCCAGGAGAGCGTGTTCAGGGGATTGCAAGATAAGGCTGTGGAGAAAACTCGCTGGGAATGGACGTCCTTCATTAGGGCTCCAAATCGCTTCCATTCCCGACAAGGCTGGGGTTACTTCATTACCTTTTCCTGTGAATTATTAATACCAGAAACACCAGGCCTTGAGGCAAGAGTTGAAGAAAACTTCATGCACTGAGGAAATGAACCCCACCTACTTTAAGTGCTTCTCCTTTGCTTTCAGTTGTTCCCTGGAATTTCCTCCCTACTCCCTCCTCTTTCCCCCAGCTTGAGTGTTTGTGCATCTTAAACAGTTGGTGCTTCACTCATTCGTGGGTCTCCTGCTTTTGCTCAAGCTTGCTTAATATTTTCAATAAATATTTTTTAAAAATGTCCTGGGGTTTGTGCTGTGGCTTCGTGGTACAACCACCATCTATGATGTTGGTACCTTCTAGGGGTGCCAGTTAGAGTCTGCTTTCCTTCCAGCTCCCTGCTATTGGCCCAGGTAAAGGCAGGGGAAGAGAGCTAAGCATTGCGCCCCTGCCACCCACATGAAAGATCTGGATGCTGAGAGACCCCTGGCTTCAGTGTGGCTTCTCCCTGGCTGATACAGTCAACTAGGGAGTGAACCAGCAGATGAAAGATCTATTTCTCTCTCTTTCTCACTGTAATTCAACCTTTCAAATAAATATGATCTTTTAAAAAAATTAAAAAGACCTAGTTCCCATAACTTCTTTAAGGCCCAAGTGATTCGTGAAAGCCTGAGTTCCTCTGCTCACTGTTTCCTTTGGTGTGAGTAAAAAAGTGTGTGAAAAATAACTTTCCTCAGCAAATGCTTCCTGTTGCAATACAGATGTGTACTCTCAAAGGCAGGTGCATGGACACAGGGGACAAGTGCCTTGCCTGCTGGCTGCCACATGCGGTCACACTGCATTCTCCTTTCCCAGCTCTCACCTTCCTGCCCCAGGGATCTCCAGTGTTACCCCTTCTGCCTTCCCTTTGTCTCATGACTCTGAGTCCTCCAGGAGAGCCTCTCATTCTCGTGATTTCTCAATGCCTGTGTGTTCTCTCACCTGCTTCTCATCCTGCCTCTCTCACTCCACTGGCCAGTTTGTAACTAGAAGCTTGTTCAAAATTCATCTTACCTGGTAAGCAATTTCACCCAGCAGGTTGAGACACCTGAGTCCTGCGTTTGGAGGGTGTGAGTCTGATACCAGGCTCTGATTCTTAATGCCAGCTTTCTGCTAATGAGACTTGAGGCAACAGTGATGGCTCAAGTAATTGGGTTCCTGCCATGTGCATGGAAGATTTGGATTCAGTTCCTGGCTCTAAGCTTTGGCCCCACCAGCCATTGCAGGCGTCTGAGGAGCAAATCAGCAAATGTGAGCATGCTCTCTCAAATGAAATAATAAAGTAATGTGTTCTTAAAACTCAGTTTTTATGCCATGGATCCCAAGTACCTAGCTCAGCACTATACAAGACATACAGGGAAATGCTAAATAAATATTTGTGAGTTGATGAAAGTCAGATTAAGTAAAAAGAAAATCTCACGCCAATGATATCTTAATGTCCTAACTACATAGACCAAAGATTGTTCAAAAAACTGGAGACTGGAAGAGAGCTATGGATCCCCCCCATTTGCATCATTATTTGTGACATAGCCCAGAACAAAATGTGACTGACCAAGTTACTGCCCATCGCTTTGAATTGGACATCTATGCTTGAAAAACTCACGCCTGAGACAGGGGAGAAAAGGTTCCTGAGGCTTCCAGAACCTCCACCATGTCTCAGAAAGTAACCTCTTGAGGAATTAAGGAAAGAGAAAATTAGAAACATGTGGAATGTATTTCCCTTTCAATGCATATGAGGCTAGAAAAATAAAGAGAAAGTGTTTAACTAAAGTTATTTAAGGGCTGGCTTTCCCCCACAACATCTGAAAAACAGTTCAAGATGTTGGTTGAACCCAAAGTGTGGCCATGTTCACCTTCTCCTACTGAAAATAGAATGTGTGCAGCAGCTGAGGGAAGACCTGCTTAATGTCAAGTTAATTGAAGGAGAAAAAGGTATGCTGGAGCTGAATGGAGGAGGGAGAGGTTGAATATTCTCAGAGAATAACAATGTCTAAAAGCAGGAGGAACCAAAGCTAGAGAAGAGGGGCAAGGGAACTTGAGAGATCTTATCCTGCTGGCTGAGAAACGCCCCTCCTCTGGTCATGTCCAAAGGGGTCTTCACAAAGTTAATGGAGAATGCATATCATGAAAAACCAAAATAATATTACCTCTCAATACCTGTTCTTATGAACTATTTAAAGTACCTCTGTAGGTCTCTTAGTCAACACCACGTCCATGAGATGCTCTCTGATCACTAGACTTTCCTGAAAAAAAAAGCAAGTTATTGCACCTTGATTATGTATGAGTCCCAAAATAACCAAGTAGAGATTTGAAATATGGCTAACTTTAAGCCCAATGCTTTAAAGGAATGGATGCAGTTAGGCCAGAACAATTGAACTCTTGGATGCCAACACGATTTGTTAAAATAGGACCACACCCCCAGTTACCCTGTAAGAATGAGACCCAAGGACCTTCCTATACCAGCAGCATAGATTTTTTCCCTCTACCTTTAAGTAACCAGACACAAACGGAACTGTTTTCTTCAGAATCCTTTGAGTCATATCTACTCTGTTTAGGTTGATGGGATTGAACTGTCTTTTGAGCTAAAATAATCCCCCCCCCTTTTTTTTTCTTCCACTAGACAAAAAGCAGCAAGGGATAGCAATAAACTTGTTTGTATCCTTTCAATACTCGCAGAGCCTAGAAATCTCAGTAAATGAGAAAGCAAATAGATTAGCAGACAGGTGTTAGAACTGATTGCAACAATCAACAAGCCATTGGGATAAATCAAAGCACAGGATCATGTCCCACAAGATGCCCTTGGATTCAGGAACATGAACTTGGCTAAATCTCTGAATTTCTACACATGAAATTCAAGACGACATCTGCTTTGCTGAATTCATGAAGGGATTGTGACACAATTAAGTAAGACAGAATTCATGTTAAGTGTTTTGAAAAAAAATAAAATACCCTAGCATGTTAGTCTTCAGCCGCCCTCTACTCTCCTCTTCTGGGTGGTCCACCTGACACTTCCACCACAAGGTATTACTGCTGTGATACTTAGCATATCCAAAATTGACTTTTTGATCTTCTACCAGCTTCCGCCTATTCCAATTTTTCTCATTTCTGCAAATGTCCCACTACCTAACAAGATGTTTAAGCATACTCATTGGTTCCAATAGAGGTCGGGGCTCAGAAGAGAACCAACCCAAGGGTTAAAACCATCAGCTGACCGGAGTGATGGACGGTGGCGGGCACTGTGCTTACTAGTAGTACATGTAGGAGCCTGGACTGGGAATGCCTCAAAGTTTTTTTTAGGGGGATTCCCCTCAACAAAATGGAGGAATCAAAGCATTAATCAAAAAAAGATGGAAAATGGAGTAGATGAATCAACCACCTCAGCTTTATGCTTGCAGCGGAAAACTGGACAAGGGGAAACCCTAAGACGGACTATGTCAATCAGTGGACTCTGCACCAGCCTCATCATACCTGGACTGTTGCTGATGATATGTTGGAGCTTCTAATTGATCGAGGTGACGCTCTGTTGGCTCTGCCTACAAACCTGAGAGGGCCTCCCTAAGAGGCCGTTGAACTTGAACTGGACAAGTGGGATGCTGGACTCTGTATGGTGTAAACTTTTAATTAGGGAATCTCAACGGAACTTGAGCTGTGGTTATGCATCAAGGTGAAGGAATTCATGATGGGGGAAGGGTTTGGGGTGAAGGGGGGGGAATCCCAGTACCTATGAAATTGTGTCATGTAATGCAATGTAATTAATGAATAAATGAATATTAAAGAAAAAAAAAAAAAGATATGAGTGCCAGTCAAAAAAAAAAAAAAAAAAAAAAGCCAGAAGCTGGGAGTTTTCCATCAGATCTCTCTCTTTAATTCATACTACCATGTAATCACCAAGTCCTCTTGATGCATCTCTGCTTTTTCTGAAATCTGGCCATTTCTCTAGCCCAGCCTCTATTCTCCCTCTCCTGCATGACTGCAGGAATCAACTATTGTTCTCCCTATTTCTTCTCATTCCCTAATGTCCACCCTCCCACCCACCTCTCTACACAAACATCTCCAAGTCTCCCAACCCACTCCCAGCCTCCCCTAACTCTTCTTACCCCTTGCAAAGTCCATTCCTATCCTGAAGCCAGAACATCTTTTGAATTTGGTCATGCCAATCTCCTGCTCAGAGTCCCTTGGGAGGTCTTTTGCAAGCCTCCCAGAGACTTCAAAAAATTCTCAAGAACACAAGAACTCGGGAGACTTCCACTGTGTTCAAATTCAAGATGTGTGCTTCTCTAACAGATCTTTCACTACAGGACTCAAACTGATACCTCCCAAAGCTGATACCTCCCAAAGTTCTTCCTCTTCTCGACTGTTCTTATAGATGACTGATCACTGGGTCTTCCTCAGCCACAGATCTTCACTGGACACTCTAACACATGGGCGACCCCATTAAGAGTGTGCAAATGTGTGTATGCCTGTGTGCATACACATTCTTGCGTGAGTGCTTATTTATGCAGTCTTTGTGTCTGCCATCTGTTGACCAGCTGTAATTTTAAGATGGGAAGAGAGAAGAGAATCATGTATAGTGCAATGAAACAATATGAGTTTTTCTATTCATATTTCTTACTGATAACTAAGTGTTTTGATGGTTAAAAAATACCTCTAAATTGTTAGTATTTTCTTAATGCTTTAAAAATGCTATATATATGCTACATCTGGAAAAGCCCCCAAACTATTGCACAAAGCACCTGAAAAGTTTCTGAATAACAAATGTGTTTGAAATTTGAAATACAAGCAATACTGTATCATCCATATGCAAATTCTTGGCTCAATGGATTATCTAAGACAAATTTTTAATTCAAAACTGACTTCCTCTGCCACCCACTATTAGTGATCGGTGCTCTGAAAAGACAAACTAATTTTGAACATTTTTCTGAATATGATATATTTTAGGAAAGATAAATCTACAAAAATTCTGTAAACTTTACAGAGCTAAATATAAATGCTTTTTAAATTATCTCCTGTGATAGATTATTAGGTCAGAATTTTAATGCTTTGGCCAAAAACCACTTCAAGCCCTACAGAATAAAGAAAATGTAAAGTAACTTGGAGAATAAGCCATATATTACAAAATGGAAAAGAGTTAAAACACTTCTCACATTTCCCTTCCCCCCACTTCACTCTGACGTTAATGCCCAAATGACCAGAAGTTATCAACTGCTTTTAAATTTTCAATGGTATCTCTTCTCTGTGACCTTCAAAAACTTCATGGTTATGACCTTCACTGTTTAGTTGTCAGGTGCAAAGGAGTATGGTGATTTGGGGAAAGTTGAAATAGCAAAGCATAAAGAGAACTGTATGGAAAGTCCCAAACAGTGTTGTCCCTTGCTCTCTGCCTGCCATCTCTTTGCAGACATTCAGCTGTGAAGGGGAAGCCAAACCCAGGGTTTCTTGCAAATGCCTTCTTGGTTTCCAAACATTCTGCTCCATGACTCTGAGATTTCACTGCTGCAAGAGAGTCCACTTAAAACAGAAACTAACAACTCTGAGTAAACAGCCAGAACCAGAGGGTAAAATTAGAACAGGACTTCACTTCGAAAAACAGAACGAGAAAGTAAAAGGCTTACTTTACCATATTTAAACATGTGGGTTATAATTACAGGTATAAGTTACTTTCTAAAACTAAAAATGAAACAATTAGGGGATTTGCTCACTTAAGTTTCTATCCAGTTTTATGAGTGTAATACCACATGATTCTACCCCTTTCTATAATAAAAACAGTAAAATATTTTAAGATTCATTATTTTCTCAAGTGTTCTCCTATCATGTGATTTTCAAACACTTCTGATGAATTTCTGTTTTATCATCATTTTTCTCTTTTACTGAGTGCTCATTTTATAATTTTTCAGTCAAAAGTCAAACTTTGCAGGTGACTCAAACTATCGTCGAATTGCTTTTATCAACTTCACCAAATCCCACATCTTTCACAACATTTGCAATACCTTTATATAATTCTGTTAAAATAGTTGACACATCTAATGTAGATTCATAGTATACTTGTATTATTTTATTAAAGTGTTTGATAAGTCTTATATGTCAATTGGGGGAGATTTTAAAATTTATTTATTTTTATTGGAAAGGCAGATTCTACAGAAACAGAATGAGAGACAGAGAAGAGAGGTCTTCCATCTACTGGTTCACTCCCCAAATGGCTGCAATGTCCAGAGCTGAGTCCATCTCAAGCTGGGAGCTAGGAACTTCTTTCTGGGTCTCCAATGTGAGTACAGCATCCCAAGCATTTGGTCCATCCTCCTTTGCTTTCCCAAGCCATCAGCAGGGAGCTGGATGGAAATGGAGTGGTCACGATGTGAACCGATGCCCGTATGGAATACTGGGGCTGCTGGTAGAAAACTAATCTGTTGAGCCATCATGCCTGAGCCTAAAAGAGATACTTTCAAGGAGGAGCAATTTTTTTAAAGTTATTTATTTTCATTGGAAAGGAAGATTTACAGAAAGAAGGAGAGACAGTGAGAAAGATTTTCTGTCCACTTGTTCACTCTCAAGTGGCCTCAATGGCCAGAGCTGAGCTGATCCAAAACCAGGAGCCAGGAGCTTCTTC
This sequence comes from Ochotona princeps, assembly GCF_030435755.1. Classification (NCBI taxonomy): domain Eukaryota; kingdom Metazoa; phylum Chordata; class Mammalia; order Lagomorpha; family Ochotonidae; genus Ochotona; species Ochotona princeps. The sequence goes on along the minus strand of NC_080836.1, from coordinate 55,754,422 downwards.
CAGATCTCCCATGTGGATGCAGGATCCCAAGGCTTTGGGCTGTCCTCCATTGTTTTCCCAGGCCACAAGCCGGGAGGTGGATGGAAAGTGGAGCAGCCAGGATACAAATTGACACCCATGTAAGATCCCAGCACATACAAGGCAGGATTTAGCCACTAGGCTATCGCGCTGGACCCAAAGAGAAGCAATTTTAGAAATAAATAACAGTGAGTATTTTTACATTATAATTACTTTTGCTCCTTTTGTAATGGAAGGTTTTTAGATAAGTCAGCCCTGTATTGGTGGGATTTGGAATCCATGTATCTTTCTGTTTCCACAAATCTGTATTATATGAAAATGAAAGATGTTTCCCTAATTCATGATGCTTAATTCATTATGATCATTTATTGTATTCTCATTTAAATAATTAAAAAATGAAAGAGTTTATAAAATAATGCTGTATCAACTCCGAAACAAGTTACCCATGACAGCTTGTAGCGCAATGTGGTATCTGTCTTAATAGCATATTTCATAGTAAGAAATATTCCTCTTTTAGATTATTTTTGGTGATAAAGTTCATGATATCTTCATGTGAAGGGCCATTTATCAGGTAATAAGGCAGCAGATCATCCTGCACAGATCCTCAGCTTGGGGTCATTTGTTTCTGAAAAACGGTGGCTTCCCTGGGGACTGTGTCTGTGGCATGGAAGAAAGAAATGAATTGACCTGCTGAAGCTGGAAGGCAACTTTTCCAATGTGATGAAAACAAATCCTTTCACAGAGGCGTCTGACCAGCCATGTTGATGATTTTGCTACTCTTGAACTATTCATTTTTTATACTGTCTTTGGTTCCAAAATGGAGCTTAAATTCTAGATGACTTACAGATGATAAGTTCTACCCTTCTTCCCCTTACCCACACTTTCATTTAAGCAGAGTCCAAAACAGCAGCTGCATGTGGGCAAGTGGTACACCCAGAAAATGGAGTGACACTATGTATCCCATCAGGAAAGGATAGGGTGCCCAGAGAAGGCATCCGTCCACTTGGCCACTATACTGGGTGACTGGAACTCAAGCCCACTAGAATGTTTTGAAAAAATATATAGAATGTGCCTCAAGATGACATGACTGTGGAGTAGTAGGGGAAGCATTTCATCAGCTCCACTTTAATTGATCATGGGTAGGCTATGAAGCCTTACCTTCTCACCCTTCTGGGTCACATATGTGAATAGGCTTCCACAGGCAACATTCTTGCCCTTGATGGCAGAAGGACATTGAGGAAGTGGTTACCCAGCATTATCAGAAGAAGTAGAACCAATTAGATAGATATGAGAGAGAGAGAGAGGTGAGGAGGGGTAAAGAGTGCAAAGAGGGAAAGAGGGAGAAAAATAGAGAAACTAGTAGGAATTTACTAGAAGAATCCTACATGGCTATGGAGGTTAAGAAGTTCTACAGCAAACTATTCTAAGTTGAAGACCATGGGATAATGGTTGCATGACACATTCCAAATATTAAGGCCTCAGAACCAATTGTGTAAGATTGGGAGTCTGAAAGCTGGAGATCCCACATTTCTGAAGTCCAAAGGTAGGAGAAGGGCAGTGTACCTAGTTTCATTCCAGACAGAGACCAAATTGCTTGTCTCTGGTTTGTTCTCTCTAAACCTCTAGTGAATAGGCTGGTGCCTACCCATGTTGGGAGCAGCCTTCTCATAATCCACTCAAACTCGCCCATCAATCTCCTTTGGAAGCACCCTCACAAGCACAACCATAACACACCACCAGATTTCTAGATATTTCTCAGTCTAGTCAAGATGCCAACAAACATGAGTCAGCCTGCATAGGAAGCAGGAGAATCCTGATGTACATGGAAGGAAGCGGTCATTGTGAAATCTGGACATGATGCAGCCAATTGCAATGGCAGCAGCTTGAGCTAAAGGTGGGGTAAGAGTGGGAGACAGGACAGATGATGTGCTCAACACAAAAAGACAATATCCCTTAGTTTAAAATGAATGCATCAATGCCAAGGGCAGCCAGCAGCCCTGCCAGTTCTAAATGCAACTGGGGCTGCTAGGAAGAACAGCCGTCAGGGTAGTTTCTGTTTATGGTGACACACGGGGCACAAGCAAGGTGCTCCCACTGCTTGACTCTATTTCCATACTCTTTTTTCAAGTGCCATCTCCATCATGTTCATTCCCTCTGTCTGTTCAGAATGATGAATGAGTTGTTGAAAGCTTATTGTCTTTGTCTGCATGGCTATAATGAAATACACTAAGCTGGGTAGCTTGCTCGCAACAGAAATTCATTTCTCACAGCTAAGGAGACTGCAAGGTGCATGATCACAGTAGCAGCATGGTGGGATTCTATAAAGGGTTCCCTTCCCTTAGAAACAGCAGTTCATCTCCTCATGACCTCACCTTTTGAAAGGGACATGCAAAATCTCCAGGCCTCTTTTGCAAACAGCACCTGTCACTGTTGTGTGAGCTCTTCCAGTACAACTTCTCTCACAAGTTGCTCTATTTTTTATTTGATTTTTTAAAAATCCTGTACTTATTTGAAAAGAAGAATGGGAGAGGGAGAGAGATCCTCCATCCACTGATTCACTGCCCAAACGACTGCAATAGCCAGGGTTAGAACAGACTGAAGCCAGGAGGCAGGAATCCCATGCAGACTTCCCACCTGAGTAATGGATATTCACATGATTGGACGGTCACCTGCTACCTTCCCAGAGACATTAGCAGGAAGTTGGATCACAAGTGGAGCAGCAAGGACTCAAGTCAGCACTCGGATGTGAACTGCCAGCATCACAAGCAGCAGCTAAATGCACAAGGCCAACCCCAAATCTCCTTCTCTTCATACCAACATCTTGGAAATTATTTCAAGGTACATGTTTCAGAGGACACAAATGTCCACACTAGCATTTGTCTCAAAGACACACTCAACCAGCCTTGGAAGGGCCCCCTGAGACTCCGGCGCATCTGATTCCATATTTCACATCTTGGTGGAGGGTATGGCTCAGAGTGCATGATCTATAAGCAGTGACTCCATAAATGCTGGTTAATTCTGTATTTCTTTTTCCTATACAGTAGGGTTTTTCCCCTTTTATCTGTTTAAACTCCACCACATTCTAGACACTCCTGGGGTGTCCATGCCTACATTCTCAAGTCAAATGCACTTCTGCCTTTGAGTGTGTCTCCCCACTGACCGAGCCTTCTCTAGGACTGCTACTTGAGCAAATTAAGAGTTTAAAGCCAAGCCCAGCTAGTAAATATATTCTCTTACAACACAACATTTATTGAGTACTTCTTACATGTCAAAAATTTTTTAAAGGCAATAAAACTTCATTCCTTCCTTCAATTATCTTGCAGTCCAGTGTGCAGAGAGAAAACAGGTGAATGAAGCAACAGGTATAAGACAGATGGATGGCTCTCATGCAGGGAGTTGGATAAAAAAAAAAGTTCCGGGCCTTCTAGTGGCTAACATCCTTGCCTTACATGCTCCAGGATCCCATATGGGTGCCATTTCTAATCCTGGTGGCTCCACTTCCCATCCAGCTCCCTGCTTGTGGCCTAGGAAAGCAATCAAGGATGGCCCAAAGCTTTGTGACCCTGCACCCATGTGGAAGACCCAGAAGAGGCTCCTGGCTCCTGGTTTCGGATCAGCTCAGCTCCAGCCTTTGCGACCACTTGGACAGAAAATCTTCCTCTCTGTCTCACCTCTTCTCTGTCTCGCCTCTTCTCTGTATATCTGATTTTCCCATATAAATAAATAAATCCTTAAAACAAAGTTCCCCCAGATATAGAGAAGGAGAGGCAGAAAAGGAAGCCTCTACTGAATTGTACACTGGAGGAAGAAACTAAGGGCTCCACAACTCTGGAGCGGTGGGAAGCTCCAAGGACCTTTGAGGGACATACCGGCAGCAGATCAGAAAGGACCTTTTGTATTACATGGAGCATTTGGCACTTCAGCTTGAAGGACACAGAACCACACAACAAGTTTCCAAATTACACCCTTGTCTCTCCACCCAGCTGGGCTACCTTGGCTCTTGCTGGAATCATAGCAGTAGCCTCCCATAGTCCTCTGCTCTCCTCACACCATGATCTCCCACCACATCGCCTGGCCTGATCCTGCTCACATCACCTGAGACCACATGAGTTCTCTGCTCGAAATCCCCTCACAGCTTTTTCGCCCTGTGAGTAGAAACCTCTAGGTCTCCCCATGACCTACACCCTTAAGGAAGCACATGCCAGCTCCTCACCCTGGCTCTGGGCCAGCTATCACACTGCCCTGGCCATCCCAAGCCACAGCAGTCACCCTCCCAGTGCTTGCTCACCCAGAGGGCTCTTCTGCATATCCACATGGCCGGGGACCCTCACTTGGACCAAATCTCTGATCCAATCCCCTTGCACCAGTGAGGGCTCCTCTTGCCAGGCTATCTACAAAACAACCAACTCCTCTCTTCCTGCCAATACTGCCTCTAGCTCTCTGCACCACTTTGCTATTCTTTCCTGGTGTTTGCCACTCCCTGACACATATTTTGTTTTGATTTTATGGAGCCATGTATTTCTTTTTTTTAACAAGATACCCCCATATTTTCTTTTTTTAAGATTTATTTATTTTTATTGGAAAGCCAGATACATAGAGAAGAGGAGAAACAGAAAGGAAGATCTTCCATCTGTTAATGAACTCCTCAAGTGGCTGCAACAGCTGGAGCTGAGCCAATCCAAAGGCAGGAGTCAGGAGCTTCTTCTGAGTCTCCCACACGCTTGCAAGATCCCAAGGCTTTGGGTCACCCTCAACTGCTTACCCAGCCATAAACAGGGAATTGGATGGGAAGTAGGGCTGCTAGGACATGAACTGGCACCTGTATGGGATCCTGGTGAGTGCAAGGTGAGAATTTTAGCCACTAGGCTACTGCACTGGGCCCATGTTCAACTGACTGATATTCTTCAGTGTCTATCTCTGTTCAGAATGTAAACTTCACAAGAGCAGGAACATCGCTTTGTCCCCTGCTGGTCCCCAGGTCAAGGTCAAGGTAGTACTTCATAAGGACATGAGATTCATCATTGTCACATGATCAATTAATGAATGACCTGAACAGTTTTAGCAGGAGGTTAACAGGAACCAATTAATGTTCCGATAGTGGCACTGTTGGAGACAGAATAAAGAAGAGTAAGACCAAGGAAGCCACTGAGTTCATTCAGGCAAGGTAAAATGACAGCGTGAGCTAATAATGGGGCAAAGAAGAGGAAAACACAGACAGAGGGTGACAGGCACTTAGGAGCTGAATTCTACAGCTCTTCAAACTGATGGGTGGATAAACCAGTAAACAAGTATTTGACACCTTCTCTTGAAAGACACAGAATCTTCAAGATTCTCACATAGAGGTGAGTGCATGAGTGATCAGAAGGAACTCTGGTTTGTGGGAGTGAGGCAGAGAGAAGAGGAGAGAGAAGGGGTGGGGAATATTTAAGGAAATCTCCACATAAGGACACCTGCCATTTACCAAAACGTTGGCTGAATGAGGGACAAGGTAATGAAATAAGGGAACTCTCTTGTAGATACTCTAAGAGAAAGTTTCCAGAAGTTAGGATAAGTGGGGACCTCGAGTGCAGTCATGAGTAAGATAATAAGTCACATCAGAGCAAGGAGCGGTGTGAGAGCTACCCTGCCCTGTGGGGACCCAAGGAGTGCTGAGTCCAAGCTGGCACCTGCCATTTACCTCAGCTTCACTTGATTCATTAGGAAAAGGAAAGAGCAGGTGCTATTCTGTGCAGATAGAATACAACCTATAAAACATCCAAGTGCATGAAAGTGACCTGGTGGATCGAGTTGTGGGGAGCTCGGAGTTCTAGTTTCTGAAGATTAGAATACAGACTGAACAGGTGTCCTTAGAAAGGGAATGGCAATCACCACACAGTATGTGTTTTCAAGCTGCCAGATGCCACTGGCATCGCAAAACGCACTCATTTGATTTTTATTAAATCATTGCCTGATACAACTCCATAATGCTTTTCCTATTATACATGGCTGTTTTTCTATAATACACTGCTGTTATATGATCACTTCTTCAGAGGCCAATGATTTTGTCATATGATTTTTATAGCAAGAATCAAAAGATAATGCAATATTCATCTTGACTGAACAAAATTTCAATTTTTATTGGCTGTTAGAATATTATTGAGCACTAAACACAGGAAAAAATATATGTTTCTGTTTAAAATACAAGTATTGGGACTCAATCTACTTAACACATTTCTGTGGGAAAGAAAAATCCATGCTGGATCTACAAAAGCAAAGACACGGAAACAAACCAGATGTACTTCCAAAGAAGAGTAGTTAAAGAAACTGTGGTACATCTACTCCACGGAATATTATTCAGCTATTAAGAAGAATGAAATTATGCCATTTACAACTAGGTGGTCCCAGCTAAAGACCATTTTGTTCAGTGAAATGAGTCAATCACAAAAGAACAAATACCATATGTTCTCTCTAACACATGGAAACCAACATGCAAAGTGTAACTTCAATAACCAGATCCATACTGCTTGTTTTTTTGTTTGTTTGTTTTGTTTGTATTTTTGGCTGCATCCCATGTGTTTTGATGGTTTTGATTTCAGATTCATTTATTCCAAATGCTCTCTTTAGTCGAATTCATCGCTGGCTCATGGATTACACAGCGGCATCATTTTTCCCAAGAGACTTTGTGTTTCCTTTTTGCCACCCAGATTTTGGTTACTCAGTGGCGTGTTTTTTCATGATGCTGTAAGTTGTTGTTGTTGTTGTCTTTGTGGCTGTTGTTCTAATTCAAATCAGTCATTGACCTTATCTCTGGCTTCTCATTCACAGATGATTTTAGTGATGGAGTACTGGGGTTTACCATATCCAGATGTAGGGGTACAATGCAACATACATTCCTGCTTCCAAACGAAAGATGGACTCCCAATGAAACTGTTGGAAATGTGTAGACAATGGAATGCTGGACTGCCTGACACTGTCTATACCAGCAATGTCGGGGCATACTTAAATAAAAGACTGATGGAATTATGACTCCTTATGAAGGACTGTACTATTTTAGCAACATGGGGAAAATCTGTCGGGGGGGTGGGAGTTTGTGGGGGGGAATCCCAAATTTAAAAAAAAGAAAATTGCATGTTGGGTTTGTGCATGGTGAGTGAAGACTCACTGCTGAGTGTATTCCTGACATGAAAGCACTTCCATCTCACTAAGCACTGGTGAGGACAACTTTGGCCTCTGTGCACATCAAGTCTGTGTCTGCATTCTCATCCTCTGCCCCCACTATTGCAGATGCCAGGCCTGGTAGGCCGTGCCCACTGATGCTACGAAATGCCTTCTGGGCTCTGCATCTTGCTGCTTCAGTGCTAGATAGTCGCTACATTCTGGAAAGCCATTTCCAGCCTGGGGTAGCCAGCAATAACCTGATTGGACTGGGAAGTGACTGGACCATAAAACTGTTTCACAAGAAACCAAAACTAAAGATGGTCCTAACCCTATTTCCCTTACCTACATCTCCAAAATGCTAATGGTTATTCCAAACACACATACCACCCAGCGCTAGAGGGAGTAATGGGAAAGGTTGGAGACAACAAAAGTAGTGATCTTTACTAATTGCATTTAAATTTTCCAAAAGTAGAATTGCATTCTACTTTTCCAGTTACCCAGAACAAGTGACCACATGAGCCTATTACTTTTGTCCTACACTTGATCTTAGAAGGAACTCAGGGAAACGAGGAGTTCTGAAGCTTAAAGATCTTTTGCATTATGGCAATCTGCATCTAGATGGAACATAGATTGAGTTTCTGTTTGTCTCCTGGGAATTGATTCAGGAGAGCACTTCCTAGATTACCTGGACATGGCTGATTTGTGGGGTGTGCTTGACCAACGCCTAATGGCTACTGCATTTTACTTGTTGGATGCAACTCACTGACTCCAGTGCACTATAGACGGCTTTTATTTGTAGTCAATCCAGTTTTTTAAGATACAAGTAGAACAACAGATGTGATATTTACAATACCCTCTATAGCAGAATTTCTTAAAATACAGTCTACAATGAGCATACTTCTAGATTAAAGAGATTGTTTCGTTTTTAGAATCCAGATACATTCCATCAGAACAATGCCCTCTAAATACATTCAATGCACACTGCATCTAAATCAGTATTATGCAAACACAAAGAGATTCAGTATGAATTGTGGCCATAATCTACTCTCTTCACTAAAGTGTGTTGGGTTTGCATTATACTTTTTTCTTCACCTATGAAGATAGGAAGAGGGGAGAGGAGAGAGGAAGGGGGAAGTAAACAGGGAGAGAGGAGGGAAAAAAGCAAGAAACCTCCCATAATCACTTATTATATTGACTCTTTAAATTATTTTTTCTCAAAAATAAAATACATTTGCATAACCTCTTCTCCCTGGAGTATAACAGGATGCAGTCTTTTCCAGGGGCTTGAATACTCTTTGTTCTAAGCAAGATTCTAATAAATGCACACAATTTATAAGGGCTACATTGAGGACTATCTCACAGAATTTAAAGCAATCCGGGATTTAATAGCAATCAACAGAATCAAGGCAAAGTGAAACTATTATGGCTCAACACACTGGAAAAGTGGAGTTTGAATTGATGCTGCATATTATTCATTTTGACAAGTGCAAACTCACATTGAAGATAGCAGGAGTAGAGACGGGGACTGCAAGGAAGGGTAATACAAATGTATTATTAACACAGAAACAAATCTGACTTTAAACCTGGCATGTCTCCTGGTTAGTAGGAATAATAATAAGGCCTTGAATTCTTATTGTACTTTGCATTGAAAGTAATCAAAAAACTCCCGAATTTTCATGGGAGATATGGCAGCCAGTCTACATCCGTTATGTCTTCTAAAAGAAACCAATTACCAAATGAAATGTGAGCATGATGAGGGTGCAAGCAAATAGGTCATGTCAAAAATAGAGTCAAACTCTAAGAAATATGCAAAGTAGAACTGCACCCACTTACCCTCAAAAGCCAACCAGGCGCTAATCAAACATTGGTTTGATTCTTAATCTCAAGAAGCACTGGGACACTCTCCATGCTGGGAGCCCCAACAAGTCTGGGCCTCGAGTATGGATGAATAGAGGGGATTCTAATGAGAAAAAAAATCTTGAGAAAATTTCCTGTGATGATTTTGGCCTGGTGAACTTTCATATTCCAATAGATTCAAGAGCTCAGGGCCACAATCAGAATCGTAATTGTATCCGACAAGTGCCATGCCCAATAACACTGAGTGCGCATGCTGTGTGCATATGTTCATAGGCGTGTGTACAGGTCTTTGTTTCACTCCCATGGTTACTTAGGAGGTAAATCCTATTGCCCACTCCATTTTCCACTTGCAGAAATTCAAGCACAAAGATTATCAGGAAAACTGAGAGAGCCACACTCAAGTGATGACAAAACAATGGCAGAAAATGAAAAAATGTGCTGAAACAGACAAAATCTGCTTATACAGGTTGAATGTTTGACAAATGCTTATACAGGTTGAATGTCTGGACTGCTAAAATCCCAAATGATCTGAAATCTGAAACTTTCTGAGTGAGTGCCAGTCATTTTGAATTTTAGATTTTCAAATGAGGGCCTGCCTACCTATAAAGGCTGTGAAAAAAATGTGTAAAAACAAAACAAAACAAAGCTCCAAACATACTCCAGATGTCAAGTACTTTTGATAAGAAATTCTCAACCTGTTAGGTTTGTTTGCTCATCATGGAGTCGAACCCTGGCAGAATCAGAGTCCCACTTACTAGGCTCTAATTTCCCATGGGGCTCATGTTCTGCCCTCATCCTGTTCCGTGCTTTTCTTATGGAGACCTTTGTATATATGACTTCTAACCTGGCATCAAAAAAGCAAACCATGCAAAAGATAGTGTGGTCTGAATGTACCTGCCAAAGGAATCCTCTTCCACTGGGGAACTTCCTGTATTTGTTTTATTCAGGGCATCCATAGCCTAATAAAGAATTAGCATGGCTTTTGGGTAATACTCGTGGCTGTCACAGGCAGCCATTTTTCTAATACCACTGCTCCTCCTAAATTAGTGTCAGGTATGTAAACTCAAATTTGTATTAGCATAAATATTGAGGAATGTTTAACGCTCTGCTGTATACTTGATTTATAGGAGGACAAAACAAAACAGATAAATCATTTTCCTTAAGTGCCATGGCAATACATCTCTAAACAATCAGTCCCTCAACTTGAAAGGTACAAGTTTCTTCTTCACCCATGTTCATCATTCTCATTAGCCCCCAGTGAGAACTGTATCCACCAGGGAAGAATAAAACTGAACAGATAGCTTGCACTTCAGATTTTTCAGAGCAACGTGAATAAATCAGCTCTTTTGACTTACACCTGGGGAAGTAGTGCTACTGAGGCAAGAAACAAATATCAGGATGTTAGAAACAGAATCAGAAATTCATGAATATTGAATCACATTAAAATCCAGCAAAGGTAGAGCTCTTAAACAGATTCGCTCCTTATAGAAACTCTGAGTATATAACAAAAATGAGAATGTGGAAATGAAAACACATCTTTCTCATTGGCCCTAGAAATCTGATTTTCAGATCCACTAGGAGTGCTTTGTTCTTTAAGAATTAAAAAGACGTAATTATCAATAATGCAGTCAGCTTGTGTATGACAGGCAGATAAAGTCGAGCTACTTTTAAAAAATCAATGAGATGCAGAACATGAACTTGTATTTTAATGGACAGGCAACAAATGAGGAGGCACAACCGCAGAGCTGGACTCGAATTCTTCAAGTTGTATCCAAAATTTTCTCTGGAGATGCTTCTTAGCATCAAATCTAAAAGTGGATAAGATTATTGCCAACTGTGGGCTAGATTCTTACCAGCTTATAAGAGCTTTTTGTTAAATATTCAAGAATTTCCTGAACTAGACCTTAAACTGTTGGTAGCATAGAATCAGCTATAAGTGAGAGTACTTGTACCACACAAATCAGCAAATATTAAAAGCACAGTCCCTGACACCCCTACCCCTACAGCCATTTGATCAGCCTGCACTGGACAAGTCCATAGTTGCCTGAGCCAGGATCCAAAGTCATAGACTTCTACTCTGAGCCCCACTTGGCTAGTAGCTCAGTAACTAAGAGCTTTGCCAATTTCTTCAAAATGCACCGAGTCATGCAGATGCTTCCTAATGAAATGTAAATCCTGAAAGCATTTCTAACTGGTCAGAAGATCCCTGGCCTGGGAAACAGAGGGCATCAACATGACTGCCAGCTCTACCACTCACCTGATGGGTGGCCTTGGGCAATTCTCCCCGCTTTCTGCACCTTCTGATGTATCCCAGCCTGCTTGACAAGATGTATACAAGACTCATGTTCTTAACTGTGAGGTACTGTGAAAAGGTCAGGAGAGCCACAAAAATAGCATAGCATTGTATTTTGCCTTATTTTTGTATTTCCTGTCCCTCCTTACAACTTAATATTTATCATCACAGAAGATTCTGTTAATGTTCTGATCCTGTATCTATACATCTTAACTGTTCTGTTCGTAGTTCTTATTTATGGGCAGCTACATTATGTATCTGTTTTCAGTTATTTGTTTATTAGAGAGAGAGAGAGAGAGAAAGAGAGAGAGAGAGAGAGAGAGAAAAAACATTCCAGTAGGCTGGTTCGCTCTCCAATGTCTGCCCAGCTGGGCCAAAGACCAAAGCAGGGAAGTAATCCATCTCCCGTGTGGGTAGCAGGAAGGCAGTTATCAAGCTGTGACTTTTGGCTTCTCAGGTCTACATTAGCAGGCAGCTGGAGTCGTGGGGCCAGGCACTGCAGTCGGGCACTCTGGTGTGGGACACAGGCATCTTAACTGCTAGAACAAATGCCTGTGTCCCACAATGCAATTCTTTTGATTGTACACAGCCGGACTCCTATTGCAGTTACCCAAGAAATGACTTCTCTGAGGGCTTCCTGCTCTAAGCAGTGAATGACGGAGAACTTTGCAGAACCACAAAGAAATGAAAGTTGTATAGAGACATTGCTTTTCACTTCAGTTTAAAGCACATTTTTTGATCTCTCTGGTCACAAGTTTTCTCGGATTTTGCTTTTCAACCATCTTCATCCTCTACTTCAAATCTTCCCTTGAGGCTCACTGTGCCCTCCTGTTCTACTGATTCTTCTCCAACTACTATGAATTCCATGGGCATTATTGCAATAAGCAGCAAAATAAGATAGCCCAGGTCATAAATTGGGCAATGATCAATATCAATGTTCAATAGTCCCTATTCACTTTGGTTTTCTATTATTCCCCTTTATGCTTAACCCCATTTTTATTAGTGTTTTTACAATCCAGAAAAAGAGCCCTTTAGTTTTGGACTGTAAAATGGCATGAAGCAGCCAGAATATACACAAGATTTTGAACTCCACAGACCAAGGATTAAAGTCTGGTATCATCGGTTAATAGTTGCATACCCTTAAAGAGAATGATTTCACCTCTATGAGCCTCAGTCTCTCATTTATGAAATGTGAACAATGGATTGAGAAAATGTACATAGTCCAGCACCCAGCACAAAGCCCCCACCCTACACCTACCTCTCCTGTCTGCCAACATGCTTTTAACCCTCGCTGCCATCACACAGGAATAACCCTGGAGGCAGAGATGTGGTTAACACATTTGCCTTCTAGACTTTTGCTGGTAAATAACATGTAAGCTTTTAACTGGCCAAATTAAGTGAGAGTAATCTTCATCTACTGCTCGTTGAAGGATGCTTTCTCCAACTGCACAAAGTAGACCTTGATTTTCCAGGTTATTGCTGCCTTTTTGGGTTTAATCTCTTTCTTTCTTACTGTTAATATGTCAAAAATATTTATGATATACCTAAAGGAGGCAGATACAGGATTTGTAGGACTTGAAGCTTATACTCTTATGAAAAAGAATATAAAGTGGAACCCTCTTGCCAACATGGGAGACCAAGAAAAAGCTTTTGGCTTCAGATCGGCTCATCTCTGGCTGTTGTGGCCACTTTGGGGAGTGAACCAGTAGATGGAAGATCTTTCTGTTTGTCTCCTTCTCTCTGTAAATCTGCCTTTCCAATCAAAGTAATTTAAAAAAAGAAGTGAATATTTCTTACCATGCAAATAGAAGGGACCTTGCAGCTTATGGTTTATTCACTTTAAAGTAACTCTACTTCTGGTGCCAACTACATACAAGATGTGAGATGAGACCCTGAGATACAGTGTTTAGTGCAACATGGTCTCAATCACGTGACTTCTGCAGTAATTTTCAGACACACTTTCCTGCACAAAGGGCTACCTGGTATGAGACTACCTCATGCTTTAAATGCCCTGATCATCAGCATCTTTTTCTGTTTTTCCTCTATGCTGCCAGCAAGGACCCAGAACAATCTATACCCATCAGCAATCTATTCACTCAGATTTCTTCCAGCATTTGAGAGAGGACCACCTATACTACAAAATTCCTGAGCTTTTCCTCTAGAAATTTGAAGCCCCTTTGCAGCTGAAGACAAAGTGCCTAAACCACAGAGCATTCCCTCAAGGCAGCCAAGAAAGTTCCAAGGCAGCCGAGGTGACAGCAGGTGCCTGGTGCGGCTGTTGAGGGCTTTTCTGTCCTGTTGCAGCCTCTCCCACAGACTTGCTGCATAGACATGGCAGAAGAGAGACCCACAAATGTCACCCCATCCTGGGGAGGCATGGCAGCAAACCCAGGCTTAGGGAGCACCATGGACAGAGCTGCCATTGTCACCTCCCCGCCACTAGAACCATTCAGTCTGGAAAAATTCTAAGGTTCTTATTTCCAGGTTGTGCTGGCTGTGTTTTAGCCTTCTCTTTAAAAATCCTGAGGTCTGGGGAACATTTACACCTCTGTAAGTATTTAATACCAACTGTAATTAGACACAATTCCCGCACTCCTTTGAAGTAACTTTGATTGTAACTTCTCCTAGGAAAACATGGTGGTATGCATTTCCACAGCAGAATACAGTCTACCAATGATCTTCTGCTCTGAATGTAAGGGTTTGAGTCTCTGTAGCAACTCAATCTTTTATCTTAAAGTGACAAAGATTAGTCATGAGATGCTCCTTGTAATATTCATCAACGTCTAATGCATGCAGGCTGTTGCTTAACATTCAGGACAATATAATCTTGTCTTTTCTTGAATTTTGCCTTCTGATTAAACTGTTCTGGTATTCAAGAAACAGAAACAATGATCCCTGAAAACATCATATACATGAGATAGATACTGATTTCGGTTTAGAGTAACAGCTAACCACAGCACTGCTGTGAAATTATCAAATTTGGGTTAGCAAGTTTTAAAGAATGCAAGATGAAGAATTCATTGCACAATCAACATATTGCATCTTTGCAATAGCAAAGAAAAAGCATGTAGCCGTTGTGGCTCAAAACATCAATGTAAATGTTATTATGCTTCCCCCAGTTCTCAGTCATATTGGCTGCTGACATGTCCCGGTGCAGGTTGACTGTCAGTGGCAAGATAGGTCTGGTCTATTGGCTCAGCAGCATCGTATGACTCACTGCCTGCACCCACGTAAATCACCGTGTGAACTGTTGTGTGAAATCATTCCTCCATCCTTTGCTGAATTTGCAGTGTGGCAGCTCACATAACAAATGCATTGGATGGCTTCATACCACATTTGCTCTTGCCACAATCCACCCAGGAGCTTGAGGTTCCTAGGCACCTCAGGATATCTCTCAATCACTCCTATCAGGTTTTGGACCAGGCTCCCTCACAGGCAATGCCCTTAATTTCCCTTTGCTTAGCTTCTCATTGCATTTGTGTAATAATTCTTCTTACGACGTCATGATGAGCATTAAGCAGTGACTCCAACTGCCTTTCCAGTTGCTGCTAGCTCCCCAAACTGAATAAAGAGCAAAGCAATGCATTTCAGTCTGTGTTTGTGTAATTTATGTGGTCAAGATGTAACAAAATCAGAATTGAAAAGATATCAAGACATCTTCTTGCCTAAATTTTTTTTAAAAAAATCGCAAACCACATCACAATATAAACGATAGTTTTCTCCAAGGGTTTCTTATTTTTGTAACATGTAATAGCATTTTCATGTGCTAAGAGTAAAGCTGAAAAATAGCATAACCTTTCGGAAGGACAATTTGAAACTATACCAGTTGAATAGCTCGAGATGTGTACAATATTGTACTTAGAAGAATATTGAATCAAAGTATACAAAAGCGAAACAGCCACATGTTGTGTGTATTTATGATTATTGTTATCTATATGTATTTAAAGCATTTATTTACTGGAAGGACAGGAGAAAAACAGATCAACTAACCATTGGCTCATTCATCAAACGCTGCAAACTATGACTAGACTAGGAGGAAACCACAAGTCCAGAAACCAGTCTAGGTCTCCCGGGTGGGTGGCAGGGACTCAAGTACATTAGTCATTACACACTGCCTCCCAGGACATGCATTAGCAGGAAACTGAATCAGAAGCACAGCTAGAACACAAATTCAGATACTTCAATCTGGGATACTGAGGTCCCAGGAAGGCATATTAATCACTGCACCAAACGTCCACCTCGGTATAGTGACATAATATGCATTTGCATATATCTAATACATAATATACATTCTCATATATACACACACATAATATGCAGTCTCATATATGTCACATGCTATATGCATAATTTGAGGAAAATAAATAATGGATAGATATATAATTACTAGACAAATAGGTATATAGATGTGAAAATAAGATGTCTTTCTAAATGTGAAATATTCTGCCATAATTATTGGTGTTTTCTAAAATCATGTCTATAATTTTGGAAATACAAAACCAAGAAAAGACGACTGAGATTTGCTACATGTAAACTTTAAATATCTTTGGTATAGCAAGCAAACACAAAAGCAAAACAGAATAATTAATGTCCAGGACGAAACAAGGAAAATACTTGCAACACATTCTATTTCAAACACCCATGGGGAAATGGAATTAAAAGATAACTGTTTTTGTTCCCTTGTATGTTGAAATGAAAATATGAAAATACATTTATAGATTGATTTGCAAAGAAACAGGGGGCAAAGAACAAACATTACTAGAGAATCAAACAACATAAACAAATGATTCATAGAAATACAATGGGCAATAAACAAATGAAAAGATGTCCAGCTTCATTGAAGAGCAAGTGAGAGCCATGGTAGATACTTTCATCTGCTAGACCAGAAAAAAAAAAGATGGATAATACTTATGGCAAGGGGTGCAAGACAACTGCTTAAGAGTCTAAGTTGGTATGCCTTTGGACAGCTTATGGAAACACCCCACATAATGCATGTATCTGTAATATTGTAAGAATGACTTGCATGTATTGAGTACTTAGTGTGAGCTTGACCTTAGAGTTTCATGAAATATTGAATCTTCATAGTCTTACAGTTCACAAAGACTTCATGTGAGCGAAATTCACAGACTCCTGAAGCTCTGCAAAGCAGGTTCTCTTACTATGAGGTTGGATTTTAATGGTCTTCATTTTCCCCTGGATTGTTTATGTAGACCTGGAAAATTTATGTAGCTTTCCCAAGGGTCATGGCAGGGGTATAAAAGGAAACTAGCTCTCTTAGAAAAGGAAAAGGCAAATGAAAACGAGGACCAACATCGTGGATTGTAGCAGTTGCCAATTTCTGTGGTTAAAAATAACTCTCCCATGGCAGACTTCATGCCACCAATAATAAGATCACCAAAAGCAAAGTTGGAAAGAGCTATGTACAACTAGCTTGCATGTCAGCCTCAACAAGCCACAATGTGCAAGTCTGGCTTGCAAAGTACATAGCTCAAAATTCTAAACCCAATGATCATGCTAAACATGAAAACAATCCAAGTCTATTATTTATCAGTTACTTATGGAGAGTTACCATGTTCCAGTTACTACCTTGGCGCTGGAAATGCATCAGTGATGAAACGAACAGCCCAATGGAAATTTCCAGGTAACTACTTCCTAGGTTATACCCTCTCCAATCCAGAAACAGTGTGTATATATATATATATATATATATATATATATATATATATATATAATAGGAGTTGATGTCATGGTCAAGCCACCATCTGCATCTGTGATGCTGGCTTTCTATATGGTTAGTCCCAGCTGCTCTACTTCCAATCCAGCTTCCTGCTGAGGCCTGTGAAAAGCAATGAAAGATGGTTCATGCGTGTGGGCCCCTGCCACCAATGCGAGAAATCCGAAAGAAGCTCCTGGCTCTAGGCTCCAGCAGGATCCCATCCCAGCTATTGTGCCCATCTGTAAGCTCGTGGATCTAAGATTTTTCTTTCTCTCCCTCCCTCTCTCTCTACAACTCTTTCGAATAAATAGATTTTTAAAATAAATAAATAAATAAAAGCAAAATAATCATGTATACGCGCATATCTGAAAGCACACAAAGTTAGAAATTTGGCATAAATTACCTCATGGATGCTTTCTTCTTTTTAAAAACTACCCACAATTAACATAAAAAGGGGAAACATTATTACTGGGCAATTATGTTGAGGTTGTACTTTTTTAAAAGGCAGGTTATAAAGCAGTATGTATAATTCATTTTTTTTAAAAAAAAAGTTCTGCATAAGAAAAATGCCTCCAAAGATATAGTCTCAATTATTAGCAGTGATTAAGTAATACTGTTATGCTCTTTTTGCTTATTTCTATTTAATATTTTTTCAACCATGGGCATTATAGCTTTTGCAATGAGAAAAATAAACAAAGTAAATTACTTTTTAATATCCAAAAGGAATAAAAGAAAGGACCAGTGAAATTTCTTAGTTGTGTCACCTGTTCAGGCCACTTTTTTGCAGTAAAACCACTTGGAAAAGCCAGGGTGCCACATGTCTGTTGTCACTAAAAGGTGAATGTGGTCTAAGAGGCAAAACGCCATGACAATTGGAAGGATTTTCTCCCTCTCCTTGGGGTACACTTGCCTTCACTGGAAAACAACCCCGTTAGCTGGCCCAAACTAAGGGTAAATGAAGAGGGAAGCCCAAGGAACTCATATATACACACACAAACATGCACCACCCTTTGCATTGGAAATCACTGTCAGGTTCAAATGAATTCAGCACATTTTACACACGTTCCTCTGCCTTTACTTATCGCGTCAAAGATCAACCTATGGTTTACATTCACACCCATGTGATGTGTCCAGGCCATTGTAATTCTTACAAAAATACAATGCACAACTGCAGAAAAACAACCACCCAGCCAGTGGAGAAAATTCAATAGCTGTTAGGATTGCTCAACAAACCAACAAAGGCCAGGAAATTCAAAGTTAAGTTTTACACTCCCTCCTTTACTGCACGCTATTGTGAAAGAGAAATAAAAGGCACAATGCCGTGTGTTAGGGGCAATGTCAGCGGTAACAGCGCGTCCAGCCTTTTATTGACTTGTGTCATAACCTTAACATTCTATAAACAGGGGATTTGGCTTAACACCTGGGTCCTTTAAAAAAGAAATATATTCTAGCAGCCTGGGCCAGGGAAACCCAAAGAGGTTTCCCCATCTCTTAGATATACACAGTAAATTATTATGGAGAGAGGAAACAGATAAAAAATGTTGTTAAGATTATAGCCTTTCTGGCCTCTAGGGGAAATAAATAATTACAACAAAGAAATACTATTTACTTGTGAGACCAGAGGAGACTCCTGAGTAATCCGGTCTGCCCACTAAGTACTGAACACATTTTTAAGCAAAGCTCTGCATTTAGGGGACAAAATTATTGCTGAATAGTTCTTAAAAGTACTAAGAGATCAATGTCTGTCTCTCCTTTTTTTGTTCACCATGTGCCAAATACAACAAACCTTTTTGAATAATCCATGCCTCAAGAAATTGACATTCCAGTCTAAACAAGAATGATGGAAACATTTTTAGAAATTTCAAAACGAGATACAACTATTATTAGGCATAAAATGTGAACTTTGTTTTTCAATCTTGAAGGAAAGGTTTATAAGGGAAGTAAAGGAGTCCAAAAAAAAGCTTTGTTATCACAAATTGGCTTGTGTGGGATTGTCAAGGGGAGACTCTTCAGAGGCCCTGGATACCCTAAGTTCTCCCTCCCGCTCCCACACCTCAAGCATATGTGGACAGACTAAGGCTGTGCTCACCCCGAAGGGAAACCACCTCTGCCCGTGTCTCAGTGAGAGCCTGGGTCTCCGGGGACCTCCAGGTCTCCAGCCACTGCACCTGGAGGCAAGCGAGGAATGATTCTAGAGCTGAGATTCTCCCGATCTCTGAGGATTAAACTCAACTGAGTGAAAGTACTTGCTGATTTTTCTATGCTTGGAGTCTGTGTTTTTGTAAAACTCTCTGATCAGAAGTGCTTTAAGAGGCTCATCACAGTGGCCTAGCGGCTAAAGTCCTCACCCTGAATGCATCAGGATCCCATATGGGCGCCGGTTCTAATCCTGGCAACCCTGCTTCCCATCCAGCTCCCTGCTTGTGGCCTGCAGTGGAGGACAGCCCAAAGGCTTAGGACCCTGCAACCACGTGGGAGACCCAGAAGAGCTCCTGGCTCCTGGCTTCAGATCGGCGCAGCTCTGGCTATTGAGGACACTTGGGGAGTGAATCATCGGACAGCAGATCTTCCTCTCTGTCTCTCCTCCTCTATATATATCTGACTTTGCAATAAAAATAAATAAATCTATACTCTAGCAGATTTCTACCGTAACTCTTAGCTAACAAAAGATATGGAATAAACAAAATAGTGGTTACTGAGTATTAAAGTCCCTTGAACAAGTTAAAAGAATTTTCTTCTATTTTGAGATTATTTTTTTAAATCAGATAATAGATATGGAAATCTCTCAAATGCTTCTGAGGTGTCTTTCAAAAACATCATATGATGTCCCTCTTAATATGTAGAACAACATAATTGCTTTATATAACAACCCATTTTTGCGTTTTGGAGGTTAACACTGGCCTACTCACATGAAGTTGGGGAAGACTCAATCACATCACCACATGTAACTGCAAAGGAGTCTGGGGAACGTAGATCCTTTTTGTGTTCTAAAAGAAAGGGGTTTGGTGACTAGTTGCCCACCTTATAACACCAGTCAGGCCACATAAGGGCCTACAAGAACTGCAGCACTAAAAGGAACTCAAAGTTCCCAAAGGGAAGAGAAACAGCACCCTCTTCCTCCCCACTGAAGTCCCAGCCCACAAATAATCAAGAAATGGGGGCCATTTGAAACCAGTGAGGCTTCTATCTTAAGACTCTGAAACCCTAACAAGGAGGCAAAGGATCCATACTCTCCACTCCTCCGTGAGCTGGGCAAGTGTAACCACTGCTCATCCACACCATCATTGTTAGTTTGGGAACTATAACGCGATGCCCTTGTTCACATATTTTGTGTCATCCAATAGATCAAATGTTTAGCCAGCACAGAAATCAAGTGACATTATTCCATTTCTCAAATTAGAAACAGAAAGCAAAAATGAAGCAACAAAACATGTGGCTGAAAAGGAAGTCATGTATTTCTCAGACATTTTAAACTCGCTGTCCTGAACTCGGTGGCTGTTGTGCTCGCAGGTGCATTGCATCTAAATGTGACACAACAGGTAGGGTGTCAGCCCTCCACCCTGTCCAGACAGCACGTGTGTGTTTAACCTCTTCCAACTCCAAAGGGTACTCAGGAAAAAGACCCTTCTATCAACATGGAGGAGTTACTGGCCTTGAACTTTCCACATTGTCCTTAATCTCATTGCTCAGCAAGATCTCAGAGACCTGACAATATCTAAATGAGATGGCACAGGCAAGGCTGAAGGCATTGGGTGTCACAGTCCCCGAGCACACGACATACACCTCCAGCCAGTTTGTTTCAGTCAAGTCATGAGATTATTGGATGACCAAGAGCTGCAAAATAAGTAATCTCACATTTTCAGTTGAAATATTTTAAGAAAATTTTTGCCAGTTCTAGAGGATTGAAGGAACTAAGCACTTAAGAGGGAGGGAAATGTGAATGGCAGTGAACCTCCAAGGCAACTCCAAACAAGTTAGAGCTCTTCAGGTTGCCCCTCAACTACCTTGGATGAGTTGGAAATTGCTTCCCTCTTCTCAGTAAAAATTGGGGTGTAGAGACCTTAGATGATATGCCCCAGGTTCCCCAGACACATAGTGAGGAAGTATGTCTCAAGTGCAAACACTGTGACAGACATTTTGGACCATGACCAACAGCATGGAGCCCCCATTCATGCTACTCACCACACGTAGGACCCAGCTATAAATCACACTAAAATGAGGCTGTTGGGCCCACCATTCTCCTTACTGTATTTGCTTATTAGGAGACCTAAGGTTCATGCCCTCCATTGTTCCCAAGGATAACGGGAACCTTTTCTTTCCTATATTGTGAAGAAGATGGAAATGCTTACACAACTGCTCTTCAGATTCCACCGGTTCCCATCACCCAGGTCCACAGCACCTCCCACCTGGAATACCACGGAAGCCTCCCAACCGGTTCCCCTACCCCGCCCCCTTCTCCCTCATCAGTGTATTCTTAGCCAGACAGATCTTTTTAAACCCAAGCCAGAGTGTGTCACCACAGTGCTCAAAACTCTCCAGATGGGCCGTCAAATCAAAACCAAATGAGATACCACTTCACACCCACCAAGACGGCTATAATCAAAAGGACAGATAGGAACACATGTTGGTCAGGATGGCGGAGAAAGCGGAACCCTCGCTCACTGCTGGTGAGAACGTAAAACGGTGCAGCTGCTTTGAGAAACAGCCTGGCACTTCCTCCAAAGGTTAAATGTTTCATTCCCATTGCTCAGCTGGGAGTGTAATCCCCAATCATTTGATTTGGCTTCTCTGAGTAGCCTCCCTACAATGACCCAGCAGGTTTGGCCCAACGATTCTGCTCCTCAGTGAGCAGTAGAAAGAAAAACATTTTTCATGTAAAAAAAAAGGTGTTTGTAAGTATTCATAGTAACATTATTCATAATTGCTAAAAGGCAGAAACAATCCAAATGTCTATTAAGAGATGCGTGCATAAATAAAATGTATGCATCCAAAGGATCATTATTCAATAGTAAAGAATTAAGTACTAACATGCTAGGATATTGACCAACCATGAAAACATACACTTAAGGGAAAGAAATCAATCACAATGTAGCACATATAGTATGTTTCTGTTTACATGAAATGTCCAGAATGGACAAATCCATAGGTAGCATTAGATCTGTTATTGGGTAGCACCAAAGAGGGTAAATGAGCAATGACTAATGATATTTGTGGAATTTCTTGTTGGGATGATAAACATCTTCTTAAATTGATGGCCCTGATTATTTCACAGCTGTAAGTATACTAAAGGGTAGAGAATCATACATTTCAAGAGGATAGATTGTGTGCCACATGAATTGTAGCTCAATAAAACTGTCAACAACAACAGTAGCAAAATTGTTTCGTACCAATACAAAACTGGCACAGAGTAGAGCTTTGGTAAACATTATTTGAATGTGTGAAAGGGGGGTGATGGTTTCCATCATAGATCCAGTTAACACCATGAACTGAGAAAGCAAGAGTTCAAACACAGAACCCAGGCCCTGACCCAGTAGTGCTGGTCCTTGGCAGGCCCTCTCCTCGGACAAGGACTGCCTCTCCCTTTCGTCCCAGCCAGGTCTTGAGACTTACAACCCTCAGGGCCATTCTTGCTACTCAGTAAACACTTGAGCACATTTACTATGTATTCACCTCTGCTATATTTATTAAACACCTCCTGTATGCCAGGCAATTTACTGGGTGCTGTGAGGAATAAAAAAAAAAAAAAAAAGAACACACTTTTAAACAACTTTTAGACTTTTGACTTGTTATTGCAAACATGCATTCCCTTTGCGATGCAAAAAAAGAATAGCTTGCAAAAGTTCTGAATCTTGACCTCTTTTGAATATTTTGCAAGAAAGGGTGGTAAGAAACTAAGAAAGTCTGCCCTCAAAAGCTGAGGGCCACCAATCTGAATACAAATAACTAGAATTAAGTTACCATGTGCTAAGTGGAAGAATGAAGTGTAATAAACATGAACACACTGCGCACTTCTGGGTCTGAATGTTGACTCAGTGTCATACTGGGTGGTTGCTGGGCACTCTGCAGCTTCAGCTTCCTCATCTATGCAAGAGGTCTTGGCACTGCTACCTACTTCACAGGTGGGCCTATGGTGAAAACAAAGCAAAATCAGTAATACAAAGTTGTGGACATTTTCAGGGGCAACGTGAGCAGTGGTACGAAGGGGAGCAGTGCTGGGGAAAATCCCCATCATGGACCATAGGAGGCACATGGATTCATTAGGCTTGACCCTGTCAAGGCAAACAGGTGGGACTTGAAATTCAACAAAGCTACAGCAGGCTAATTGTTACGTTGATACTATTGTATGGCATGTGGCCATGTTTCCTCCTTCCAGCCAGAAACATGGGAAGGAGCTTCAGTGAGGCTGTGATAACCCCAGGGTCTCTGGGGTCAGACTACCTGGTGACCTAATCCTCGAATAGTCTCTTAAAAGCTTTGGAAATTTGGGCAGGTTACACTTCTTTTATTTTCACATGGAGAAATTAAAAACACCTACTTTAAGGCGTTCTGGTTAGAATTCAAGGGAAATTTAAGAGGCAGTTGTTACTTCCCCACAAGGAGTCCCTGCAAATCCCACTAGGAGGGTGACCCCATCAGACACTGCAGCTTTCCCTAAGAATGACAAAAAATGGGGGAACAGTATTCCTGTGTCTTCAGACTCCACAGGACCCTAAGGATGCTTGCTGGCCTCAAAAAGAGAATAAAACCAACAGGCTCAATGCGTCTGGATCACCATTATACCCACCTCTCCCTTCTGCCATTAAATGTACCTATATTCGCTAAGGTATGAAGTCTTTGGGGGGGCTTTCAAACCTTTTCTGGGGCTTTCAAACTTCAGTGTGCATTAGAAGACTCAAGAGAGCTCCTGAAAGCAGAGAGTCAAAGGAGCCCCAAGCCAGAGGGTCATGGTCAGGGGCATCTGGGGTGAGGCGCACTTGTATTACTTTGCCTGCTGACATGAGGAACACTGTTGGAGAACCCAGCTCCTCCGCTGGCAAACTTTAGGATAGGAACAACTGGAAAGCAAGAAAGGCTGTGTGTCCTCCTGAAAGAACCCTGACAGTAGGGGAGCCTCTGGGATGCAGTTCAATGTGCGGAGCTCGGCAAGTGTCTAAGGCTGCACCTTCTGAGAGGCTCTGAGTCAGGAGCTGATGGGTTGCAGCTGCTCTGATGAAATCTCGTATAATCAGCGGCTGCTTGTCTTCACAGACCTCCCTTAGCACAAAGGCTTCCCAGCCCAGCTGCCTGCTTCTAGCTTCCTGGAGCACAGCCCCGGCTGGCCCCATTCCCTCTGCATAGGAGACCCGCCGCTGTAGCCTCCTAGGTGGACTTTCCCCTCTCTGGTTCCCCCCCATTCCCACTTCCTTCTACTTCCTGATGTCAGCTCTCCTCCTAGAAGCAGGCTATCCCTGGTCTTGAGGGCAACTGCTGGCAGTTTGGTTGCCGTGGCAACCGCTCCTCTATCCACCCAAGGTAGAAGAACCCTAGGGGTATGTGATTGGACAGGTGGGCTACTTTGCTTCTCCTCCTCCATTTCAACACTAGGAACTTTCGCTTTTGCACGAAGCTCTTTCCTACCCAAAGAGTGCCATCTTCCCCTGCAAACAGTCCTCGGGAGGAGTGTAAATTCCTCCATAAATGGAGCTTGGGACCAGAGGAGAGATTGCCAGACCTCAGCCATGCAGAGGTGCTGATAGCAACGACTTCACCTCCAGTACACCCTCACCAAAGTCCCACTGTGAGGTACCTGCTGAGGGTGGGGAAGGGAGTACTGGGGCCACACAAACGCAGGTGGGGACCAGTGGCTCTCCCTACAGGTGCTGATCTTTTCAAAATCAAAAGCTAAAGACTTAGAGATGATGATCACTAAGCACCTTCCCAGTCCGCTCAGTCATAAAATGGTGGGAAAGCGGAGGCATATGCATTGGGACAGAATCCTATTGAAGAGCCCAATTTGTTGCTATTTCTCAGACAAACGCACCTTTGTGCACTAGTATTTTATTTTACTGTCATCTATTTTAAGATCTTGAATTGGGTTACACATAAAAGAACTAGAGCCAGGATGTTTAAGAAATTAACAGATGCTATTTAGCAAATATTTTGATGGGTCATAAAGTAACATCTGCAGAGAGTCTGGGCTAGGCGTTGGGTGTTGGGGGAAGGAGGCCTCCGAGCAGCTGCAATAGGTACAGCTAAGCGTGGGGAACTGACAGCGGTGCAGTTCAGCGAGTTCCCAGCAGGGGGCACACTGTTGCAGTAAACTCTGCAAAAAGGCCAGTTATAAAAGAGAGCTAATTTCCTTAGCTCTCTACTTGCTCCTTCGAAACACACTCCCCTCCAAGAACCCTTCCTCCCAACTCTGCTGAAAATGAATATTTCGATGGGAGGTGGATATTTCAGCCAAGATTAAAAGTAAAACCTGAAGTAAGAAGGCTGTCAAAATTAAAGATCTATTATGAAGAAGGTTGAATACACACCTGCGAAAGTATAAAGCTGGCTTTACTAGATTTTTTTTTCAAGCAACATTCCCAAGGTGCAAGGGATTCCTAGACTGTCTCCTAAAAGTGTGAGCCAGTAGTACAGACGGACATCAGTAGAAAACGGCCTCTTGTTACGGGCCATGTGTGTCCCTCCACAGCTTGTAACTATACAGAAAGCACGTCGTGTTCTTCCATCAGTAAATAAATCACCGCAATACAGAATGCACTCATTAGCTGCAACAACCAGTCCTGTTTTAAGCCATTCTAAAATAGTTTGGACCCAAATGGGAGGTGGAGGATAACAATATCCTCCTCTCAAAACCAGGATCCAAACCACCAAATGCTGCTATTTAAGCATTTTAAACAACTGGCTTCTTTCATCTTTGGAATAAAGTCAGACACTCTAGCTCACTGCACTCCCACTTCACAACTCTACAGACATGGCCGGACAATATTTTCATTTCATACTTACTATGGATTTTGTCACGTAACAGGGTTTTTATTTTGTTTTACCACTGGCCGTGCTGTCTAGCATGGTTCCACTCTTTGCAAGGCTCGCCTCATGCCAGTCTCACCACAGTCGTAAAAAGCCAACTTCCCACAGAATCCAAGCCTTGTCTGTCACTATTCCGGACACTCTGGACATGTTCAGTTCTGTAAGTATCATGAGATGAATGCCACCCTCGTGTGTTGTCACAGAGAGGTGAACCGAAGCACAGAAAAATGAAGCCACTAGATGAATTCACAAAAATAGCATCTGGTCAAGTCCGACTTTGAACCCAGGAGGTCTGGTGCCAAAGCCCAATCCTGTTACCTTTTCAGAAGGCAAGACCACTTGTAGTTGCATACAGACTCAAAACTTTTAGATGCATCTTATAACTAAATAGAATTACCTACGAAAGTTCTAGTCCCTTACACATAATAGGTGTACAATTAGCATCAGCGTACACACATCACTGACCCTTTATATTCCTGTAGTGAAGTCATTGGAACCACAATGTCAACAGAGCTAGGATCTTCCTAATTCTTTCTATCTCGATCTATAGGGCCTTACTCAACCAACTTGATCATCCTGAAATCCATGACCTCACCTGGGACACTCCCAGTAGAGTCTCCCTCATAGGTTTAAGTTCACAACAAATATCTCTAGAGGTCTTCAAACAGCTCATGGAAAAAAAGATACGTCATGATTTCAAAACATTCTTTCCTCAAAATAAACTTCTTTCTCAATTGCATTTTTCCAAGAATTTTTTCAAGTTTCTTCACAAAAACGTAGTGGAGGCCCTGGCAACAGATTGCAATGTCCCCCTTGGGCTTCATTTCAACCCAGTTTGGTTTAAAGGCTTGATTGGTTTATCATGTCCTATTAGTGCAAGCATTTACTCAAATGTTGCCCAAAAGAGACAAATCAAGGAACAAATTCAATTCTTTCTAGAAAGACACACAGGTATTTGTTAATAGTGATTGAAGGTTTTGAAAAGAAAAGGATGAAAGCACTACTACAGAATCAGTTGTGGGCTGAAATCTTTAACACTTACAGAACTTCAAGTTCAATAACCCTCCTCTGTGTTGTAATGTATCCAAAACTATGTCCTTCGCAGGTGAAGATAGAAGGAGAAGCTCAGATGGGTCATGCTTGAGATGACAGTAAGCCCAGCCCTCCCCTTCCCTCTCCTGCTCCATCTTTTACCCATCCTTCCACCTCCTCCTATTCAGCCCTCTCTCCACCTGACCCAGCTCTTCCTCTCCACACCTGCTCTCACAGCAGCTGTTGAATTGTGAGAGAGTACAGGATGTTTCTTTTGCTATCAAGTGACAGCAATAAGAGCCAGGTAGCCTTCATGAGGGACCAGGGCTGACCCTGGCCTGAGTGGATGGAGAGGGACTTCCTTCAGACCACCATCAATGTGTGAGATCCATGGGCATCTTTGCTAAACGGCTGTCTTTGCTACAAGGAAAGAAGACCAACTTTAACCGTGAGAGTTGCACTTCCGACTACTGCATAAATGAAACACAAAGAACAAACGCACCCCAGCCGAGAGCTGTTGGGCAGCAGTACCTGTGTGCTGATTTCTTGGGGTTCTCGTGGGTTCCACAGACAACTTCAAGAAAAGACTCAAGCACTACTCTTCTTCTCATTTTCTTGATGGCTTCCTTCTTACTTAAACATGACTTTTCTCCAACAAGGATCACTCAATTCCAAAACATGTAAAGAAGAAGGAAGAATAAGAGAGTGTACAGCATTAGGAGTTGATGGGTGGAGTTAGAAATGTTGGGGGAAAAAAGCAGAATCCTTTGATGGTCCATAAACAAGCCTGGAGACATGATTCTGTAATACATGCCCACCTATTTGTAATGCCAGGGGCCCACCAAGGATGAATGAATCCCAAAGAGAACACCAAGTAATGCATGAATGCATTTCCATATTATGAGCGCCTGTGGTGTGTTCACCCTGGGCTAGGAGCTACAAAGAGGAGTGAGACAGAATTCTTGCCTTCAAGGAATTTGCAATCCAAGGAAAGGTAATGTCTGGGAGACCAGTCTTCCCACCGTGTGGAGAGAACCAAAACAAAAGTGTGACAAGGATGCTGTGGGTACCAGCAAGGAGCTCAGGTAGGGGCAGCTAACTTAGCTGAGGCAATCACAAAAGAGCTTTTCCAATTAACTTGCACTGTAGCACCCAGGGGACCTGGCATTAGGAAGTACACCAAAGTATGAACCCTCACAGGGCAAGTGGAAGCCATGAAGAGTGCATAGGTTCCATGAGGAAGCCATGGGAGATGCCTCCAACGGTGGGCAAGGACCAGATGATGAAAAGTTTTCTGAGCCATACTGACAAATGATCACTGTATGCTCCATGGCCCTGACAGTGCTAACATCAAAGTTTGGGAGGGGTGCAGTGAGATCTGGATCTCTGAGAAGTAACTCAGCAGGAGTGCAGGGCCAGCTGACAAGGGTTGCTGTGAGGGTGGAAAGACATGGGCTCATGGCATGACTCCTTTGTCAAAGTGAAACCCACCTTACATCAACAGTGCCAGCTATTAAGAGCCAATGGCTCTTACCATGGCAGTAATAGATTAAACATGGCTTGTAAATTTATTTCCTCCCACTGAAACATGAAGTCCAGCTCTGTGCTCCTCCAAGCAGAGCCACCTCGTGACTCCCTCTGAATGAAGGGCAAGTGGCTAAAGGTATGATGGGAGACTTCCAATCCCAGGCCTCAAGAGATCTTGAAGTTCCCACATTCACCCACTTGGAACAGTGTTACCTGTGAAAGCCCGGCCTAATTTCCAGGAGCATGAGCGAAGAGCCCAAATATCCAGCCATGTGGGCAACTCACATGCCCCTGAGATGGGACCCTTCTCAACCAGCCAGCTTCCAAGGGGAGCAACCAATGGCAGCCACTCAGAAAAGGCAAGCAGAACCACCTCACTGAACCCCACACATGAATCGGGGTTGCCTTACATTACCACGTCTTAGGGTATCAGATCATACACTGCAGACATCCACCCCTTCCCTGTATTGCAGTTCATGAAAACTGGCTCTGAAACAGCCAGCTGTCCAGAGCTTCAGCACAACGAATACCGTCTGGAGGGTAAATATAGCCCGCATACCTTGTGGAGAAAGGGGTCTGCTGGGATTCTCTGCGTGTCCTTCCCACAAAGCGCCAAGTAGCATGCCTGACTTTCTCCAAGTTACATCTAACTATAAATGCATTGCCCTGACGGACAGGCCATCAATAGTAATTAATCATTCATAATATGGTCAGACTTTTTCACATGTAATCACAACTGGAGCTCTCAGGCGATGATCCTGCAGATGGCAGGGAAACATCTTCATGTCCAAATCCAGGTGATTTTTGTTTTGTTTGGTTTCGGTCAGGGCATGTTAGCTGAATCCTTGAGAATAGAATTTTGGGGAAGAGTGTGAAAAAGTCAAAGTGGTCCACAGATGTGATTGTTCCCTTGCATGCAGGATGCGGCTCCTGTGGAATGCGGCTTTCATGTGCACAGGGTCCACGGCGGGACAGACAAGAAGACAAAACGCCTTGGTATTCATGGCCTCTCCCATACACCACTCAGACTCCATCTGGTAAGGCGCAGAGGAGGGGCACTGAATTGGGTTCCTGCAACCAAGTTGATGTTATGAAATTTGCGGCATCGAAATTCCTGAATATACATCAAAAGAGAAAGAGCCTGTGGCCCCACACTTGAACTCACTTTGAACCCACAGAAATTCTCTGCAGCATCCTACCATGCCTTATTTTTGTTTTGTAAATGGAAAGTTAAGGTCCTATCTTTTGCCTGTCATCACATCATGCCAAAACAGATCGCAAAAAATCTCTCCAGATTTTAAAGAATATATTGGCAAGGACTTGATCTGAAAAAAAAAAATCAACCAATAAAGGACAGGCCAAGAGGTTTGCAAGCATTCAGGTCACCTCAGGAGGCCCCAGAGTGCAGGTCAAAGCAAGACCCTCCAGACACCTGAAAGCCAGCAGCCGGAGGCATAGCAAGAAACTAGAAAGCTGGGGCTAGAGAAAGCACAGCAGATAGACCAGA
This sequence comes from Ochotona princeps, assembly GCF_030435755.1. Classification (NCBI taxonomy): domain Eukaryota; kingdom Metazoa; phylum Chordata; class Mammalia; order Lagomorpha; family Ochotonidae; genus Ochotona; species Ochotona princeps. The sequence continues at coordinate 55,724,320 of NC_080836.1, read as the reverse complement.
GCCCATCATGAGCCCCCGGCCGTGGGCATCTGTTTGTGAGACAGCTGCTCCCCAGAAGCTGCGTTTGTGACATCCTCCAGCACAGACCAAAGTAGGAGTGGACTCCCTGCCCAGGGATTAATTCTCCCTGATAGCCCAGAGGAGGCCACAGAGGGTCAGCCATGCATGCAGGGAGCACATCCCGGGAGATACAGCTGTTACAAGCTGATGTGTTCATGCCTGGCTGAACAACGGTGTTTCATGTCACTTTTGTAAGCTGTTACCTTGCACATAAGGAATTCACACACAAGAAAAAGCAGCAGTTCTTCAGGAACAGGGATGCCATTCAACAACTGCTGGGAACCCTCAGAAACATCTAGAATGGCTCCATCAGGTGTATTCAGAGCTGTTGGCAGTGTGTTCACCCTGTATGTGTGACTTGCACATTTTTTTCACACCAACATAAACTTCTTTTCCTGATTGCACTTTTCACAAACATTTGTTGAAAATCATTGCTCCCCTGATGTTCACTGTAGGCATTTAGTAAGCAGCCACTGATACTCTTGTGGCAGTACAGTGGATTAGGCTTCCATGTGCCCAACTGATCCCCACATCGGAGTGCTGGTTCAGGTCTTGTCTCTGCTTCTAATCCAGTTTTCTGCCAGTGTACCTGGGAAGATGATGACCTGATGGATACCAGGTGATAGACCCAGGAGTTTAGGGAGTGAACCAGTGGGTAGATCTCTCTCCTCCTCCTCCTCCTCCTCTCTCCGCCTTTCAAATAAATAAATATTCTTTAAAAAATAGTAAACAGCATAGTAGCTCAGCAGCTAAAGTCATCACCTGGAATGCGACAGGATCCCATGTGGGTGCCGGTTTTAATCTCGGCAGCCTTGTTTCCCATCCAGCTCTCTGCTTGTGGCCTGGGAAAGCAGGAGAGGATAGCCCAATGCCTTGGTACCCTACACCTGCGTGAGAGCTCTGGAAGAAGCTCCTGGCTCCTGGCTTTGGATCAGCTTGGCTCTGGCTGTTGTGGCCGCTTGGGGTGTGAATCATAGAATGGAAGATCTTCCTCTTTGTCTCTCCTCCTCTCTGTATATCTGACTTTCCAATAAAAATAAAATAATAAATCTTTTTTAAAATAAAATAAAAAATAAACAGTAGGCATGCATTAAAAAACAGTAAAAGTTGCATGAAGGAATGATGAGAGCGAGTTAGTGCAGGAATGAGTGACTGAATGAATAATGACTGAGAGACTGTGAAATAGACAAAGGAGAAAGCCACTACAGAAAAAGCCAGGCAGCCCTAGACAGTGGGCTGGACAGTGAAGGGCAATCTTAGTTTTGTTCACTCATGTTGAACATTTCCAAACAAAATTTAAAGGGCCCAAAAGCCAAAATTGTGGCTTTGGAAGACAAAGATGACCCTGCTTCTGTGGTACTCACACACTACTCCCCTCACATTTAATATTGACAGTGCCACTATGCCTGCGATGAATTGACAACACAGTTCAATATCCCTCATTTAGAGCCATTATGGGGCATTTCATCAAAGATCTGGTTATGAGTGTCTCCAAAGAAAGGATCAATGAGGGTTTTTTTTATTATGGTTGAGAGAGATTTTTTTCAGGGAAAAAAAAATAATCCTTATAAAATGAAGGTGCCTGAAATAAAATGTGACTGGGCTGAAGGGTGTTCCATTTCATCCTCTAAAGGGTTAGTATCTTTTCTGTTTGTGCAGTTCTCTATTCCCACATACATCACCCACGTCACTATTTATGTTTCAAAGCCCACTTGATAGCAGTTACAATATTCTCAGAGATACAATATTCTTGGGAGTTTGTGCTCAGGGACTTCCTTAAAGAGAAAATGGCCCGCTAATGAGCACATTCGGAACATTACCAGCAAGCAGATGGAGAGCAGGGCAGGCTTGCGGTTCAAATGGTGCTTCAGTCTTGGAAGAGTGAGGTTTGGTCTGGGAGCTCGGACACGGCTACAACTGAGTCAGGAGTCTCCGTGTTGTGGCTTCAATTTAAGATTGCAGGAAACATGGCACATTTAGCCAGTTACTTCTACATTTTCTTCACATAAACTACATTAATGTTTTAATGTTTCCAAAATGTGGAGGCTTAATCCACTGCACCGCAACAGTCATCCTAAATGCCAATAGTGAACCATTGGGTGGATGTAAAAAGGTATTATAAGTTGATTTTAAAAAAATTTCTAGGGGTCAGCATAGTGGCTCAGGGTCACTACAGGGACCCTAGCATCTCATACAGACACCAGTTCATGTCCCATTTCTTTTCTAGCTTCATTTCTTATCCAGCTCCCTATTGATGCATGTGGAAAAGCAACAGAAGACGGTGCAAGGGCTTGGGTACCTGCCAACCATGTGGGAAGTCCAAGTGAAGCTGCTGACTCCTGGCTTCGGGTTGGCCCAGCAGTGGTCACTGTGGCCATCCAGGGACTGAGCAGTGGATGAAGATATCACTGTCTCTCCCTCTCTTTATACATAACTCTTCCAAATAAATAAGTAAATCTCTGGGGAAAAAATGCTTGAAACTTCTGTTGGCTTTAAAGATTTTTCCTTAGTTTTCATTTCCCAGCTCCTTAGTTGGAAGAAAGCTGAATAAAACTTTCAAAACTGCTTTTATATTGTTTCTTGGGGTTTTTTTTTTCCAGCCTTACCACTTCTGTATTTTATTCAGTTGGCAATCTTGTGAAACAAATTTGAGAAAAGTAAACACCTTTTTCCTACATGTGCAGGTCAAAACTCTTGGGTGCGAGTCAGAATAGACTGCTGTTAGCAGAAGGAGTGAGTTATGGCAAGGTGCAGCTCACCGAGAAGAAAGGGGGCCGGTGTCCCAGCCAGTCGCAAAGCCACTTGCCTTACCTTGGCCAGAGGCTCCAGATGCAGCCTGCCAAACCTTCGGTCTCCCCGGTTTCAAGCATCTGATTGGTTCAGTGTACGTCTAGACTACCCTCAAGCAATCAGACATGGTCAGGGGCTGGTAAGGAAATCACGGGCAGAATGGCAGAGGGCCCCCGCAGCCGTACAGCCACTTGCCTCCTGCCCAAGGACACTCTGGATTTGTAGATACTCCCTAAATAATTTTCCTTGGATGTTATCTACTGGTGGCAAGTGCTAATATTTTGAAGGGATTAAGGTCAACAACAGCAATAACATCAGGTATTTGTACAGTTTTACAGCTTAAGAATACTTGGTATGCACTATTACTATTAACATCATATTGTGATAAGAGGTGGTCAAAGCTATAATTGATTGTACACTAACTTTTTGATAGTAAATTACCACTTATTTTGTATTTATTTTATGCTTTGTGCATTTGGTCCTTAGCTCAGCTCAAATCCTCATGGCAAACTAGTAGGTTCACATTATTAGCAACTCTGCCAGCTCATTTCAAGAATAAAGAAAAATAATAAACACAAATCTTGGATGGTATCTTCCACTTGGACTCATATGAGCTCCCCAAGATTCTGCCAAAATCATGATTGCTCCTCATATTTAGTCGAGGATCCCAGGGCCTAGAGACAGAGGTTCGATCCCAGGTCTATAATGTGAACAATGCTTACCCCTGATGATATCTCAGTGCCCTGTGCGACACAAGGCTGTCAGCACTGGATGGAAGCTTGGCATAAGGCTGTTTCTAGAGCTTGTCTGATCTTAGACAAACCCGGTTTTCATAGATCAGGAATAATTATGCAGACACACTCGTAGTGTGATAGGTTTTCATTTCATTTATTTCCTTTGACAAGGAAGAAAGGGAAATGAATTGATTATGTCATGGTCAAAAGTGCTATAATTAAGGGACGCAAAAGTTATGTGGCTCCATTTCTCTCACGGTGGCATGAATAGCTGGGCCAGGGCAACCTTATCATCCCATCCCTGGGGCTTCCAGCCAATGGAAAGAAGGAGGAAGTTTCAGGCAAATCACTTAGGCTGTAAGACATACACATTGTTCATCTCACTTTAGCTACATCCTATTGGACCAAATGTGATCACATGACCACATCTGGCTGCAAGGAAAGCTGATAAATATGTTCCACAGCTGGGCAGAGATGTGCCCCACCTACAACTTAAGGGGCTTTTTCAAAAACAAAGAAGGAGAATATGGAAATAAGTAGATAACTATCCACTTGGATATAAGGAATAGTTTTACATGGTTTTAATTTTTCTTAAGCAATCAGAATTTGAAAAGAGCAAAAGCTACCTATGATCACAAACAGATCTAGGTTTTGGTTTGTTTCCTGAGGGTTAAAGCTTATACAGTCAGGTTAGGGTTCTGCAGGAAAAGGGCTTCTGAAAAACATCAATAATAACGTAAGAGATTTAAGTTTTTCAGATGCAGTGGGTTAAGTCACCAATCACAAAGTCAGTATCCCACACTGGAGTGCCAGTTTGGATCTCAGATATTCTGCTTCTGTTCCAGCTTATTGCAAATGCACCTTCGCTGGGAAACAGCAAATGATGGCTCAAGTGCTTGGGCTGCTGCTGCTGGCTTTGGTGTGGCACATCCCTGGTTATCGCAGATATTTGGAGAGAAATCTAGCTGAAGGAAGAGCTCTCTCGTGTTCTCTCTTTCTCTTTGCCTTTCAAATAAATCTTTTCAAAAATGCAAATATTACAAAAATATATGATCTTACTGAGGCATTGTTAGGCTGTGCCAGACCTTGTGCAGGTGGGAGCTTTGCAAGCACAAAGTCCAGGAGTTGGAAGCCAGTTTTAGGGTCATTGTTTCACACTCCTCCTTTCTGTAGACTTACAGTCACATGAATGCTGTCACTTTGTACCTGAAACAAATCCTTGATTTTCATGGTGGCCAGCTCCTTCAGCTTCCGCCTGGAAGCCCAGCTGGTGGTTGATAGGCATATAGTAAGCTATGTTGACCAGTTGGTCCTTGCCTGGCCTTAAGTCAACACTGAGAATCATGGGAAGCAAATGGTAATGTTTTATTTTCTTGCAGCTAAACTGAAGCGAACAATCCTGCTCCTGACCATTCAGGCCAGCATGGTGGCTAGGCAGGACAGAACAGGCACATTCTATTGGCTTCAGGCCCTGAATCAGCAAAATGAGGGCAGTGCTCCACTCAGCTTGGACCCCCACACTAGAGGGAAGATTCCAGTAATAAATTAGTGAAATGTGCCTTGTCCTCCCCTACCTCCTGATATGAGCTCAAATAAAAGCTCTTCATCATAGCAATGATCATTTAATCATTTATGTGGATCAAGTAACAAGACAACATTTTATATAGTTTTGCATTGTTTTATTAAAAATAGGTTTTGTTGGACTGGCATTGTGGTGCAGCAAGTCAAGCCACCACCTGCATCCCACGTGAGTGCTGGTTTAAGTCCTGGCTGCTCCACTTCCAATCCAGCTCTCTGCTGATGCACCTGGGATAGCAGCACGACAGTTGCTTTGTGGTCAGCCTGGCCCACCACAAGGCACTATGGCCACCTGGAGGTTGAACCAGCAGACCTCTTTCTCTGTCCATCTCTTCCTGACTTTCTGTAACTCTACCTTTCAAATAATAGATCAACCATGAATGGGGCAGGGGAAGCAGGTTGTAGGTGTCTACTTCCCCTGGAATCTGTTTGTCCATTTCCAATTACATATAGCTCTCAGCACAGCTTCGATGTCAATTGTTTTATTCATTCAGTCCATGACCATTTACATGTAACTTCCTCTGCAAGTGGGCCTGTGGATGCAGAATGTATAAGGGAAAGTACATTAACCCCAAGAGTGCACACACACACACACACACACACATAGGCCAGAAGGGCCACAACCGTGCAGGGAGCCACGGGGGTTCATATATAATCTGGAACTATATGTGGCATGGAGGCACCCCATCAGGAGAGAACATTTGAGATTATGCACCATGAAGCTTGCTGTGCTGAGCTCACCAGGCAAGCACGGCCTTTCTCTCTTCAGAGTCCTGGGGTTCTATCACACGTGACACAATCCACATGGCCCTGTAAAGCACTCTCGACAATGTCCCTTTCCTGTCCACTGCAAAGTCAACTGAATAGGCCACTGGGAGGACATTAATATTTATTAAGCAGGCAATGCAAGTTAGGCCATTTACTTATGTTCTCTCATGAAAAGTGTTTTTCTAAACAACTCAGTGAGGAAGATGATATCCCTGTTTCACAGACAAGAAAACTGAGACCTGAAAGTAAAGCGTAGGGAAGTCATCCAGCTTACATCAATAGTTTTGGTCCTGGGAGGCGCCAAGCCTGGTCGTCTCTGCAAAGATAACTTCCTTCCTTGCTACCACACTGCCTTGTTTTTCTCTTCTCCCACAGCACACAGACATGTAAATGGCAGTCTGTTCAACAGGGATCCTTCTGCTGGAAATCTGTCCCAAGGCCTTTCTTGTTGGGCCTTGCTTAAATTAGTAACATGCAAACCTACCACAGCTGGCTTCTCCTGAGAGACACACCCGCCAGTTTGGGAACAGATGTGGAACACTGATTACGTTAGCAAGAGTCATTAAGTAATGACCATTTCGCAACAACTTAGACCTTAACCACAGTAGAAGGGAAAAAGGAATGCTGGCAATTAACCGCTCCAGAAGGTTGTATCCTCCAGCCTGCTGGTAAAGCTGTGCTCCACAATTTCAGTTCTTAAGTAAAAAATAAACAAATATAAAACCTTGATTATTGAGAGTGTTCCTCTTCGCACCTAAACTAATTTTCGGCACTAACTGGCAGACATGTGATTTCATTTCATTACTAGTGACCATACTCAAAGAAATCTTTATGTTTGCAAAAGTCTTATTGTATTTTTTATTACAGGAGCATGGGAAAATGATATTTACTATTTCCCATTAAGAGTTCTTAGAAGAGAATCATCTACCCTCCATTCTAAATAAAAATAACTAGAAATGTTTTTCAAACTAGTATGAATATTCCAGTCACTAACTCTTATATATCTATTATAAATACATATATATAATGGATTATTGAGAATAAGGGGTAGAATAATGTTGGCAATAACCCACATGATATATGCAAGTAATGTTCTTACTGCTGATATTGGACTAGTACAGCCAGTCTAAACTGACTTAGAATTTTCTACCTATGAATAAAAACTCAGCAGGTCTGTCTTCTGATGCTTTTTCAAAATTCTTATCTAAGACTCAGAAATATCCAACTTTGCATTAAATATTTAAAATAATTTCTTGGAATAGCCTACTCAATTTTAAAAAGTTTAAGCACACTGAGAAGATTCAATATACTTCAAACCATACAACAGAGAGCTAATATAGACTGAGACATGAAAACATCTCAGAAACAATTTGCATGTGGAGCTGTTGGCCACTACTGGCAGAGCAATCATAGCAGAATGATTTCAAATAGCCAGCTGGGCAGAAAGAACTGCTACCAGATAATAACCCGTGCAGAAAGAAAAAAGAAATACTTTCCAGTTTTAGTTCATTTAAATGTGAATAGGACATTTCAGTTCCAACTCTAACATACTTTAATACTTGCCGAGATTTGGTGAAGAGCAGGATTATGCCATTTTTTTTAGGCCTGGGCATTTTTATTTACCTTCCTTAATGAACCCTGGAATCATGGAGTTCAAGTATCTCTACAAATGTACTTTACAACTGAAGACACTGAAATGGAGGGAAGCAAAGTTATAAAGCTAAGTTCATAACTGTTAGGAAAAGTCAACATGAAAAGCCGATCCTTCAGTCTAGGTTCTGTCAACCCTCAGCCCAGTTACCATTTCCTACCTGATGAGTGTATGTCGTGGGCATATTGCTGCATCTTATTGACTGATGGACAGTACGGATCCATCTCTTTCTAAGCCTGAAACTGATGAGTAAATTTTTCCAAACTCTATACTGTCTCCGTTGCACTTCTCTTTTCTGTAGCAAAGTGTGTGTATCGTAGGGTTTTTATCAGTGTCACTGGCTTCTACTGACTTGGTGCCAATAACACCCATCTTCCCCACTGTGATAATCAAATATGTCTCCCTCAGGGTAAAAATCAATCCAGTTGAGATCCACTGCTCTAGTCTCATATTGATTTACCTCATGATTCCTTAGCCCCAAATCAATCCCAGATTTGTTCAGGTTTGTTTTAAAGAAGCCCACCTTGTCTTGGGAGACACTCAGGTATGCTAGCTAGAAGGAGTACATAGGCAGTCGAGGTTTGAATCCCACCTGCCACTTACTCCCTGAGTGCCTTTAGGCCATATTTCCAATTTCTTCAAGTCTCATTTTCTCATTTGCCAGTGTGAATTATGGCATCTGTTTTCAAGGTGAGGTATTATAAAGTTGGTCCGTGAAAACCATATACAATGCCTGGCATATATAAAGAGTGCAACAAATTAATGCATTCCTACTAATCATGGCAACCCTGCCAGCAACAGGTAAAGAGGAATGAATTATTAATAGAGGTGTAGTGCAGCTACAGTGCAGGTCTTGAAGATTCCATGTCAGAAAAACTGGTCTGGGGGCCAGTGTTGTGGCAGAGCTTCTATGCTGGCAACCCCTGTGGGTTGCTCTACTTCTAATCCAACCTACCAATGTGTCTAAAAAGGCAGTGAAGGATGGCCCAAGTGTTTGGACCCCTTCGTCCATGAAGGAGATCCAGAAGAAACTCCTGGCTTTCTGGCTTCAGCCTGGCACAGCCCCAGCCATTGCAGTTATTTGGAGAGTGAACTAGCAGATGGAAGACATCCCTCTCTTTCTCTCAAATAAATAAATAAAATCCTTACAAAAAAGAAAACAGAGGAAAAACTGGTCCATATCGTAAGACATGAGCAACTATTGCCACGAGATCCCAGGTTTCCCCAAAGTACCAATAGTCTTCCTGAATTCTAGTCATCCGTGAAACTAACTAAACAAGGGCATTTAGGATCCAACGGAAAGTCTCAAACACGCAGATGTAAGATCCAGGCCATCAGGTAGAGGCCTGGTAAGTGAGATCTCAGGTTTCTCAGGGATGGAAAAGATGTCAAGGCTAAAGGAACATCTGCATCATAAATTACAAAGACACAGTTTCTCCAGGCCATCTCCAACACTGAAGTTCCTTTCTTCTAGAAGCCTTTGGCAATGCTAGAACTTCCAGACATGTTGAAAACATGACTGCCAGCTATCCTGCATGGAAAAATGTCTGGAAAAACTTCCCTACACGTGGTGAAGCAACTTGTTTCCAAAATAACTCTTTAGCAAAAGGATTCCTTTCAGCTAAGATCTGTAACTTCTTGATTTATTTACAACGCCTCACTATCAGGTTATGCCCAACTCAGCCTGAGTCTATTATTTATGAAATAACTACTTTCAAGCTCTGAATAAGACCTTTTTTTACAATATCAATTGAAAATGTATGAATAATGAGAAATAGACATCAGTTATGTAAGTTAAAATGTTTGTTTCCAGCACCATTTCATTGCTTTTACCTTTAGACTTCTCATTTAACAGAAGTAAAAACTCATTATCTACTTGAAAGATACCTTGAAAGCCGCTTCCCCTGTAATACCACCATCGTCACCACTAACTACAACTACAACAAACATCTGGAGGCAGCCTACATGTCTGTTAACAAAGTAATACTCAAAAAAAACTTGCTGAAGTCCTTACCCCTCAACACCTCAAAATGTGATCTTATTAGAAGTAGGATCTTTGCAGATGAAGTCAAGATGAGGAGTTTAAGGTGGAACTTAATCCAGTATGACTGATTTCTTAAAGGGAAAAAAAAGGAAATGTAGACATGACCTAGACAACACAGAGGTAAAATTATGTGATGAGATACAGAAAGAATGCCATATGCAGACGAGGGACTGGGGGATATATCCGTGAGCCAAGGAACACCACAGATTCCTGGGATATAAGCAGATGCTAAGCAGGAGCAAGGAAGGATTCTCTTAACAGAATAAAGGGGTGTGGGGGCTAGCTCCACTGAGATTCTTGACCTTGAATTCCCAGCCTTTAGAATTGTGAGATCGTTTGCTACAACTCAAACTAAATGGCTTTAAAAATCCCAGAAATTTACTATTACAATGTCTGACAATTGCTTAATTAAATTATGGTACCCTGGGCCTGGCGGCGTAGCCTAGTGGCTAAGGTCCTCGCCTTGAACGTGCCGGAATCCCATATGGGCCCCGGTTCTAATCCCGGCAGCTCCACTTCCTCTCTATCTCTCCTCCTCTCTGTATATCTGACTGTGTAATAAAAATAAAATAAATTTTTAAAAAAAATTATGGTACCCTAAACTCATGAAATATTTCATAGCCATGAAAAATAGCAATTGTAAATGGTTTTATAAAAGCATGGATATTTATTATCACATAAGGTATAAATATCTTAAGTGATGAAAGAACATAGTATAGCATGATCTGTGCTTCGAATGTAGCAACATATTTCTGTTGCTAGCGTGAAAGCTTGCAAGTATTAAGTCCATGTATTTGTATTTCCAATGTTAAATCTACTTGTCTACTTGCAAGCTTCTTACTTTAAGAATGAAACAATGAAGTTATCCCACGGAAGATAACACAGGTAGGTAGTATAGACAGAACAAAGAGACTGTGGAATAACTGAGTCTCAGAACCAATTTTCTCTTTTTTCTAATGATTCATTGCTCCTGAAAGTCTGTCTAGGATAAGGGGTGGAATAATGTCTAGATAGCAAAGTGCCTTTGTTAAACTAGCAAAGCCAGGGGCTTGCCAATTAGATCCTGTTTTCAATTGAGGAATTTGGGAAGGGAGGAAAGCATTGGTCTAACTTCTTATGTGAACTCTGTGAGGAGGTTGGCTCCCACCAAACTGAAGGTGGCTGCATCAAAATAAACAGAGCAGCAGAACATAGCTAGCAAAAGATGAGCTGTCCTGGCCACCCTGGACTGTGTGTAGCTTGAACTTGTTGAGGGCAGACACAGATGGCAGCTGCACTGAAAGCCAACAGAGCCCATCCAGGTGAGGGTGAAAATGCCAGGAGCAGACCAGGCCAGATAGAGCGTGTGGCACAGATTCAAGGGGTCTCCAGCTCCAGAGAAATCAAGATGAGGGATGCTCAGTCCCTAGGGGAGATCTCCAACCTTTCCCAAGCTTCCTAACTAGAGCATGGACCTCAGCCTTGACTTCTGATCACACCCAACACTGGGAACAGTTCTACCCCAGTGGTTACCTTCCTGGAAAGCCATCAAACTTTACCACAAAGACCAGTGAATATACCAAGAAAATCTCTAATGATTCAAAGATTCCATCTCCTATCAACTGCTCATTCATCAGAACTTTCTCTGAGAGGAGCAGCATAGGGGCAGGCAAGTGAACAGTTAGGAAGATTGCGTACTGCTCACATCAGACTAAATCTGCCCACTCACAACTTTTATATGTCACCACAAAGCAGGTGTGGATTCATGAAGATCAAAGTGGATTTGAGTCAACAAAAAGCTACATTTTTTTTGCACATCTTAAGTGGCATTAAACTGTAAGTATACAGACAAAAAAGGAAACATATAAAGTGAAAATAATTTGCTTTTTGACATTTTTATCTGCTTTTTTTAAAAAAAAAAAAAAAAAAAAAAAGAACATCTGACTTAGTTCCTGTGTCTAAAGAAGGTAGCTTTCTTCGCTGTTGCCTAACAGAGTATCACAAGAGCATAAGATACGTACAAAGTAAAAGATCTTCCCTATCAAGGGCTGAGTCCCATAAAGCTTCAAAAGAGTTAAGGACACAAAAATCTCATCTTTCAGTTCTCAATTCATCCCCCTTTCTGGAATGAGGAAGACTTCCAAAGGGATAGCTGGAAATGGCTCAAAGCATCTTCCCCATATCATCTGCCAAAAGTCAGCAGACAGCAGTGGTGAGGCTCAGCCTTGCGCTCTGCCGAGAGCTGGACATGCTCCAAAGTGCCTGGAGGGCCCCCCAGCCCACTTCGGCCCACATCTGTGACCACTTTTCCCTTCACACACTTTTTAGAGCTCACATGGTGTGTCTCCCAAAAGGAATTCCAAACTTCATGTGAAAGAACTGTCTGCGTGGTTTGGTTTTCTCACTTCTCTCTAACGCAGAAGCAAGACCAGCTGCCTGGGAACAGGGTCAGCCTCACAACAGGGAGCGTTTGAGGCATGTGGGATGAAGGGTGTGATGACAGGAGGTCTCCCTCCTGGAGCATCTGCTCCCTCTACACGGCAGGTGCAAGAGTCCTGGCATTAGGGCCTCATCCTGCCCACCTTCAGGATGCCTGGCTTTCAAGCAGTGCCTCTTAACATGCACTAAAAGAGTAACAGCGGGGAGTGTGGAGGCTGGCATGTACCAAAATGGGCTGATCCTGCTCCTGGGGTGCCAGCATCTGCAGCACCTGGTGGAGACCTGGCTATTCCATTTCTGATCCAGCTCCCTGCTTGTGTACTGGGAAGGCAGCAGACAATGATTCAAGTCCTTGAACCCCTGAACTCACATGAGAGACTCAGAAGAAGCTCCTGGCTCCTGGATTCAGGGCAGCTTAATTCTGATTGTTGTGGCCATTTGGGGAGTGAACCAAGAGATCTTTCTCTCTGTCTCTCCTCCTGTCTTTGTTGATATTCCTTTCAAATGAAAATTAATACGTCCCTTTAAAAAAATAAGTAACACTTTAGTTATTGAATTGTAGGAAGTCATTTTCAGAGATAAATACTACATATGCACAACAATTTCACTATAATATTATTCATTAAAAGATTTAGTAGTAAGTAAACCCTGGGGGATTATTTTAGAAAAAGTAGTTTATTTTCATTCCATAAAACACTTCATAACCACTGATGTGGTGTAGGAGGAAATGAAATAATATGAAAGAAGAATTCACAGTATTTTACTAAATTTGTTTTGCGTTTAAAGATGTGTTCTGGTTACTCTGATTACTACTAACAAATTATCTAAATGGTTTTTGCTTTCCTCAAAAATGCATAGGTCAAGAATCTAAGAACAATTCACCCTAAAAGTTTGTGTGTGAGGTTTCTCACGCTACTACAGTAAGATCAAAATTAAAGCTGCATCACCTGCAGGTCCTGCTGGCCCCAAGACAGCCAGCAGCAGGGAGTTGAGGGTGCATTGCTAACTGTACACACATATATGGCTATTTTTATAGTGTGGGTTCCCTTCAAGCATCAGGAAGTAGAACTTGCACTGGATTGAATATGAAGGAAAACAAGGCAAAAGCTGCACCAGAATTTCCAGCCCAGCCCTCCAAGTTCCACTCACTTGGATCCCATCCCATGGATTACAAGCAAGTCCCTAGCTGGCTAAAGTGGCTAGTGAAACAATGAAAGTGGTGTCATAAAGTTGAGAATCTTTTTAAGCTGCCCTATCCAATCCCCTAATATCTAATATAACAGCATGTTTGTTACTTAGGGCTACAGCTGGCAGAGTCAGGGGCTGGGGAGGGATGAGTATAAGAACATAAATAAAATATTGAATGATTTTTTTTTCCTCTGAAATTTGGATGCTTTTTAATTTTACCTTTTTTTCTTGATTTTTTATGTGGAATATAATTTTGTGAACAGAAATAAATTAAATTAAAATGGTTAATTTTTAAAGTTTAGAAAGAACACTTGAGTGATATTTTACCTCAATATTCTGCATTAACTGGGCACTTCCTCCCACATATTTATCTTCCAGTCCATCCCATTCTCAGAAGCAAATTCCACAGGATTTAATCCTTGTGTTCCATCAAACTCATGTCCATAAATCTCCCCCAACTCTTAGACCACCAGTTACCTGTCATGCCTCGCAATCCATAATGAATCTGGGAACACAATCAGTGTGGGAAGTGACCGTGGCCATGACCGTGACCTCCTTGTGCGACATGTTCAGAAAATCCACAAACCCACTAAGCGTCAGTCACACCTGCCTAAATGTGGCAAGTCTTTTGGCAGCTGGTGGCATGTTTTTTTCTCATAGAAAGTAAAAAGAGATCTCAAATCAATCAGTAATTTCAGCTTTTGAGAATGTTAGTCTGCAGGGAATAAAAATCTGCTCAATTGACTAAATCCACTGAAAGTGAAAGGTACGGCCTCTTAACCAAATGAGTGGACCATAGCTGGGATGGTCCATTTGTTTGGGATGCCTACAACACCAATATCAGCTGCTACAGACAGAAGCAACAGATGTCCTTCACTTTGTGGGTGGAGGTATACACTAAACCAAAATATTCACAAAAGTCTCAGAGCTGGACTATATTAATGATCCTCTCTTTTTCTTTCCTCCTCCCCTGAAAACATGCCTAAAAACTCAGGTCACCAGCTGTTGCATGCCATCAAGAACTAAAGAATTTATGGCAAGAGTCCTCTTTAATTACAACTCATGAAACTGATCCTATAGTTTTGCAGACCTTATATATAAATATTATTTATATCCCCACCTTTCAGGAAAGCAAGGTCTCTTTCACAGCTTCGCCAGAGGTCAGGGATCTGTCCCCGATGTTAAACATAAAAGGTGTTGTATAACATAGCTAAACAGATTACGGGCTGGTTTGCAGACATGGTTTTCCTCTCCACACAACTTCGACACTGCTCCTCCGACAATGGAAAAAGAGCTCCATTCACCACATAGCCCCTTAAGGTCAAAAGTACTTGTCTGAAGAGTGTGAGCATAATTCAGAAGGCCACGGGGAGCCATTGAGGGCTTAGCAAGAAAGGAATGATGTGACGCAAACTATACTTTGGAGGGATTAAAGTTGAAATTCGTAAAATGGAAAACAAAACACTTAAGTTTAAAAGTAGCTTTTTGAAAAGGCTAATAGATGGGGTGAACCCCTCCCGAACTTGATGAAGGGGGAAAAGAGCTAAGCAGTAAAATTAGGAATGTGAAAAGGGCACAAATCACAAGCCCCAAGAGGCTGACAAGACTCCACCAGAATACCACATGCAACTTAGGTGACACATTTGAAACCTCAAGGAAATGGATGATTTCCTCCAAAAATATCACATTTCATAGTTGATCCATGGAGAAGTGGTAAGCACGAAGAACCATGAATAGAGAGAATGATGAACCAGCCATTGGGTGAAACCAGGAGACAGGAATTACTTCTAAGGAATGAGAAGCAGGTGGGTGGAGGGAATTCTTACTAACCTGGTCTAGTTGGGTAAAAAAACAGATGCACAAAGAAACAAAGAGAAGTTAAATTTAAGAGGAAGTAAATGAATCAATCTGGAGGTATTACACGGTATATCCCTTCCAAATGACATGGTTATGTGGCCACTAAATATGTATGCCCAGGGGCGAATCAGGGTGGTGGGCAGCATGCAAGAAAATCAGTCCCATATATCTGTATCTCTTCTGAAGTTTTCAATGATTTTATTATTTCATATGGTATAATATATACTAGTATTATACTAAATTGATATGTAAAGGAGTGAGCAGTTAAAAAATTATGAGTACATTGGAAGAATAATTAAAATTTTTAAAGTATCTCCATATGTAGAATTCTACTCTGCAATGAAGACCAAGGATTGCTAACACAAAAGCACTTCCAAAAGTTCATGGGAAGTAGAATTAAATGATAGGATTATTTTGGTGCAAAAGGTTTTTTGAAACATACATGGTTTTATGAAAATTTACATTTTCCATAAACTTTTCTTGAGTATTCCCACTTACATGAAATTTCAATATTTTTTGGCATCAGAACAAATCTATCTTTTGATTCCAATGTCCAAAACCTTTTGAACATGGGTGAATGTCAAAACCATTATACTGAATGGAAGAAGTATAATAACATGCTGTATGACTGCATCTGTATTACTTTAAAACTGTACAAACACAAGTGAATCTACAGTGACAGAAAGAAGATCAGTAGTGGCCCCAGGGCCAAGGACAGAGGGAAGAATAGATTGTAATTATACCTGAGAAATTTTGTGGGGTACTGGGAATATTCTACATCTTGATGGTGGATGTTGCCTCACATTCATCAAAACCCATTAAGTAATACATTTTACTTAATTTGTATGAACTTGCTGTATACAAATTTTATGTATATAAAATGGATTTTAATAAATATTCTTGTGGCAAAAGAGGCTATAGATTCTTCGTGTCCTTCAGCTATGTTATTCTGTAGTTACAAAGCACACCCACATCCTACTAATTTAAAACAATAAAGGTTTATTCCTTACTCCTGCTATGTTTTGGCTGCTGGTCAGCTTGGCTCAGGTCCGTATGACGCATTTGTTTTAGCATCCACGTGCCTCACATGAGCAGAGTTACTTACTGATCCTAATCTTAAGAGTATCAGGTAGCCAAGAATCACTAGATGCATAATAAAAGTCTATAATATGAATAAGAGGAGGGCAAGACAAGCAAGAGAGAGATGAGTATCTTGGAAAAACTAGAGACCCTCCAAGGTGTGAAGCACTTTTAATGTACTTCTTTCAATAAACAGCTTTAAATGTACTTTTCATCTCCACATAAATTTTTAAAATGAGAATCAAAATAGCTTAAAAATACCTTGGAAATTAGAAATTAGGGCTGAAAGGAAACATGAACTGAAAAAGAGGGGGGAAATGTAAGAAAATTAGAGCATCAGACAAATGACTCCAAACTCCAAGTAGTGGGAATTACAGAAAGAAAGTAGAAACTGAAATAAAAGTATTAATCCAAGAACAAATCTAATGAGGAAAAAAAGCATGCATTTCCAGAATAACCTAGCTTCCAGTAAAGAGAAGAAAATCAGTTTGTATCAAGGTATATCGCCATGAAGTTTCACAAGACTGAGAACAAAGAAAATAACCCTGGGCTATTTCAGAGAGTGAAAGCGGAATACCTGTGAAGTAGAAAAGCACCTGAATTCTCAAAATAAATATCTAAACCTGAAAGATAATGAAGCAAAGCCTCCCAAACTCCAATGAAGCAGGACTCCCAACCCAGAACTCCATAGCCAACCAAACTCTCATTCAAGTAGTCAATAAAATCTGGCCAATAAGATCTCCAGCACTGCTTCTCAGAACCCTTTCTCAAGCCTTTGGAGGATGAGCTTGCCAAAGCAGAGCAGAGAGCAGACCGGCAACCCAAGGAGCAAGAGGAGCATTCAAACACAGGGAGAGCAGAGAGTGCATTTACGGCAGGCCTAGAAAACAGTGCCAATTGAAACACACTAGAAGGCCTATTTTCTTCAAGAAGCTATAATTTATGCCTAATATGTTTAAACATATTGTGCAATTTGAGAAAATTTTGGATTAAATCAATTGACAAGTACACTGATATTAAATAACAATAATTTATTCAAAACAAGCGTAATTATAAACTGCAGAAAGCAAAATATTTGACAGGATGAGAAAATTTATTATATTATGCCACATGGCCCCATACATGAATAAGTATTTGTATGTCATAATTGTCTAAGCAGAACACAAATGTTGACATAAATAAAATGACTATATTAAGTATTGAGTGGGTGAGGACATCATATTCCGTGTTACTGAACAGAGAATTTAACTAAGGCTAAAAAGTCAATTGAAAATAAATGAATATTTAACAATTGCTGGTGAGAAAACTAGATGGAAATCAGTTTGGGAAAAAATCAGTCCACTTTACACACATTAAATCTTCAGATTATGCAAAATGCATATTATATTTTTTAAGTGAGTTTCGCTTTTTTTTTTTTGCACCAAAATAAATATCTTTTGATTCTACTTCTGCATGAACATTCTGAAGTGCCTTTACTGGACAAAAACAAGTTATTCCAGGTGAGTTAAGATGGTAACTATAAAAGCAAAATAAAATGCTACAATTCTTGGAGTATACTTTTGACCTAGTGATCAAGATATATATACTCTTCTAACTTCTGAGTGCGTAAATTCAATTCTCACCGCAAGGCTCTGGACTCTGCCTTCTCACTAATCCAGACCCAAGCGATTTCTGCTGCCCTGGTAGACCAAGATTAAGTTCCTGGCTCCTGTCTTCAGCCCTGGTCCAGCTGTGACTATTCTGAGTCTTTGGAGAATGAAACAACAGATGGGATCTCTGTCTTTCAAATAAATAAAGTAACAAAAATCTTTTAAAAATAAGACTACCACTCTCATCCAGAAAGGAAACTTTGTGACAACTGAAAAATCTCAGTGACAGGTAGTTGAGAAGGTCAACTAAAGCAAAGATAATATGTGTGTCCTAAACAGGAAGACCCCAAAAGAAGTGAAAACAGAATAAGGTTGCGTGCATTACACATGAATAAAGGGCTTACTATTCCTTAAAGTGTATGCAAATTCATAAAGCTACTTTTTATTAGGCAAATTTATAAATGAATAGAGTACAGATGACAACTTACAATTGAAAATCAATTTTATAATTATATTCAGATTTCCCAATAGTAAAGATGCAAATCAAAACAACTATGACCTGGTTCATGCTATCGCATTAACAAAAAAATCTTAAATTGTGTATGTCCTCATTCCACGGGAGTTGTATATGTGGATTCCCTTTAAATGAACAACTTAGAAGACTGTAATAACAACTTTTAATCTATTGTTTGATGAGGTAACTCACTTTGAGTAGCATGTTCTCAGGAAACTATTTAAAGGGAAACAAAAGCTCCAGAAATTTTTCTCTCCAACTAATTCGGAAGTAGATAAGTAAATTCTGATGTATCACTATCATAGACTATCACATAGCCATTAAATAACACTGATGTAAGTAAAATGGCGTGCAGGTACGTTTAAATGAGTCTCACCCTGTTAAATAGTATAAAAATATATTTCTATGCTGAAAAAAGATCACAGAAAAGATACATACTACAATTAACTAGAATTTAGAAGGTTGATTGGTAAAGTAAAAGAAATTCTCCTGCCAGTTTATAATCACCTCTAACCCTCCCAAGAGTAAAAGTTATAACAAGTGCTATTTATTGACTATCTATTTGTGCCAGCAATTCTGTGAGGCTCTTTAAATACTGTATCTGCTTAAGCTTCACAGCTATCCTACAAATTGGGTGTGTCTTCCCTATTTTAGATATAAATCAAGACTCAGATCAAATAATTTACCTATTATACACCATTGACATGGTGGAGCCTAAATTAGAATCTACTCTACTTACACAAGCTTTTCTAAACACACTTATTTTCAGAACTGATGCTATAGTGCAGCACGTTAAGTTGCTGCCTGCAATACCCGTATGGGCATTTGTTAATCCCAGCTGCTCCATTTCTGATCCAGCTTCCTGCTAATGGGTCTGGGAGAGCAGAAGAAGGTGGCTTAAGTGATTGAGTTCCTGCACCCATATGGGAGACCTGGAAGAAGCTCCTGGTTCCTGTTTGAGCCTGACCCGGTCCTGGCTGTTGCTGCTGTTGGAAACCAGTGAATGAAAGAGCTCTATCTCTCTCTTTGTATCTTTGTTTCTCCCTGAAATTTTGCCTTCGAAATTAAGAAAAAAAAAGTCCTTCACAAGTATTTTTTCAAGAATAACCACTAAATCATTCTTATTGATGAAGATATAAGAAACACATTATTCAAGGCAAAAAATTTGATTTTATTATCTAATGGCAATCCTTCAATACTTCCCCCAAATTTCCTTTTAACATTTTTTCTAGCATATTTTCCTTGTCCTAGTAATATATCTACTTTATATTCTATTTTTTGTTTGATGTTACATCATATTGTATTCTCTTAAGGGTAAAATAATATTCTAGGGTATGGCTATCCCATCATTGGTCATTCTGTTATACATCTGAATGCTGCCAGCTTTTCACTTTAACAAAAAGTTCTGCCACAATGTTCTTCATCCACAAGTCAACCTTAGCAAGAAAATCAACCAGGAAATACATAATTGGGATAGATGATATGGACATTCTTAAGACTTTTTTTTACCACTTTTCTTTCCAGGAAAGTTGTATCAATGCCCAACTAGCAGTGACTAAGAATAATTGTCTTACAGCAGTCGTACCATAATTATGCTTGTTACTACTTTTCAATCTTTGCTAATGGATGGATGAAAACTAGACATACCATTCTTGTTTGAACTTATACATGCAGTACTCACTCAGGGTTACACTAACAGCCCTGAATTCATCTGCTTTTAGGAATATCATAAAATAATTAGAAACCCTTGGGTTTTTGCTACAGTAAGGGAAACAAACAAAGGCATCTGCCATCTTTTGTTTCTTTATTCATCCATTCATCCAGGCAATACTTGAGCAGCTTCACAGAAAGTATCCTGTCCAAAGCATCTGGTCTTTAAACATGTTCATTGCCCTTCACCTTGCAGGCAGCCTGCTGCAGACTACCTCCGGTTGATTTCATTTCCAAAGAAACGTGTGGAAATGAGCACAAGGAAATACTCCCCATCTTTTTCTTTTCTTTGTTTCTCCCACTTCATTTCAGAAGAGTAAAACACATTACCAAGAACAGCTGTTTTGAAAACAGTAGAAACTAAACAGGTGGTACCACCTGTAGCTATACCATTGCAAGTCTGATGTGGCCACCCAGCTGTATTGACATTCCAATATTCTACATTCCATCAGGAAAAGCTCTGACTCTTGTCAAGATTCAAATACAGCATCATTCAGATGTGTATATAGAAGATAGATAGAGAAAGAGAGAGAGAGAGAGAGAGAGAGATAACTCTCAAAGCAATGATGAAAATCATCTGTCTAATTTAGTCTGCTATGGAGCAGGTGCTCTACCAAGCAATAGTCATGCCAGTCACTTGAGGTGTATCCTGGGACACACTGTCTGTAAATCTACTTGACTCAGGTCTTTGTAACCATGAGTTTTTGGTGGAAGAGAACAGATTATTAAAGATTTACTCATCCCCAATTCACAGTTCTTTTTCTCACAACATGAAAAAGCATTTCTCTCTCTGTCTCTCTCTTTTTTCTACCTCTGTATGTAGGAAGGGAGTAGATTAGTGAATATCCTATAATTCTTAAATCTCTACAAACCAACAGGCCTCCCTCTAAATATTCAGAATGTGTTTGTTCACTTGAAAAATGTATTGGGCATTCAGTGTGTGCTAAGTTGCAGAAATAAAGGAAGGAAGGAGTAAGATGGATAAAGCGCCTTTCTACGAATAAGGTTTATTCATAATGTTTACATCTAAAGGAGAAACACAGAATACAAAGGAGCTAGTATAAAACAACAAAATGTCAGCTTGTGATAAATAGTGCTATGGAGAAAGCCAATAGGGTGATATGCTAGAGTGACTAGGGGCTTTCCAGTCTAAACAAGGTACTGCGGAAGAACTTTCTCAGGAGAGTTCTTTACAGCTCAGACCCACAGGGTGAGAAACCAAGGAGTCAGCCATAATAAAGCCCAGGGAATGGGAGCAGAGCCAATAATACCCTTAGACATCCACAATCCACATCAGGGTGCTGTGATTCAAGTCTTGGCTTTGGTCCTGATTCCAGCTTCCCGATAAGGCACATCCTAGAAGACACAGGTCGTGGTGCCAGTACTTAGGCCCCTGCTACCTAATAGCAGACCTGGACAGAGTCCCCAGCTCCTGGCTTCAGCCTGGCCCAGCCACCAGTGTTGTGGGTATTTGGGGAGTGGAACAGCAATTGGAAAATTGTGTGTGAGCGATCTTGTTCTTGCTCTCTCTGCCTTTAAAAAATAAAAAAATAAGTAATTTCTTAAAGCTCCAAGGAAGAGACCCAATGGAAGCAAGTAGAGTCGCAGAGGAGCCAAAGTCGACCAGGTGACTGGAGCTATACTGGGAGCAGTAGAAGAGAGGAAGAAGACATTGCCTTGTAGGGTTAGGCTTTCTGCAGGGTTATGGGAAGACTGCCAGGTTTCAGATATTAGCACTGCGGTCAGACATAATATCCGATCTATACTTCTATCTACATAGCTAATTAATTCCCTCACCTCACCTCCAATTTTCTTCT